>NW_020799122.1:1455769-1482279 GCF_003259725.1 Athene cunicularia | reverse complement strand
CCCCCCCCCCCCCCGCTTTACCTGGTGTATTTATGTAAACAAGCTGCTCATTAGGTAACCCAAATTACATTTTCTGCAATTCTGTTGATGGTACTAATGTCTGCAGCTGGCTCAAATGGTTTGGTGGTAATTGTGTAACAGTTACAGGGCAGCAGAGGCAGTGAAGCCCCTAAGGAAACAGAAGGGTTTAACCACACAAGGGTTACAGCAATGCCTGCTGGCCGGTCCATAGAGCAGTGGTTTTGAATGTCTCAGAATAGATGAGCTGATTAACAGTGAATCACCCTCCCTGAAGAGATGAAGCATTAATAGCAAACAAAAGGGAAGCAGAAGGGAAACTTCAGGCAGAAGAAAATAATCCAGGAATTAAAAGATTGGTGAAAGCTTTAGGATGCTTCCAGATTGACCAGAAAGTCTTAGTTCAATACCGTAGAAACAGAGGTCTTACACCGTGCACTCTAGGAAGAATTTGGGGGAGTGTGGCTGAACCTATATTTTAATATGTAATGCACCCACAGCAATAAATGTACATGAAAACATAGTTAACGCTTTCTTATCAGTCAGTGACAACCCTTCTAAAGCAGGCTGTAATCTGAATTTACTTGGGAAATTCGCTCTGCTACATCTAAGCCAATGGGAATGGCAAGAAGAAGAAAATGCTGACTTTATAAATCAGTGGTTAAGCTTCATCTAAAAGGTTATGCCTTGAAAGAGAATATTCTGCTTCCTAAATACTATTGATTATAATGTTCATGTACGTTTTTCCAAATTTCTCGCTGGGTGAAAATTAGGAAAATATCTACCAATGTTTAAAAACTCATAGAAATCTTATTAAAGATACTTTTTAGATGTGAAGCACAAGTTATTTTATCAACCTCAAGCTTGTAATTCTTGTCGCTATCCATCAATATCCTCATAAGCTATGGATCAGGTCCTTGGCCCGTCTTATGTGCAAACTGTCTCCAGAAGTGTTCACATATGTTGCTTTAGAAAAAAAAGCCTGTTCTTAATGCTCCCAAACTGTGATTCATCGGGCATTGTTAGGGGAGCTGGTTAGCCTTCAGAGACATTAGTTTATGTCCTGAAAGAACAGAGATGTTTAAATCAGCGAATGTACCTACTTGTATGGATGGAAATGGCTTACATCTACTTGTTTTTCTTGTTTTCTGTCACAGATTAAGAAACACTAATCTATGATTGCACAGACTACAACTGATCTTTGGAAAGTACAGAAGAAAATATAAAAACTGATTAAAAAAAAAAGGGGGGGGGGGAGGACACCCAACATAAGAACATAACCCATGAGTTAAATCAAAAACATTCTGTCTCCAAAACTGAACACTGGCAGATGTTTAAGGAAGAGTGTGAAAATATAGAGGCATGTAGAATCCTCTCCCAGCCTCCAATAAATTAATGTATATTCTCAGCCACAGGTACTGCTTCTACATAATAGCTTTTGGGGATTTTTCTTCCATTAATTTGTTCAGTTGCTTTTAAATCCATGTATAATTTAAAATCCACTACCTTCTAAAACATGGAGTTTCCATAGCTTAATCACATGCCAGGTGAAGAAAAACCTCCTTTTGTTTGTGTTGAACCTGCCACAGGAATTTCATTTGACTCCTCACCAAATATTGTATTGGAAGAGTCAGGGAAGGGCTGTTTCCTATTTATCTTCTTCATGTCTTCCATGATTTCATAAACCTTATGACTTTACAGTCAAAATAAGAAATGCAGATGTATCTCAAGTTTTCTCATAAAGTAAAAAAAGGGTCTTTCTTTCCATTTCTGCATAGCAGTGTGGCAACATTATGCGTACTTTCTATATAGTACATAAAAAGCTAAGTAAGCAGTAAAATACCTTTCCTTTTAAGTGTTTGAAGTACCATACACTGAATGACCTTTTCATTCTCCATTCACAAAGAAATAAGAAATAACTATTCTTATTTCTGATACCTGTGATTATACCAATAGCTATTACTCAGGCCCATGAAATCCTTTAATATAAAGAGCCATGCTGGAGACTCATTCCCCTAAAGAAAAGAGCCCAGGATGATTGACCTGAAATGACCTCTTCATTTTTGAGTGAAAGGAGATCTAAATATGGCAAACATTTCCTTGTGCTACTGTCTCTCAACAGACTACATTTCCCCCTATCAGAATCTTTTATGATTAACAGAAATTGGATATTTAATTTTATGGGGAAACTAGCAAAATGTCTATCAGAACTATCTGTTCTTTGTCTTTAACTGTGCAGTGATTTTTCTGGCAGACAAGCTAGGTTTTTTCCGTCTTTAATTATTTCCATTGTCTGCATCACTTACAATAGAGATTTTCTGTTTTGGGGTCTTTAAGCTGGCTTTTAAGTTGTTGATCTAAAGAATTAAAGATTTATAAGTGTTAAAATGACTAAAAATCAATTCTTATTTTAAAAGAAACACAAAAATCCAATACATTTTTTGTTTTGTTTCTAATTTACCTTTTTTCCTCTCTTTATTGAGAGGGAACTAATCCAAACATTCAAACAAATATCAGAGGATGATTATTTTTAAAATGTTCCTCTGCTCTGTAGACTTCATTCTGGAACTGAAAAAATGAGTACTCCTTCTCACATCCCTCAATACCTGAAACCAGTGATAAAGTTCAGGTCAAAGAATTATCAATCTGATTAGCCTGCGTGTCTCTTTTGAAAGCAGAGTATAGGTAACAAACAGATGGTTCAACCTGAAGCCAAGCTGAGGAACTTCAGGAACCAGGAAGCTCTGAGCTCTCTGAAGATCTTTCATTCTGTGGGAGATCACGTGGTGCTTCAGTTCATAGCTGTGGAATTCTTTTGGATTCTTTGCATTGCAAAATTACCATTTATATCTGGGAGTGATCAGGACGAGATGCCTTATCCTAGGGGCTGCAGACCAGTATTCATGTGTTGATCTCTAGATTTGTCTGTCACAGTTGCTGAAATCTGTGGATTAAGTCCTGCGTCCAAAAATCAGGCACGCTTATGCTTCTCAGCAAAGATTACTGTCAGTACATTGTTCTGTTGCTCAGGATATCCAGTGCCAATTGAATTAAAAGTCCATTTCAGACTCTACAATTTGTCATTCAAAGTTCTCTTGTAGAGTGGTAGAAGGAGTCTTTAGTAGCAGCTGGATTTTAACAACTATGAAATTCACTGTCTGAATTATGAAAATGATTGTGGATCTTATGCTCTCAGAACCAAATGAGAAAACCTCCTGTCTTTAGTTTTATTTTTCTTTGACTAAGTTCTTATCCTAGAAAGGCTGAACATTTCTTGTTACATACATTTTTAAAAGCCTAGAGATTTAAGTCTTATGTGATGGCTCTGTCAAAGTATTTGAATAAGAGAGAAGTAAGCAATTCAACACTGAAAAGTTGGTGCTTAGAAAAGTATTATGGTAAAAGAGTTGGCTGCCTTTGTTGGTTCTTGCACACATGTTGCAGTAGACGCCATTTTTACACTGTCTCCTGTCAGCATCTTCCCCACATTCACTTTTATTCTCACCTGTTCAATCTTTGTGCCTGTATCATGTAACACGGCTCTTTTCTCATTTGAGAAATTCTTTCAGTTACAAATTTCTTAGGCTTTTATCTTTACCTTCACATCAGAGCACTCTCCAGGCAAGAACAGCAGTTTTTGTCTTAAACACCAATATTTCTGTATCAGCTTCAGCATGGCAACTTCCAATTTTCTTCAGAGAGACAATTACCTACCAAAGTAAAATTAAATTAGAACTGTATTTGTCAATGCCTTTTCATAATTTTTAAATTGAAGACATTTTCTTTATCAGTACTCTATCTGACATTTTCAAAGTTTACACTCTAAGTTTTTAAGCTTTCTATAGGTTGTCAAGTTCTTTTCTTACAGACAATTACTGTACTATATCTGACAATGTTTCTTACACTCCATTTTAGCAGAGATGCATTCCTATTTTTAGAGATGCACATTTTGCTTACATAGTTTGCATGTCTCCAAGTATCAACATCCATCACTACTCAACTAAGACTGCTGGAAAAGAACAGGTTTTTATGAAGAAGCGATTCCTATCAATACCCAAAACCACAAATATGAATACTGGTAACAACTAATGACTGCTTCTACATGTCCTTGGAAACAATCTGCAACTAATTTTAAAGGAATCATGATTTGGTACCATGTTTTTTCCATAAATCATATGTGATTTTCAGGTGTCAGAATCTTCCTTATGCCATATTCTTCACAGGTCAACTTTGATTTGCTGAAGATGATTCAAAACTTCTAAGTTTAAAGCCAGAAGCGCTCTCTAGAGCTTTCTATATGAATTGCAAAACTGAATGACTAAAACACCCACACATCGAGCTGGACCATGAACGTACACGTATGTAACTTACCAAAGATACCAGGAGATGAACTAAAGAAAAAACTTAGAGAAGAACGTAAGGAAAGCTGCAATGAAGAGCAATAATTTTATTAAGTATTATACAGAAAGCATGATTCTGTCGATTGAGTAAATGATACAAATAAGGCCAGAATTTCCAAGAGGGGACAGGCCTGGGCGCAGCTCTGCACGGGCCCTCTGCAGGCTGCGGCCTGTGCCTGCTGAGCGGGCAGCTCTGCTCCCATTGGCTGGGCCGCAACAGGACAGCCAATGAGTGCAGGCCTGCGGGCTCCGCCGGGCTGCCATTGGCTGCCCAGTCCCACCGCGGCCCTGCCCCTGGCGGAGCCACACGGTGGGCCTGAGAACCTCTGGGGGGAGAAACCCTTTGGAAGTCGCTCGTTCACGAAGACTAACCCGTGTTTATAAAAGGCCCATATCAAACAGGCACCGCCACCAAGGTAACTCTGAATATTGTGTCGAACAGCAGAAACAATCAAATCTTCCGAAAAGCACCAAATGACTGTCTTTTCCCAGGGACGTCTGAGGTTCTGCAGCATGGCTACTGACCCGTTTGTAATACAGTTCCAACCAGCTGAAATCGCCTTTGCAGTGTTTATCCTCCTCTTCCTGCAGCCTACCGGGGTTAACAGAACTCCCGTATTTTTGTTACCTGATAATGTCTCATTCATATTTCAATCTCCAAATTTGCACCCAAGCAGCTTTAAAATAACAGTAGGTAATAACAGTAGGTTACCTGCTTAGTGGTTTGCTTTACTCTGTGGCTTCTATGTCCGTCCTTGCATCTAGCAAAAAACCTCTTGCTCTGGCTTCTCAGAATGGCACTGCCTTCATAGTGAAAACACACTGCCTAGCTGGTTCTTGCTCTGAAGCTGTTGAAGACACTATTTCATCTGCCAATAATAAAGAAGCAACTGACCTAAGTTACTCTTCTCTATTCACCTTGCTGTGATGGCAGAGTGCTGACTATACCATTATTGCTCTATAAAGCGAAGTCAGATTTATGAGGCAAAATCTATGATGGTGTGATTCCAGCTAGACAAAAAAAAAGGCCCAGTATGAAAATAGTTATTCATATCTGCAATAGCCTTTGTCACAGAAAAGATAACCCTCCTGTGCTGAAAGGAATAAGATCACTGATGTAAATCAGACTGCTACATTCAAGTCTCTCTAAGTTACTAATGAGCCTGGAAGAACAAGGATACTTAGGAGAAATCCAGAACAGCAAGACATAAGTTGTTGGAGCAGAGGGAAGTACTTACTTCGTATGATACTAAACTCTTGTACAGTAGACTGCCCAGCTTAAGCTGGTGAACTCAGATAGCATGAAAGAAAGAGAAGGAAAAAGAAAGAGATAAAAAAAGAAGGAAGGCAAAAAGGAGTGAATGAACAAATGAATGAACGAACAAGAAATTTATCAAATACAGTGTTTCTAACTTGGTAATCTTTATTATTTAAAACATGATTTTATATTTTGTTGCACTCATTCTATAAATAAAATAATAAAATTTTGGTATGAAGTATGGGTGTAAGCTCTATGATTTTCCTCATTTTTTCCCGTCTGACAGAGTTGATGGGATCCTAATTTTTTTTCAGGTTTGTCCATCTTGAGTTTTCAGTAGCAATTACCACCACTTTTTAATATAAAAATAAAACATGTTTTGAGCCAGGCTTCAAATATAATCACTACAATCACCATAAACCAAAAGACCAGTAGCAGTGTCAGCTTCACTGCCCTTCTAAGAGGGAATCTGTTTATCCTTTCTGCCATAGTATGGGGTAACATGATAACTATTGATGGCCCACTACTTATTAAGATGTCATCAGACAACATGTTGTCATAAACTATTGTTTTTAAATTGTTATTAAGAAAACATCAGATAGCACTTCTGTGATGCAAACTGTTTTTAACAATGGGAAAGTATGTGTTTATATCAAAACTGAACTATATAATGTTAAAATCAAGATTTAATTAATATTGCTATGTGGAAAATTGATCAAATATTCAAATTACTACAACCTGCAACAGTGTGATTAAATAGTAGGGGCCTGAGTCTTATATAATTTATACTCATTTTGTATTAGTGTAATTCCATACGACTGCTGAAGCATGACATTCTAACTTACCTTTCTGGCAACAGCTAGTGCTAGACAGCCAGTAGCTGTTCCTAACTTGCATGTATAAAATGGAGTTGATGGCCCACAAATTTCTTTCACTGATTTTCCTGCACTGATGTTCAGAAGACATCAACAATGTTACCCCTGATTGACACAAGGGAAAGTAAGTTCCAGATCTGTCCATTCTTGTTTGTACCCCCTTTTGTCTGAGAAGTTCAAATAAGATGTGCCTCGTGTCCAATACCTGGTTGGGGAAGAAACCTACTCATTAAGAATTTAGGGATTCCTGGCTAACTTGAGGACTGTCTGCTTATTGTCATTGGTTAGTGCCTATTGTTCACTGAATTTTTTAAAACATGTAGCATTATTCTTGACAGACTGCAGGTTCACAATACAGGAGAGCCTTATTCCCAAACTGTAGGTATTATGTAAGAAAAGTAAGAGTGCTAGTTTATTTCTAGATGTTACTTTGATGGTAATTATTCCATTCCATATTGGGGAAAAAACCCAAACAAACCAAAAAATCAAAACACAAACCAAAGTGCACTTCTCTAAATATCGTCACTCATTTTATACTTCATAAAAAGTCAATTTTATTTACGTAATTACTGCAACTATACAACATCAGGATGTAATGAGGTAATACCATGAGCTAGGAAATACCAACCTCTTCCATATTCAGTGGAGGAACTTTAAAAAGTAAACTGCTCCAGACAATATTGCAAGCCAGCAACTATGTTCCCTTTCTCTAAAATGGGGATAAAGTCCTGCTAGGAATGCTTTTTTGAATCTAGTTCTGACTCTTTTGTGGTATTATTTAAAATTATGTGGTGGGGATATCAGTATGCTCTTACACTTCTGCCTCAAAATGGAGCCATCATTAATTGATTTGATTTGTTCTAGTCTAGTTAATGAAGACTAGGTGGCATTTCACCAGTGTTAGAGTAATGCTCTTGGTCTTTGTTATTAATTCCACTCTAAGTACATGCCTTTTTCTAGACTTTCCAGTTAGTTCTGCTAGGATGTTAAAAAAATGTTTTGATACATATGTTAGTTGTTTTAATCTTAGAGCTATAAAGAACTAAGTCAAGAAAAGCCTCTCAAGTAATACACAGGAGTTAGTTTATAAAGTAAGTAAAGTTGAACCACTAAGTAATAGTGACCACAATATAATTAACTTCAACATCCTCAGGGGAGAGATTGTACAAAAAATGAGGAAGCTAGTTAAAAAGACCCTAAAGTCAAAAGTGAGGAAATTAAAATCCTTAGACTCAGCATGGAGGCTACTTGAGCAACCATAACAGTGTAACAGAAGGCATGCATAACCCTAAATAAAAAAGGAAGCTGACAAGCAAAAATGAGCAATAGGACTACAGGAAGGTTCAAGAAGTTAACATAGTCAAACATGTATTTTTCTGAAGGTAGAATTTTAACTTGTGAAGTCAATAGGGATAAAACACAGTGGCTAAGATACACAGTGGAGATTAGAAGGATGACAGAGGATTTGAGGAGCAGATAGCCTGACATGAAAACAAGATTTTCTCAAGTATTAAGAAGCAGCAAGCCTGCAAGAGATTTGTAAGTCCAGCGGGCTATTTGGTAGAAAAGTAAGAGAGCTAATGAGAATACAGAGACACTGAAATGAAGGTAAATTACTTTTTTGCATTAGCATTTCCACATAGAATTTTGGGAAAACAGATACACCAAATTTCCTCCTGTTAGGTGTTATAGAGGAGGCTTTGTCAAACACAGGAATTAAAAGATGTGCTGGAACAAAATTCACAAACTAAACAAAAACAGGCTTCTAGGGCTGGAAAGTAAATCAATAAATTCAAAGGGGATTTAAGGAAGAAATTTCTGAACTACCAACAAAAATATACAATCTGATTAAAATCAGTGTCTATACTAAAGTAGGGAGTACTTATCCTCTAAAAGGTATGAGGGGTAGTTCTGGAAGTGTGAACACAGAGATCCATATATGTCAGTAATAAAAAACATTTAAAATAAAATTGCACATCCCTTAGATTAGGATGATATGATCAGAATTAAGAAACCTGTCCTTCTGAAAGAACTAAAAAAAGTCTCATAGTAATCAAGTAACAGAATAAAAAGTAAATTATATGAACAAAGAGTTGTATACCACAAAAAATTTAGTGTAGAAGTTCAGGCAAAAGATCTGAGTCCAAGAAAAGAATACCTTCCCCGAACTTGCAGTAGTAAGCTAAACTATTGAATTTAAAATTAGCCACAAACATTACATTAAATAGGATGATTTTTTAATGTACAGTTTCTTCTCTAATATTGGACTCAGTTCTCACCCTTCCAGTATAAAAAAGATGCAATGGGTATAAATATTCCCACAGATATCGCAGAGACACAATTAATCGAGCTATTAAACACATAATTCCAGTTAAGAGATATTTAAGGTTTAGATTAATTCACAGAGAAAACTTATGCAAGTGGATATGGTAGAGCTCTGTAACTTAATAAACAGCTACCACAAATCAGCTGCTTCTCTTCCTAATGCAAAAGCAATGGGTTGCCTGGTCCAAATGGAAGCAAGTAACCGAGAACTGTTTCCAGTTCTTTTTTAGTACATTTTATAAATAGCCCACGAATTCTCTGCCACAGACATCATGAGCTCCAAAAGCTTATTAAAAAATTCAAAAATAACTAGACATCTATATTCACAATTAGAATATATCTGATTGTACTACTAGATGTGAACAATTTAAGGGATGTGTACACTAGCAGTGTACGGGATTAATCTCACCTGACTTTAGGTGTGCAGCAGTAAAGAGCCAGAGCAGTCTAGGCTAGCTGACCGGACTTTCTATGAGTAGCAGAGAAAACCAGACAACTCGACATGGCCTGAGATCTTATCCCAAAACATGCAGATGAACCCCTCTCTGGAAGTGCCTCTTTCTGTCCATTGGATTGAGAGTTAAGATGTCTTGGTTTAGTTTTAAGATACTAACTCCTACACATGTGAGGAGAGATGAGCCACCTCCCAACTACCTGGAGTTAAGAAGCATTTTTCCTGGAGAACATTCTGGGGATTCTGATAGGATTCATCATTCCTGGGGACTGGCCACTGGATTAGATGGACTCCTGATACAGTGGGGTATTTTCTGTTCTCCTGTGTTGCTATAGAAAACACTGTTTTTCACAATTAAGAAGGTTCCAGTTCAGATATAAGTCAAATGTTGACTTTCTAGAGTGAAATGTTTTACAGAATCAGCAAAGTAACTGGCAAAACTATGTGTTTGTAAAGTGAACCTTTAAGAGACTGATGTTTTTGCATGAGTTGGGTGATCTACAGGACAAACAAAAACTGTTGGAAAGAAACCTAAGGTTAGTATAAGGTGACCAGTAAAGACACGAATTTTCCCATCTTTGTGTTCCATATTGCATACTCCATGATAGTCTATAAAGTTCCTAAAGGACTTCAGGATCTTTGGGTTTAATCTGAGGGGAGGACTTGCTGTTTTGCAATGTTGAAGCTCCTTGACATTGCTAATTTAATTTTTTTTTTTTTTTTTTGTGCAAAGTGAAATCAGAATATTTACCTCAACTAAAGGAAATTTTAATAATTAATGAATCATGCTAAAAAGTGGAAAATGGAAAAACCAGTAGTAAACGGAGTAGTTTATTGAAATAAAGCATACCAAATTCTGAAGAACATTTGGTCAAAGGGAACCTACAGTGTTTCTTCAGAAAGCACATGTTGCTCAAGTTTGCATAATTATTTTCTGTAACTGAGAGGTCCAGGCATTCAAATCAATTCTATTCCTTTGCCAAAATTATAATCTGTTACATTGTTAAGATCAGAATTACATTCTAATACTGCTGAATATGTTTTTATTTCTAAAGAATCTCCTCTATTTTACTTGCTTTGCTACTTTCTGAGTTTTAAGTAATAGTTATTGTGCTGCTATATCAAATCACTGGTTAGCCATCAAATTGGTGTGAATGCAGACATGTGTAAAAACAGTTTGTCCATCGGCCATGGGGGGGTATTTATCTATAATGATTGTTTTGCATACTTACAACAAACAATCACTATAATAGCTGAATACCTAAGAGTTAGTCTGATCTATATAGATCTCTGTTAAAGCTGAGAGTTACTATTCCATTTTCATTTCATCATTCAGAATTGTTGACTGAATTCTAGTTTTTGACATCTTGTCTTTCTTGATTTCCCTGTCCCTGTCCTTTCATGGTTCTTCTGTTGCATCTCTAATAATTGATTTCTTCACTTACCCTTCATCCTGACATCACATCTCCAACTTTCTGAAGGTATTTAGCAGAGCTATAGTTTTGCTGCCTTCTCTCCCTTCCAACCAAATTTTATTTTGGTGTAATCTCATTGTCAAACACAGATTCATCTATCATCCCTATGTTGCCAGCTGACAGGTCCACTTATTTATTCCAAACCAGTCTCCTCCTATTCAGACTGGAATCTCACCTTGTCTTCTTGAAACATCTTCACAGATATTGAACCATCAACTGTTGTTCAAAACGGGGCTAAAGAGAATTCCTTCAATCTTTCCTCTTCTGCAGGCTGTCCACACTCTTTTCTGAACCACTGTGTACATACTGCATGTAGTTAAGTTTCATAACCACGTATGATCAGTGCTTCTGTTTTGAAAATATATTTTGCTTGAACAAGGTCCAAACCACTTTACATTAAAAAAAAAAAAAAAAGAGGAAAAAAACCCAAAGGGTAGTTAAAATATCAAGCAAGCAGAAAGTGATACATTGAGAAGCCTGAATATTGAAGTATTCGAGCTACAGAAAAGGTAAAGCACAAGTAAAGAAAAAGCAACCTTCTTCTACATTGACCCCCTGGTGTGCTTTAACTGTGACCTCAAGGAGCCATATCTAGATAGGAGAGGGAGTTCAGTTTCCAAGGCCCATTCAATCGTAAGCTCCTCTGCGAAGTCTCCCAACATGGGGTCCAATTAGTGACACTTGTATTGGTGAATTTTTTTTAGAGACCTGCTGAAAGCAAGTGGAATAAGATTCTCAGATTAACTTTACACAGGCCACCATACAGATCCGGAGCCCTATATCATTCAAGGTAGATTTTGACTGAAGTCGGTAGGAGTTTTTGACTAATGAAGGATCAGGTCCATCCTTTTGTTAATTTTTTTATCATTACCTGGTTCCTATCCTGCTAGCCACTTTTCAGTCTGTATTTTTATTACCCTTTCTATAAATTCAGAATAGTAATATTTACTACTTCTGTTAAGTGCTTATAGTTATATCAGTGAAAAACAGGTAATATGTAATTTCTAGAATTACCCACCTGCCACTGAACTAGCAAAGCCCATATAAATCATTCCAATGAGTGCCTTGAGAAATGTTGAGTCCCAAGTTTGGCATTATAAATATTGGAAGGATGCAGAACAGAAACTAAGTATAAGGTCCATCAGCTAGATTTTTTTAATAAGAATTTTAAAAAATGTTAAATATTATCAGAAATCAAATCACATTAGCATAAGAAAAACAGAGGGAGGAAAATTTGCTTAGTAGTCCTCCAACCCTGAATTCAGGCTGTGAAACCTTGTTGTCCCATGATCTTTTTTTTTTTGCTATGACCCAAATATGAACTATACACAGAGAAGGAGAAAGAAAGAAGAAAACTGAGCTGAAATTAGCCTCCTGCTCAGAGGGCACTGGGTTATCTTGCCTGTTTCTTATCCATAGATAATAAAAAGTAAACTAAAAACTATGTGTAATTCTGAGATATGCTTGAGCTAGAGCGTATTAACTGTTAAACTATCACTGAATCATTTGGACTGACTGCTGTTTAAAATACAATAGAAAGCATTAGCATTGTAAAATGTTGATTGGTTGTTATGATTCCAAGAGCAAGGCAGACATCCTTTGTGCTGATCAACATTTTAAGATTAATTATGTTGCTTAGTAAATGGTTGAGACAAAGGACAGTAAGATTTATAAATAAATAAAATTATTGATGTAACACAGGGGGAAACATAAAAATACAAAACATCTTCAGTTTAGAAACTTCAGTTCAGAAGCTGTTCAAGAAAATAATGAGGTATTTCAGTCTAACTAAACCTAACCTAGGACCACAGAATTGGGTCCACTTCTTGTATTTTATATCTGCGTTTAGCTGCTGTCTCAGATCAGACAAAAAGTAGCGCTCAAAACTGTTTTAAGAAAAATTGCTCCTTGCCATGTAAATTCATGCTCACCAGTGATGACTCACAAATACTCCACTGGGGAAACTGAAATTTAAAAGCTGAAGTAGAAAGTGTTGATTGCTCTAGCTCTGCTCACCAGGCTGCTCAGATACAGGACTCCTTGCCAACATAACAACATACTTGGAAATAACTGGGGTTCCCATTTTGTCCCTTGTAATAAGCCAGTAAGGTCGGAAGTGGTAAATGGTGGAAAGACAATGAGTGTGTGAACAGCTTCTGTTACTAATCCAAGCATTGTCCCTACTCTGTGGGTACAGCAGAGGACTATAATCAGCAAAACATATTATTGAACATATATTATTTAGCACAATACCAACTTCATTGATCCGCTATGAAACTAATACTTGTAACTTTTCAAACCAAGTGCTTCATATCTCTGAATTTCTGGGGTTTATTTCCCTTCCCCCCCTTTTTCTAATCTCTGACCTGCTGGTTGCTGAATAAAACAAACAGTCTTTCACTGTTCCTGGCACCGTGTTTACAGGAGTGACTGTATACCTGTGGCATTTGTGTCTTTGCTTCCTCAAACTGCAGTATATAGACGCATTTCGTCCTGAAAATGGTATACAATTTCCTCTTTCTCCCTGGCTTTCCCCTAATAGCAGGGAGGCACCAGAGGGTTGCACAGGGATGTGTGTTCCAGGCTGCCTGCAGGACCCTAGCGGACTAGGCTGTATTTAATGAGCGCGTCTTCACTGACAGATTCATTATTTGTGTTCGGTCGCTTCAAGTCAAAACTGATTAGTTACACTTACTGCAGCAAAGATTTAATGATTTTATTGTTTATCTTCAATTTATTTTGATTAACATCTCCGTTCTTTTCATTGCAAGTGCAATTAGGTGTAATATAACAGCGACTACTTTAATTTTGCTGAAATTAAGATGAATAAGTGACGGATTATGGCACTTTGTTTAACAAATAAATCATAGTTAAGAGGACTGTATTAGTAATAAATGAAAAAACAGACAATCTAATTAAAATGCATGGAGCTGATAGTTCAAGTTTCCAGAAATGTAATGAATTTCCATTTTAGAAATCAACTAGATTTAGGTGTAGTACTTACTTATTGACAATAAGGTGACAAAGGCACATTATTTTGTAAATCATCTTAATTTCTTGTATTATGTTGGTAGAAGAAAGTGCAAGCTTTGAAATGAAGGTGCACGTTTAAATTTTTTTAAGAGCTAGGATTATTTTGTCAGGAAACACTGCAATTAAGGTATGGCTAAAAAAGAGGCTGAGGGACTGAAATGAGGAAAAAACTCATTAGCTCAATTCTCACATGTTCAGAGTTCAGCATTTTCGGCAACAGATGAATATTCTCCAAGTCCCAGCCACAATTTTCCTTTAAGTTCATAAGATTCAATTCACTGCCACAGAGCAAAAGCCTCAAGACACATAAGATGGAAGAAAGAGCTAACATGAAGAAAACTGAACTCAACAAACAGCGAGCAAATCAAGATTGCTCTATACAAGCATCCCCAAATCATGGGGCAAGTAGCAGGGCAGCAATCCTGGAGCCAGCTTACTGTGGGGGTCGTATGGGCTTAACTTCTGATTGAGGAAAACCAAGAGGAAAACGAACCCTTCAGAATCAGAAACTTTATCCCTCTGATGTTAAAAAGACCTTGTATTTGACAGGACAGCTTTGAAGATAAAGACGGAAGCACTCTCCAGCTACAGGCTGTTCAACACCCCACACTGCTATCTGCAATGCACTTCACTTCAGTTTCGCAGAGTTCAGTCATATTAGAAAGAAGATAGGGGAGACATTTTTTAGTATATTGTGCTATGTTTTTGATGATGCTGTATCTTGCACAAGCCTGGAAGAGCTCGGCTCCGTTCTACACATCTCCATCATCATTCCTTCCCACCACACTGCCAGAGCGGCCAGTTGCTCTGGGATGGCCAACATGTAAATTTGTTAGTAAAAATGTCCACTGAGTCCACATCCTTGACTCCACAGACGAGATACCTCTGAACTAAGAGGTTGGCACTAAAGGTGAGAGGGGACAAGGAGGGACTTTTCCCTTTTTCACAATGTGCAATATCTATGTTTTTGTCTGTAGGAGGATTTTATTCCAGGGATTAAGGTTAGAGAGGACTAAGAGAGAGCAATATGCTTTGTTAAGACCTTATTTTGACTTTTTTCCCCCTTTGTGTTAGGGACTGGGGGGAAGCAAGGAGAAAAGAGAGGAAGAAACAGAGACTACAATTCCTAAGATCACAAAACCTGCATGAGAGTACTTTGTTCTTTCTAAACTTTTAAGCGCCCTTCTTATATTCCCATTCCTCTCTTTAACTGTTTTAAAACATTTTTTGGATATTCATATGAAAGCCATTATTGAAAGAAGCATTTATTGTGATTTAGTAGCAAATTTTGGTTTTCTACCTTACTTAGGACTTTATCACTATATGCTCTTTCAGTGGCAGTGCAAATTTGTTCCAGCTAAAGATCCGCCTCATAGCTTTAAAGGGACTTAAAAATCATTATTTTAAGAAATGTCTGAAAAAAGTGATAATTGAAAAATAATTCCTGTCCTCTGGGTGTAGTGGAAAAAAAAATACTGAAGCCAGTTTTAATAGTGTAAAATAAATAAAGGGAAGGAGGAGGTGGAGTGAGGATCTCCTAAGGCCCCTTTTCTTTGTCCCTGATTATATTGATCAGATCCACTAATTGCATTAAAACAGGTAGCTCTTCCTAAGTGTATAAAAGCAAATAAATAAATAAGCATGGGTACTTTTAACAAGGTGGAATATGCACTTATTTACAAGTGTTTCTGTGTCTCACAATTCCTCCTCTAATATTAGTTTTCCATGTTTAATAAATAAATAGATGGTAGGTAAAGCCAGAGCAAGAGGGAGATAGAGAAGAAATGATGCTAATGACCAGATCAACCTGTAAAAAGCAGCCCTGCTCTGACTGGAGCCCCAGCCATCAGCTGAGTGTCATGCAGGAGAGCCAGAAGAGCTGGGGGAGGTTGTGGAGGGGTTGGCGAGCTGGAGACTGGCAGCATCATTGGTTTGAACAGGCCGTGATTGATTTGTCACCAGAGGCCCATTTGACTGGGCGAAAAGCCCTTCTGATCTCAATCTCTCTCTGCCTCCTTACCTCTGCTGTCCCTTTTTCCTTCTCCGCATTTTGACGCTGGCACAGCAGCTGGGCAAGGGGCTCAAGTTGAGGCTGACACAGAGCAAAAGGGTTGAAGGTCACTGCTGCTGAAACTCTGTAACGACTGACAGGGGAGATCCAGCTCATCATACTTCCCACTTTCTGTCTTGCCTTTAGAACTCCAGAGGTTTACAAAGCCCCAAATACACATCCACACAAATACACCAACACACCATTCCCCAAACAGAGACACACTACCAAAGCCTCTCTCTGCTTCTCTCTTTGCCTCTCGCTGTGTCTCTCTCTCGCACACACTCACGCACACACTCACGCACACACACGCACTCTCTCTCTCTCCCCACCCCTTCCACCTTCCTGTTATCTGTGGCTGGGAGAAACCTCTAGATCTACAAATATTAATTGCAAAGGACAACGAAAGGTAAGAAGGCGTCAATTATCCAAAGGTGTCGTGATGTTATTTCAAGTCAATTGCAAATGTGTGAGGGGGAAGATTTCGCCCCAGTGATTCCTGTCTGCTTGGCTGATGGGGACCGGAGCCGATTCCCTCCCAGAACTGCTGCAGCTATGCCTTAAACCACACACTTTCCAGCAGGAGCCATCAGCATGGGCCTTTCTGAATTCTCTCTTTATTTCATTCATTAAGGGCATTAGGCAAGTTGGAATTTGTATGAAAAGGATCCTATGGGAATACTGTCTCCAGGGTAGGTATTTTCATGACTTTCCACATCCTGGGGCTCTCTCTGTATCTCTTCTCTTTCTCTCTCTCTTCTGTTAGATGGGGCTTTAAAGGAGGCTGCCCTCATCTTCCAACTAATCTGGGGAAAGGAAATATTCTGAGCTGCATATATTGAGTGAAAAAATATTTTATTTATTTTACAAAGTGGCAGTTACTAAGAAATTGTGAGACCTTTCCTGCTTAATTTTATTAATGGGCTTTGTTATTATCATTATTATTCCTAGCCGTTTTCAGGTTTTTCTCACACAAGAGTTTTTAATGACAATTGCCTTCGTTATCCAAAAAGAAAGAGATAGCAGACAGGACAACAGCAAAATAATATTAATCAAACAAAGGCAGACTTTAAATTAAACGGGCTGTTGTGTTCCCATAAAAGCAGGACAATCTCAATACTCCAGCTCATTTCACTTGGCAAAAGAACATGGCATCAGTTTTTTAACTTTAAAATAGTTTAATGAACACGAATGGAGAAATAATTTTTCTGTGTATTTAGCAGTCTATAAAGAAGAGAGAATGCTTTAACTTTGATCGCCACAATTAGTTCCCTGGGTATCTAGAGGGGAACAGGGCAGCCCTGGGAGCCTCAGTTCTTTAGATACAAAAGCATTTAGATCGCTTTAGAGCAGTTAATCCTGAGACTGGCTAGGGTCCCTTTTGTTTTCTAACTCCATTGTGGGTTTTGTTCAGTTTTTTCTATTCGCATGATTGACTGCCCAATGGATGCTAATTATCCAAATGTCGCTTCTGTCCTTTGAGTGACTTTCTATGTATTATGGGCAACTGTCATGCATTCTGTCATTCTATATCATATTACATGTATTATCATATGAAAATGGTACTCTGCATAAAGGAAGGTGTCTGAGCCAGCAGATGCTGCAGATATTTAGAGGACTTGCCTAATTTGAATGGATTTTCTATAGAAAAATTGGTCAGAAAGCCAATATAGGGGAGAGTCAGAAATGGAAAGTTTATCAGGTAATTATTTTTGTCCTTTTGCTGTTTACATGATAATGTACAAAGCATTAACTGTCTCTGCTTCTGAAATCTGCAGCCACCTTCCTCCTCCCGAACCAGGCAACCCGTCTGTATTTATTAGAGTATGACAGCTTAAGCTAATTAAACTGATATCTGTCTAAAATAATAAGCCCAGAAAGTTAAAATAAACATTATGATTATAAGCAGAAAAGGCAGCTATACAAATGTAGCATCAATGTTAAATTTTAATGATAATCTGAAATTCCTGTATGGAAAATATTGGATGTGGAATTACAAACAATAATAAAGTTCTGCAAAGACATTTTTTACTGTAAATATTTTTTACTTAGATCTTTATCTCTTTACATGATATTAATAAGGCTGAGGGCTAACCCAGCTGTGAACTTGCATATTTTTTATTTTATACATATGTGAACATAGACTTAAAAGGATATCAAGGGAAAGGTTTTTACTACAATTTTTCCACTAAAATAAACTTAACACACCTCAGTGTAATGTGCATGCCAACACTTAACAGGAATGCAAGATTTATAACGATAGGGCTTTTCAGATTTGCACTCTGGGGTCCATTGAATCTATAGGCACATCCAGAGTTTCCTATCCTAAAATGTTAGGGTAGTGTTTGATATTTGCTGTTGATAGGAAATACTGTGCATATCTAACACTGAAATTCATGATCTTGAGCTTCATCAAATATATGTGCAATAAGTTTCCATTAATGGTAAAGCTAAATCATGCAAAGTATGTACTTTATGAAACAACAAAAAGATACCATAGCAAGACTTGCTCTGCTGTATCAAGGTGCTTTGAAATTTTACAATGATCAAATATACATGATCAAGCTGTGCTTGTTAGGGTATGAGGGGCTCAAAACGGTCAATGATTATTGATCAGACTGTTAAGTATTTGTTCACGATTCTTTATATCCCAAAAGATTCAGGGAAATGAATAGTGAAAAATTGCATCAGAGTCCACCTTTGTTTGAGATTGATGTATCAAAACAGAGGATTCATTTGCCAAATGTATTGGAAAAAAATGTGTAGTAAATTATGACATAAGGATTCCAAGTACAGAGGTTAATATTTCCCTTTTTTTAAATTATCTTTGTAAAATTGTAAGTGCTAATTAAAAAATGTAAAGACAGAATCTTTGCAGAACAGGGATAGTGAATTATTGATAAGAGCAGATTTACACAGCAAAAACAGAGATACAATCATAGCTTATCAGTTGACCTTTACATTTTACCTCACATTATGCTCATGCCAAAAATTTTTAAATGAAGTTGCAATAACAGTGATGGTAAGGAATCCAGGAGGTGAAAATGGAAATTTCTGTTACTCTTAAAAAATAGAAAATCTTACTGAGGTGCAGTTACTATCTTTTGGTAATTGAATAAATATTACTCCTCATGAGCAGTTGCCATTAAATGGTGGGGGTTTTATTCTAATACCATTTGGCAAAAGTCCCAAATTATTTGAATAATAATAATTCTTTCTTGTTTCTTGAGATTTCTATAGTGTCTATTTCTACAAGTCCTTCATATATTTTATTATTTTAAAATTATCTATAAAGTTTGTTCCATAATCCAAAATATTACACATGTTGAAAGAGTGCTAATGTATAATTCTTGCAAAATCCTATGAGGCATACTTTATTTGATTTCATTATGCTGTACATTACATAAATTCACAAGATCTTTCCTGAACACAGAAATCTCTTAAGATAAACTTACTACACATTAAAGGAAACTACTGAACACAAAGAATTATTTCTGCAGATATTTGCTTCTAAGAAATGATAACATATGTCTGTGTCTGAATCTACAAATAGATAGATGGATACACACACATATGTTCATTCACACACACACACATAGCCTCATACAGTCGTATATCTTATACATATTTATATAAACAAATTTACATACTGCATCTTTTGTAAATCTTAAAACCAGCAATTCATATTCTGTGTCTCATTTCCAGATATTAATTCCCTTAAAATTACTTAATATTTTCCCAAAAGCGAATGACATTGAAAATAATCAGCCACACTTATATAAAAAGTTTGCAAAGTATAAAATAGGCAAAATGTCACTGATTGGTTGGAAGTGCCCTTTCACCTTATTGTGTCTGACCTGCCACTTAATTAATCTGTTCTTGTCTGATAGCGGACAGTGTTAAAGACAGGCAGCACAGTGAGCAAAGTCGACAGCACTTTGAAAGTTGAAAATATATTCAGCTTTTTTTATATAAAATAAGTTTTCCTTAACTGTACTCAAAAGATTTCATCATTACTATTTCAATTTGCATCTTATCTGATTTCTTCTTATTGCAAATATTTACATATAAGATTCCCTGCATCTACTTCTCCATTTCTAGCTTTATCTGTTCTAATTACCCAGGCTAGTACTGCAAAGTTTGCATCTGGTTTCCATACCTGCTTGCTGTGTTTTGAAATCATTTTTCAGAGACATGCGGTGGGCATTCAGGTAGTCCAGATAAGGGTTTATAGTGACAAAATATTGACTGGATTTGGTATTCACTTATGAAGGATGACGTTAGTGCCACAAAAATCCCTGTGATGTACAGGGAATAGTTAATTAATTAAAGGACCTGCTAATTGCTACTTGAGGTACTGTGCAGAGATGATGAAGAGTGCTTGGTACAAGGTTAGGTTCTCAGTTTTGAGTGAACATTTTCATTTAAAAGATTTCTTTAAAGTACATCCTAATTTTTTTAATGTTTTTTCAGGTTACTGTATCTAGTTCAGACTCAAGTGTTCAATTGAGCTTCAATTAATTATAATATATAGTCAGGGTTCTTTAGCTGGGATAGATTGATGGAGAAGCTTTGTTTCATTTGGTGCAGGTGGCACTGTTTAATAAGCACAGGAGAGAGTGAATAATGTAGTGTTTGCAAAGAGAAATAAATGCAAAATAGAGAGGTGCAATTAGATCAGCTCAGAGAAATAAAGGATAAATATTAAATGGTCAGGTATCTTGCAAATATCAAATAAAATAGTAATAAGTATCTCATTGAAAACTGCCATTTTAATTTATGAATATCTAAAAGCACTGCTTTAAAATAAATCTAGTGAGCAAGTCCTCTGCATTCATTAGGCAGGCACATTTCAATATCTGGAAATAGCAGACTTCTAATTTTCAAACTCTCCGTGTTATTTTTCTTATACTGAAGTATAAATAGGAATCTAAATTTAAAATATAAACACAAGGACTTCAAAAGTTAATTTCTAAATTGTATTATACAATACCTTAACCTTTGGCATTCTTTTCTTTAATTGGAGCTATGTTACATTGGAGAAAAATTACCCCATGGAAAATTAATCTGTGAAAACTTGTAAATCATTATCAATAATTTACCAGCAAACGAGAGGCTGTATGCTTCTCATGCATGCACTAAAGATAAAATAAAGTTGCAGAAGATTACTGAAAAGAGTAACAAAATTGGAGATAAAAAAAGTAAAGCCCCTGAGAATTAAAATCTTCTTCTAATTGCACACAAAAAAATAAAAACAAGTATGTACTCCTGCAAATAACAAATAAGGAAAAAAAAAAAAGGAGAAATGTTATTTGACTTAAACAAAAAAAAAAAAGTATCTGGTAGCTAAGAGGATAGTCCTGTAAGCTACTTAACAAAAGAATGTGAATCTATTAGGCATTTCAGCAACACTTCTGCATCTGAAAATTTCAGCTGTAGACAGATTTTCCACAGACGATTCCCCCCTACTGCTAACCTCTTAAATATACCTATAAAATACAAAATGTTCCCAATCACCTCCAATAAAGGAAGCTTCCTTACATTAAATGCATCTAATATTTGTGTTAGAAATCTGAATTGCTTTCTGATGTGGTTAAATTCACAAAGAAATGTGGTTGTAGAACAGAAAGGAATGTATTGAGGCCATCACTCTGAATATTTGCAGATGGATACAGAGCTGTGGAAGTTTACTTATAAAATATGGAATTAATCATATTCTTAGCCTCTGATTATTCAAAGGAGGCAATACTATTGGACTCTTTCTCTACAAACCTTATTTTTGTTATGTAGCCGTGTTTACCAATTCCATGATTTACCCAATCAGGGCAGCCTCCGAAACCTCCAGGATTGGTTGATATTGAACTTGTAAAATGTTTATGAGTGAGTGTTTGCCTGGTAATGTAGCCCTGGGTGCCCTGCTGTCAGCATGGAATTACTGATACTATTACACACAGAAGGGGTTTGGAGGGAAGAGAGAAGGGGAGCTGAGTAGCCATAGGGAACTTTCTTATCTAAACTCTTAATGTGCATTTAGACAAAGTAGTTTTCAGCAAAGAAAAAAAAACCTTCCCCGCTTTGTTTAAAAAAAAAAAATCTGTCCATTTACACTAAAAACGTGTTCCTACAAAGAATCTTATTACACTTGAGTTCTAACTGTAGAGCAAAAAGATTAGTCTGTACTAAACAGATTTTAAAAATTAAGAAGCAGCTACACTACTAGATGTAAAAAGAGGCATTTTTGCAATCTTTGCCACAATCTGTGCATGAAATTTACTGAATTTCCAGTAATTACCACTTCATATTTTGTAAATATTATTCCATCCAAATTATTTACTATGGTAGGCTCAAGTCAGGCTATCAGATCTAAACACGTCACCAAAAATCTATAGTCCCCAAAATAAGACTCCGAAGGTATCTTAAATATACAGCTACTGACCTTCAGAATCATATTTTCTTCACCAATTCGGTGTAATAAAAATGAACATTTTGTCATCACTTTGGGAAACTGTGCCAAACACCTTAAAACACATGTCACATGCCAACTTTACTTCGTTTTTCTCCTCAGGGAGTAGATACATCTGGAATCATAATCACAGATAAAAACCTTGACAAAATTGCACATGAGCCCAGCCCTTCTCTCCAACACCTACCTTTTCATAACATTTAATACAATATTAATATCGGTTACTAAAAAGGCTTCCAACCTTTACATTTCTGACATAACATGTTCAAACCCATATTTCACACTTCTTGTTCTGTTTTAAGTTCAGTGGATTTAACAGGACTCTGGAGAGAAGATCATGTGGTTGAAGATTTCCCTCCCTCTTTGACACCCGTAGAGGCAGTTTTGGAATTGTTTAAATAGCTGTGGCTGTATAAACTGAAATATGTAAGATCCTGGGCATCTGATTTCTCTCTCACATCTCTAGATACATCCTTGTATTTTTATCTGAAACCTATTGCTGGTACCAAACAATTTCAGCACAACATCTGGACAAAACATTCTGAATATTTTCCTTTTAAACTGCATTATTTATCTTTCCTGCATATTCCTGGTTTACCAGACAAATACAATTCGCTAATATTATATAATAATATTATTTGGTCTTTTTTACCCTATGATTGACAGTTTTGCAAATCAAAATAAAACACATTCTTAGCCGATCATCTTCTTGAAAGTGCGCTGCTGTTTTAAGCCCGGTTTGCTTTTGAGACAGCCAGAGATCTTATTCAATCAGGGGTAAATGGTGAAATGATAGATCCAGCAGATTCCATACTCTCCCCAAAATGCTTGGCATAGGTAATATTTAATAGCTAATTCCTGGACCGATATTTTTACTGCATGCTTTTATAAAACATTCATCAGCTGGTATTGCAAAGAAATGGAATTTGAGAACTTTGCGAATTTTCATTTATTATTGTGTTTGTAATTAATACCATGCTGGAAGTACCTCAGGCAGCTCACTGTATGGCTTTGTTCATGTCAGAATGGTGATAGCAACCTCTTTTTGTTACATATTTAACAGCTCTGAAAGACATTTTTTTAAACAGCAAATGTACTAGACAGCTTTAAAGCAAAGGACATTAAATAGGTTGCCAATTATTCATTCAGCAGCTCTATGTGCGTCAAAAAAATGCATACCACCAAATTTTCCTGAGACAAACCACTTAAATTTCCTGTGACTCATACACCATTTTTGCACTAACTGGATAAGGATAGCAATCATTTAGAAGAAGAAACAAATATAAAATGCTTCTTGCCCTGGAATACTGAAAAAAAATCTTTAAAAACACGTTCATTTACAGTTAGGGGACAGCTTTTGTGACAAGAAATGTCCTATTTTTAAACTGAATAGTGGTTCTTAATCAGATTATTTCATTATTCTCTTTCACTTTAAAATGACCTGAAGTGTCTAACTCGGTATATGAGAAGTGCAAAAAGTGATATATGAATGGAGTAATAATTTCCCTGGATCGTTTCAAGTCAGTCCATAGAGCAACTGCATCTGAAGCATGCTAGTCTGTCTCCGGCAACTCAGGGAGATGAAGAGCTGAGCTGAGCTCCACTCGCTGACAAGAAGCAAACTGTCTCACATTTTAGGAGAACAACATCATTGCCTATAAAAATGAAGAAGAGACAAAATAAATAAAACCAGTTAGTGTTGTAGTTAACTTGCAAATCAAGTAAATCTGTTGGTACAGTATTTTAGAAATAAATGATAACAGCATCACACCAAACACACATTTCTGAACATATAAGCGTTCTGATTTTGATTTAATGGTATATCAGCGTCAACTATTGCTTCTTTTGCTGGTACACACTTCCTGATGCCTACTGTGAAGGGTGCCCATATTTACAACTGAGTAAGATGATTAATTACACCTTGTCAATCACGGTGCATGAAGACATAACACCACAGCAGACAATGAAGAAGATGCCTGAAGCTACAATTACATTTTAATTCATAGTTTATTGTATGTTCCCATATATTGCAGTCTAATAACCGTAGGGGCATCGAAAACATATGAGATATCAATCACTCTGCCCCCTGGTCTTTCATGTTTATATTATTCCACAGCCTTTAAATTACCATAAGTAGTTACTTATTTTCTAAGCTTTCTTCTCTTCTCTCTTACCTTTTGCTTCCATTTATCTTTTATTCTTAGTACCTTTATCCAAGAGCTATAAGTATTTGATGGAAGTTTGTAGCTCACTTAAAATCTGTAACAGACAACCTGAAACCCAGCAATTAGCAAAGACAGCTTAGACTTGTGTTCCTTTGTTGAAGGAGGCGTTGAATCTTTTGTTCTGATTTAGTCACGGTAGCTGGGTGGAAGCTGGTACCTCATTATGTGGTTGGTCTGTTTGTCTGGTAGGTAGCAGATGGTACTGGAGATGACGTTACCAAGAGAGGCAGGGTAGAGAAACTCAAGACCTGTGATTTGTTCACCTGTCACCTATAACAAAATACAGGTTAAAAGACTTTATTATTAGCTGCACCATTTTTTTAATGAAAAAACTCTCATTTCAAGCAAGTCCGTGTTTGATTCTCATGATTATTTCGCTCTAGCAATTTTTCTGTTGCTCATTATTCAAGAATATCCTGGATTTTATTCTGAACAATGTAAATGTCATTCATGTGTCAGTGTGTACATTAGCAGCTTTGTGTTTACATTCTGTTACTCTCCTTGTGTTTTGGTAGCAAGGGTTGGATGTCTCCTTGTGTTTGTACATCCGTTAAGAAGATAATCAGAGATAGCCTGTGAACTGGAGGTCATGCCATACCTTTTTAACGTGCTATTGGTATTATGGGTTCCAACCACTTAGGCAGTACTGCTACATAAAGTATTGTATTTTAATTACCTTAAATATATAAAATCTTTTTGATAATTAGCAATGTCAGACCGAGTGTACGAATCCGTGACCTTTCTTAACTGCAAATCGTATGTAATCAATTATGGGATAGGGAATTAAACTGGTATTAAAACATCTAAGGGTGGTACAGTATGCAGCTATAAATAAGGATACACACAGCAAATTGCTTAAGTGAAGATAACACAAGGGTGTGCCACAGCGGTGTACGTGGTGCCCGGTGAGCAATATCCCACATCTCTGTTACTGGAGGCAAATCTCAGACGGCATTTGAAATGTCATGCGGTGTAACGGAGGAAAGGAAAGATTCTTGTATCGACATATACAGCTCCAGTAATTCTACTGCAGAACTCTAATCTGAATTAAAACATGAACTTCCATTGTTTCCAAGGTCCGATTGTAGGACAGTCTTTGGATAGGTCCCACAGCAGCCCAACTGACTTCATTCTGTAGGGTTTCGCGAGGGGTCCTGCGGCTCTTCCGTCTGTGTTTCTACCAGAGACGCTTTGTCCCCCTCTGTGACATGCGAATGTATTTAAACCACTTGGGCAACCCCAACAGAAAGATGATCAAAAGCCTAGATTATCCTAAGAACGGAACACGCAAAGCGAGCAAAGTCTGATATAACCGGCGCAACGCCAGTTTTAGCAAAGCTAGTCTTAACTGCACGGCACCTGCAAGAGGCAAATCACGGCGTCGGAACCCGGTGCCTAACGGGAATACGCGCAGTGATGTAATAATTTGCAGTCGCGGATTAAGCAGTGAGTCTCCTGATCTCAGATGTGCATTCAGACCTACTTTCTGCTGCGCTACCTTTTCTAATATAATTAGGAGTGCGATATTTGACATCTTTAATTAGCTCTTCCTTACTGCCCACCTTCCGGATAGATACTTAGACATCACCAACAGTTTCCCTGCGTACTCTTTGTCTTTTCTGGAGACTTCCTGAAGCTTCTCCTCAAGTTCAGAGACCTTCCTGGCCTGGTTTTCTTACGCCCGACTTGGAAATAAGAGAAGGGAGAGGCCTCAGTCAGCTTCACGGACTCGAATGACACAAGTTTTTTATATTCTGACGGGGAGTATTTCCCTCAGCGGGCGCTGCTGGGCGCCTTCCCTTAGTAATAAACGTTCGGGGGCTCACGATCTCGGAGCGTAAACAAACTTTTGACCCCCTCCTTCTCCCGCGCCGGAGGCACCGCGTCGCCGGCCGTCACCAGGCGGCAAACGCGAACCTGCCCGCCGCGGGGGC
>NW_020799122.1:1451606-1455719 GCF_003259725.1 Athene cunicularia | reverse complement strand
CCCACCGCGGTGCGAGCAGCCGCCCCGGGCCCCGCGGGCCGCGCCGCTTTAAGGAGAGAGGGGGGCCGCGGAGTGCCCGTCCCATCTGGTGCCCATCCAACTCTTCCTCCTTCCCCTTGGCTTTTTCTTTTCCCAATGAGCTCCAGCGGGCTGGGGGAGGAGCGGGGGAAGGAGCAAACTTTGCCCCTGAGCTGCCGCCGCTGCCAGCCCTCGGGACTGTGAGTGCGTACGGTGGGCATCCGCCCCATCCTCCTTGCAGCACCAGCCTGCTCCGCCGGCTCCAGCCTCCCTCTCCCTCGCTCTCCTCTAAATTTCGCACACTACGATGTAGGGGGCTTGTCGTTATTATTAATTTTTTTTTTAATTTATTTCTCACCGAAGATGGTTTAATTTTTTTATACTTCTATTATTTATTAATCCCTCCCAACCGTAAACCTGCCCAGCCTTCTGCCAGCTGGGCCAGAGCATAAAGCCTGGGACTGCACCTGGGGCAATGAGCCCCGCGCTGAAGAAGCCTCCTAGAGGGATGTGCCGGGGCCGCGCAACAGACTAGATCCAAGCCCCGAAGCTTACACCATCAGTTATCCCTTCTCCCTCAGCCCCTTCGCCCGCCTTTTCTGCACCCCGGCCCCTCGAAGCCTCGGATCAGTGCCTGCGCTGCGCTCCGGAGATCTCTGCCGGGGTGAAACGCCCGGAGCCCAAGGAGAGACGGGGCGGCCGTGCTAGATGCATGGGGGAGGGCTCCGGTTAATGCAAGTTCTGGGCTCCTGCAGGGACCCCGACAACTGTCAGCAGCAGCAGCAACTCGGGGCCTCCTCCTCCGCTTCCTCAGCGATGCTTTTCCACAGTCTGTCCGGCTCAGAGATGCACGGGGTCATCGACGAGATGGATCGGAGAACCAAAAGCGAAGCACCGGCCATCAGCTCGGCTATAGACAGGGGAGAGACCGAAACGGTAGGAAGCGAAGGAATGGGGGAGCCGTGCAACCCCCTAAACATAATAAACCCCTCAAAGATGCAGCTTTTCCCTTAAAATATCAGATTGGGGGGAAACGTATGCAAAATGCTAAATCAGAAGAAAATTAAGTGTAAAGGCACCCCAAAAGATAAAATAAAACCGTGGGGAAAGGCATGAAACTGTTAATTATTAATAATATGCATAGTAATAGTAACGCTTGGGTGAAATGAACGGTGCTGCTCTTGCGAGAAAACAGAAAGCTAGACCAGCCTTTTGGTAGCGTCCAAGAACGCCTTCCCTTCCCCCAGCCTGTCCGGCCTTCCAAAGTTTTTAGGAAGAGGCAAAGTATGCTTTTATACAGATAACATTTTGGCACAGCGAATTTTTTGTCTGCAGAATGGAAACACGAGCAGCAAAGAATCCAATTCTGTGTTATTTTTCAGGTAGGATGTCTACACTGAGGTGGTCATTATAGCATTTATAAACAAAAAACCCAAACTTGGGTGCCTTTAAATTATTATTTTAAAAAATAATTTAATATATATGAACATTGGGTTTGCGAACAAGGCAAACGAAACTAGAAATGTTTCAGGGAGACGGATGAATGCAAATTTTGATCACTTTACCACTTTTATGTCTGCTGATGCGTAGTACTTGTATATTAATACATTTAGATAATAAAAAGATGCATTCTTCTAACGAGAGTTAAGCTAACAAAGTGGAAGAGATTTCTGAAGTGTGTTAACTGATTCAACGTTTTATGTATACTTTTTTGTTAAAAAAAAAAGATAATTCTGAAGTGAAATGATCCCGTATTTTGGTTAAATGCTCTCTTGTAAACTGATATGGGCATATGCAAGAAAGATATCTGTTCTCGGTTTTTAAAACTTTTTCAGTATGTGTTATTTCTCTTAATGCTTTGTAGAAACTTACTTAAAGGTGACAGTGAGAGTATTTAATCCTGAAATACCGGCTGAAAAACAGCCTTTGTACTGTAAGGGTGGAACGTGATTTCGAATCTAAACGGTTTGGGGTTTCTTTGGAAAAGTTAATATTTCTCCGTACAATTAAACAATATCAAACGATCTTTCCTGCAATAAATACGATGCCAGACCTTTATATATCGATAGATAATGCATATGCATACACACGTGTGTGTAACAAATAGTGGGATAGAATAATGGATCCTTAAATACCATTTCTGGATCTCAGAATATTTTCGTTACCGGAAAAGCAAAGCAGAAAAAAATGTATTTCATTTAAAGTGGATCTAGAAGAAACTACTTTGTTTATAAACCGGTGCCTAATCAGAGTTCAGTTAATGCCTTAAAGAAATAAGCTATCGGTGGGCTTGTGTGGCCAACATACCAGTGCTGTGCCATGATTTTATTCAGCTGTGGTTCTGGCAGCGGGAACGGTGTAGTGCGAACAGTAGTGCTCACGCGATGGGATTTTGTGATCTCTGCAAGAACTGGGTGAAAGTAACCACTCCAGCCTATGCTGGAAAAAATAGCTTCGTTTTCTTTCGAGTCTTCCCCATTAGCTGTCTTTTCATTTTGCTTTGCGCCAGGACTTAAGGCTCTAGAGGAGGTAAAAGTAAACAAACATGCTTTTGGTCTTAAAGCTGGATTTTTGGAGGCCTTGCTCTATATTGTGTCATGTCTTTTTTAGAAGGTTTTGAAAAGCAGAAGTTTGCAAAGCAGCTACTGAACGTGCTGCAAACCTGCTGTTTATAGAATCTGTATGTATTTCTACTTATGAGTACATGCATTTTATGTATATTTTTTAAAAGTTGCTTTTAATGCATGCCTTTGAGAATTGTATGTTTTCACTAGGGCTGAAAACCTCTGATGGCTAGCATGGATTTAGAGTGAGACTATAAAGACACGTCTATGAGATGTACTCAACTGTAACAAACCAGCAATAATGGACAACTGAAAACAAATCTGTTCATGTGTTTGAGAAATTTCCCAATAATTCCCATTTTAAAATACATTTTTTTTCTCATTTTTTGCACGCAACATAGAATGGAGAAAGTAGTGATTTTTCATTACTTTTAACATAAAACTTCTAGGAAGTTAAAAGGGAGTTGTAGATACTGGAACAGCAAAAGCAAAATAATAACAGTTTGTCAGAGCTAATTTTCAGTTATAGCCCTGATTTATTTAGTGGATTTAAGCTCAGTCCTTAATGTTTTTTTAAGAGTTTTTCTATGGCTCACCGTATGTACAAATAAATGAAAAACTCATTTTGGTCTATGCGATTATTTTGGTTGGCGTTCAACATTTAATACTACTTGATAATTATTATAATGTGCCTTGCTCATAGACTTCCTTTATGGGCTTTATAGTTGATTTATGCAAGTGTATCAATCAGCATCATTCAGTGATTTCAAAAGGAGATAACAGATTTGATCATTCAAACTAGTAATCGCAAATACTTTTTTAAAAAAGGAAATACAAACATATAAATTATTTAAAATATTTTTTTTTTAATTTGGCATGCTAGTGATACATTGTATTAACAGCTTTATTTCTTTAGCTAGTCCAATTATAGTCATAATTTGCTGTCTGGTACCCACAAACTTTATTTCTTTTACAGCGTTTCATTTAATGGTCTCTCTTGTACTCTACAGGGTTTAGTTTGATGGAGGAAATAATTATAATTTTAACTGGTCTGTTCCATCGAGATTTAAGTGGACTGTATTGTACAGCTTGCTTTGTACGTTACAATGCAATTTATAGTGATACAAAGTACATTAAAACACTTTACAGAGTTGAGGACAGCTACTGTCCTACAAGCAGAAAGTGGAGGAAAGGCTGTGTGGAGATGGAGGGAAGAAAAAAGGAAACAGACCTGACATTTTAAAAGCCATAAAGAGGCAGGTGAGGGTCCTTGCAGGCTGGTTATTGTGAGGGAAAAATAGGAGATGCAGAAATGGAGGGGAAGGCAAGTAGGATTTGTACCAGTACAATGCATGCCGTGGTATGTTATTTTAATTGCTGCACTCAGATGAACTGCAAACAATGTTGGTCACAGAGCAATAGATTTACACGCCTTTTCCTCTTGTTGCCTTAAGCTTTAAGTTGCAATGAAAACGATGGTGACCACCTGGATAGAGACCAGCAATACCCCAGCAATCAAAAAACAAAGCGC
>NW_020799122.1:1449344-1451556 GCF_003259725.1 Athene cunicularia | reverse complement strand
CCCCTCCCCCCCTTCCCCTCGTTTCTTCTTCGTCCCTGTAACTGCCCAGCAGAGCGGCCGCGATCCTGGGTCCTCCAGCACTGCTCCCTGCGTGCAACAGGGAAAAGTGCTTGGACAAAGGGAAATTCTTAGATCTTGATTTGATTAGAAGAATTCGAGGCGGAGGTGGGGTTTGCTTCAGCCCCGAGTGGCCCCGAGCCCCGCCGTCCCGTCAGACCCTGGGGACAAAACTCGTTCCCCTCTTTCCTTGCGCTGCCTCAGCGTTGTCTGCACTTCTCCGCTGTTTCGAGCATCTTTTCTTTTTTAATCTTCGAAGTTCAGACATGTCCCAAAGGCCTTTAACTTCTATTTATTTATTTATTTATTTCCCCCGGAGAGGGCGTTAGGTAAAGGCCAAGTTTGCTGCGGTTTGTTTCGATCTGTACCTCTGCGCGTCCCGACTGCCCTGGCCCCTCAGCGCCAGGCTGCGCCGTGCCCCGGGGGGCACCGGGGGGGCACCGGGGGAGAGCGCGGCAGCGGCTGGGGGAGAGGCTCCGCCTGGACCGGTGATCTGCCAGCCCCGGGGATTCGGTGCGGGGCAGGCGGCCGCGCCGGGAGGATGCGGCTGCGGGTGTTTTGCGCCTAAAGACGGAGTAACAACAGCGAGGACGCTGCGTGGTTTGCGCTGAAAATGGCAGGGGGAAAAGGCGCAGCTCCAACTGGCAAGCGCACCTCGGGAACAAAATTGCCAGCTATTATTGGTTTAACTAATTGCTGAATAATTTGGAAATAGTGCAAAAATCAGGAGTAGTCCCAGTGGTGAAGGTTGATGAAAGGTGTATGTGGTGTTCTCGCGAGTAACAGCTGAGCTTTAAAACATAATGCATCTTGCCCGTTTTAAAACGTCTCCTTTTCGACGGGATTAGATTTTAATTGTCCTTCCGCTGTCTCCCTGTGCAGGGCAGATGTTCAGATTCAAAGGACCTGTAAACCGAACCAGCGGCATCTGTCCTGGATGGGAGCACAGCCTGAGAAAGTCTGACTGCTCCCTGACTTCCTAAATAAACCGTCTTTAACTGTAATTTTCAAAATTCGTTTTCAAAATAATTGCCCTCTGATTTTTTTGGTCTTCTGTTTTTTGTTCAGAGCCTGCAACTGAAGCATAAGAGATCTTCCTCGAGGAATCTTTGGCTTCTTTGCTTAAACTATTTATCTACTTAACTATTTACTAAACCAATAATCGACTAATTTATAAGATAATAATTGCCATTGATCTTGGAAATCAGACCAGGTTGCCCGTTGATGTAAAATTTCACAAACTAGTAAATTATTGCAAAGCCTTCGATTTTGTGCCTTTGAAAGGGAAACTGTTTAAATGTGTGTTAGTTTCTCTTTTTATTTTTAATGGAACTTGTCATTTCCTTCTCAGAAATGCACGAGAAATGCACAATATTGTCCTCTGAGGGGATCTGTTGCTGGTAATTTGTGTAGAATACTGTGTGTAAATAAATCTACACCCAGAGGTGGTGGGAGAAGGGGGACCCGTAAACTTAGGCAGAGTTGAGACTGGAATTATTTTGTAAATTGCAGCAAATATCCATCTGCAACACGAATTAGACTGACTTTTTTTTTTTTTTTTTCCCCCCCCTATTTAAACGAGACTCCATTTGCACGGGGATGATGGGTTTTAGATGTGGATAGAGCCTGACAAGTGGAAAATAGCTTAGAAGGATGCTGAAACTTCAAAAAGATTTCTTTTTCTTTCTTTCTTCTTTTTTTTTATTATTTTTTAAGTGTGTTCCTGTGATCATAATTTCTTCTTTCACTTGTTGGAATGGAGTTTGATGGGGGTTTTTTAGGTCAGTAAATCAATGGCTGAAAGCTTGTTGAACACAAGAGCACCTGTAAAGAATTCTGAATACTCCCTTTGTGAATTAGACCCCAAACCTCCCACAGCCTGCTATATTTTATTCATTTGTATCTAGTCTTGTCTTTAATACGAAGACACTAAAATATCCTCGAAAATGACAGATGTATTGCGCAAACTTGGGCCACGACGAGCTGCTAAAATACTCTGTGCTAAAATAATCTGTGCAAACAGCGAAGATACTCAGAAATATTCCCTTCCCTTACTAGCAGGAGGATACCCAGTGTTTCAGGCAGAAGGGGACTATCCAGGCTAGACCCACCTCCCCGGCGCTGGGGACCGGGCCTGGGGGCGGCTTTTCCCCGG
>NW_020799122.1:1410502-1449294 GCF_003259725.1 Athene cunicularia | reverse complement strand
GCTCTCTCCCCGCGGAGGCACCGCGGCCGCGGGGGGGCCGGGAGGCAGCGGGGACACGCAGCCCTTTTGTCCCAGGCACAGAGGCAGGCCGGAGGAGAGAGGGTTTCTAATCCCAGCTCTCCTCTCCCGTGGCCTTGTGATGCTCAGCCTGGAAGAGAGTCGCTGCTTAAGACAGGCTTTATCTCCCTAGAAACACCTCTTGAAATTTGCAGGTTGAGGCAGCGCTTTCTGCGTCTGTCGCTCCGAGGGCTTGGCGGGGGCACCCTCCTCTCGGCGCTGCCAGGCGCCTCAGAAGCAGCGAGGGGCACCCCGTCTGCTCCAAGTGCCGCTGCTTCTCCCCCTTTCATCCCGGTTCTGGTGAGGAGTTCAGGCGTCTGCCTTCTCCGAGTGTCTTCTCCTTCCACCGGGGAGAAAGACTATCTCTGTCCCTGTCCCGAGAACCCTTCTGAGGGCTCTGTCTCACTTTTGTCCCCTTCAAGGATGCGGTACTCCTTTACACACTCCTGCCAAACAACAAATCAGACTGCACCCCTGCCTCCTCTAGTTAATCACAAGTTCCCTCTCCAGGCAGCAGAAGGTTAAAACACCCCCTTGACTCTTACTGCAGAAGGAAAGGGGTGTATGTTCCTGAGCCACTGAATATGGAGAGCTGATGCATGCACCAAATGTGTCTCTTGTTTCATCATTCTTTCAGAATCAGGATTAGTTTGCTTTCTTTTGGGGTAATTTAACATGTCAAACACAAGCTACTGAGAACAAAAGTTCCCCCAAAGGAAATTCCTCTTCCCCATCTTCTTCATGTGCCGTGTACTTAGCGACCTCCTAACTACTAACACATGCTTTGCCCTGAGTCCTGACATGTGGGGGGATCTGGGTGTGAAACAGTGCTCCCAAGTTTTCTTCTTCAAATGGTGTTTGTTACAAAGGTAACAGCCCATCCAGCTCTGCACTGGTGGTGCTGGTTTTAGGGACGGCGTTATGCCTTGTTCTGCAGAGGATATTTTGGTCACCAATATCAAAACATGATGTTTTAATCTTAGTTCCTAGTGATGCTCTCTGTGGACATCACCATCTTGTGGCCGAGTGGACATGCGAGCCGCGGTGCTAATGGAGGAGGCGGTAAGAGCTGCCGGGCCCGGCCGAAGGACAGGAGGGCGATGGCCTGGATGTGGGGGCTGCGGGGAAGGCGCAAGGGCCTTGGAAATGTTCTAGGGTCAAGAAGGAGACTTGGCACCACTTCAGAATTTGTTTTATCACAAAATAGGAATGAAACATTCGTTAATCTAAGACTTCTCTATTCGACTGGAATTTTACCAATAGTGTTTCTGAACTCCCAGCAGGAGCCCTAGATGCTGCGACCGAAGGGAAATCTTATGTATGGATAGTTCAACAATTCCTTGGGGAGTTACACAGGGACGCCACAGAGGAACAGGGAGGAAGTGCCTGAAAAGCAGAGGGTTGCGTGAGGAGCATGTACAGTGTTAGTCTTACACCATGATGCCTTTTGCAGAAACTCCTAGGTCTTAAAAATCTCCCCATGCTTACAGCCTTGGCCCATTCTGCGCCTGCAACGCCCAGAGACATTTCAGATCCTGTGAGAGATGTGTATAATGTTAGAGCTAATATACTTCTGAAGATGGTGCTGGGCGCCACAACCAAATACAGGAGGGGAATTGTCACTAACTGGGAATATTTATGTCATGTCGGGTGATGCCTGGGGGAACCCAAACCACTTGTGCAAGACAACAAAACAGCAGACACCCTTGTGCACTTTCAAGATCTGTTCTATAACTTTCTTCATAGAAGACAGTATTTTCCTAGTCTCAAATGGTGCATATTTACTGTCATTTTAATATTATTTTTATTTAGTAGTTGGGGAGGTAAAATTATGAAAAATTCAAAGAGTAACTTGTTCATTGTCCTATCAGGGCTTGATGGAAAGCTGATACCCTCCTTCCATTCTGGGAGGATTTAGAATCACTTTGATTTCCTTGGATCCTGAATGTATCTCTCTCTGTGGAACAGGTTAAAATCCAACTACTTACAGCCCTGGGGTTTGTTTTGTTGCATATTAACATGAACAGACCTCAGTCCTTCAGACAGATATTTTAATGCATTTCCTCCTAAGTCTCTGCCTTGTTATTTCTGGGAGGGTTTGAAAGCATTTAAGATAACACACAGAGGTCTTTTCCATTACCAATATCTACAACTCTGCGAGTACATGTTAAAAGCGAGCACTGCTTGGTTTTACATTTCCATAACAGAATTTGCTTTGAGCAATGTAGTTTCAGTTATTCATCCCAGTATTCTTTACGTCAGGAACTGTAGCTGTGAAGGAGGCTGGAGCACATGGGATGACCCCAGTTTGGCAACTAGACCTCAGTTCTTAACCCAGAAAAGATTTTGCTACATTCCACCCAGCTCCATTAATACTGCATTTTTACTGTCTCCTTTTAAGCATCTTACACCTTTTAAATTCAGGTGCTTCCAGTCTTTCCACGCCGCAGGAAAACAAGCAGAAATGCTTCTTATTGCTAGAATTTGGCACAAGATGCTTGGGTCTGGAAAGGATTTATACAAACGGACGCACACGCACGCACACACGCACACATACACACATTTATATATACAGTAAAAATTTTTTTAAGCTGATTTTTGAATTATAGGAGTACAGAAACACGCAGACAAAATTGAGGCTTTGGACACTTCCTACGTATCTATTAAACAAACATGCTTTTGGTCTTAAAGCTGGATTTTTGGAGGCCTTGCTCTATATTGTGTCATGTCTTTTTTAGAAGGTTTTGAAAAGCAGAAGTTTGCAAAGCAGCTACTGAACGTGCTGCAAACCTGCTGTTTATAGAATCTGTATGTATTTCTACTTATGAGTACATGCATTTTATGTATATTTTTTAAAAGTTGCTTTTAATGCATGCCTTTGAGAATTGTATGTTTTCACTAGGGCTGAAAACCTCTGATGGCTAGCATGGATTTAGAGTGAGACTATAAAGACACGTCTATGAGATGTACTCAACTGTAACAAACCAGCAATAATGGACAACTGAAAACAAATCTGTTCATGTGTTTGAGAAATTTCCCAATAATTCCCATTTTAAAATACATTTTTTTTCTCATTTTTTGCACGCAACATAGAATGGAGAAAGTAGTGATTTTTCATTACTTTTAACATAAAACTTCTAGGAAGTTAAAAGGGAGTTGTAGATACTGGAACAGCAAAAGCAAAATAATAACAGTTTGTCAGAGCTAATTTTCAGTTATAGCCCTGATTTATTTAGTGGATTTAAGCTCAGTCCTTAATGTTTTTTTAAGAGTTTTTCTATGGCTCACCGTATGTACAAATAAATGAAAAACTCATTTTGGTCTATGCGATTATTTTGGTTGGCGTTCAACATTTAATACTACTTGATAATTATTATAATGTGCCTTGCTCATAGACTTCCTTTATGGGCTTTATAGTTGATTTATGCAAGTGTATCAATCAGCATCATTCAGTGATTTCAAAAGGAGATAACAGATTTGATCATTCAAACTAGTAATCGCAAATACTTTTTTAAAAAAGGAAATACAAACATATAAATTATTTAAAATATTTTTTTTTTAATTTGGCATGCTAGTGATACATTGTATTAACAGCTTTATTTCTTTAGCTAGTCCAATTATAGTCATAATTTGCTGTCTGGTACCCACAAACTTTATTTCTTTTACAGCGTTTCATTTAATGGTCTCTCTTGTACTCTACAGGGTTTAGTTTGATGGAGGAAATAATTATAATTTTAACTGGTCTGTTCCATCGAGATTTAAGTGGACTGTATTGTACAGCTTGCTTTGTACGTTACAATGCAATTTATAGTGATACAAAGTACATTAAAACACTTTACAGAGTTGAGGACAGCTACTGTCCTACAAGCAGAAAGTGGAGGAAAGGCTGTGTGGAGATGGAGGGAAGAAAAAAGGAAACAGACCTGACATTTTAAAAGCCATAAAGAGGCAGGTGAGGGTCCTTGCAGGCTGGTTATTGTGAGGGAAAAATAGGAGATGCAGAAATGGAGGGGAAGGCAAGTAGGATTTGTACCAGTACAATGCATGCCGTGGTATGTTATTTTAATTGCTGCACTCAGATGAACTGCAAACAATGTTGGTCACAGAGCAATAGATTTACACGCCTTTTCCTCTTGTTGCCTTAAGCTTTAAGTTGCAATGAAAACGATGGTGACCACCTGGATAGAGACCAGCAATACCCCAGCAATCAAAAAACAAAGCGCATGAGGACATCATTCAAACACCACCAGTTGCGGACAATGAAGTCATACTTTGCTATTAACCACAATCCTGATGCCAAGGACTTGAAACAGCTAGCTCAGAAAACCGGCCTGACCAAAAGAGTTCTTCAGGTAAGAAGAGCAGCCTTTTGTCTTGAAAAGTAAATGAAATACCATTTTTTTTAATTAAAATGACATGGATTTTGCTGATTTTTCAAGCTCTTCTAGTTGTTCATACCTTCTGTGAGAGTTCAGTTAAATCCTAGAACGCATGAGAAAAGTTCTTTCTTTTCAGTTTCCCAAAAGCAGATCACTTGGGTTCTAATTTTTAATGACAGTTGTGAAGGTTTGGGGCCCTGCTTGTTTTCCTGTAGTCAGTTAATTCTGGTGCATGTTTTAGCTTTCAATCTGCTGTAGGGAAGAGTGAATTATTTTAGTGTGTTCACTGTAAATAGAGAGCTCTTAATTGAGAAATTACTGTGAATGTTTACCTTCATAAGAAATTAATCAGCAGTTTGAATTTATTTCATCAGGACAAGGAGGATATCTTTTCTTTCGTAATTGAAGTGGACATAAATTTTCCAAAGATTTTTTTTTTTTTTTTTTACTCATAGTTTAGTAAGTTAGAATGAAAGAAAACTGCATTTTAAATGTACTTTTTCTCTGAAAGATGGATTTTTCTTGCTTCACGGATATACGCTCTGTTTAAACTATTATGGGAAGCAAAGGTGAGAGTGTTAGTTGATTCAGCTCCAATTTATTTTATAGTTCCGATTCAAGGAGTCAGTTTTAATGGGCACTTATCCAAATAACTATACCTAGAGATAAATTTGGGTATATAGGAGCCATGGCATTCCAGGAGCCATTGCTGAAATTTTTAAATGGGTCTTAATTGCAGCAAAATGGTTTGTGAGCTTCATAGAGAGGTAGGGCTCAGAGGCAGACTCCTGGGAAAGCATCGTGCACAGCTCTCGCAAATTCACAGGCAAGTGGAGGCCAGTAGACAAAAAATATTGAGGAAAAACTGAATTCACTGGAGGGATTCTAGACCTTACAGTGTTAATACCTAACAGAAGAAGGAATCAAGGTTTTGTCAGCTTCCCAGTAAAAACTAATGAAAAAACGTACATAATTAATTCTCTTGGCTACGTCCTCCATAGACAATTTTTTTTTTGTTTGTTTTTATAAGGCTGATTTGTGGTGGTGGAACAGATTCCTTCGATATAACTAGCGCACATCCTCACACTCCATGTAGCGTCTCTCAGAGCAGCTCTCCTCTATCCATGCACATGGGCGAATTAATTTACTGCATTTGTCTATCCTTATTTTGAGACTTCTTTATTTTACCCTCAGAGTTTAGACACTTCAATAATATTTGTTCTGTCCATTACAGTGTACTCACACCTGAATTATCTGAGAAATTTCATATGGTGCATTACGAAACAAGAGAAGTGTCTAGAAAGTGTCTTTTTCTTGATCATCCTCTCTCCTCTCTCCACACCAACTTTGACTTCCATCTCTCTCCTCTTTTCACTTATTGGGTCTTTTCCTCCATCTTTTTTCCAAGTTATGTCTCTATTTCTTCCTTCCTTTTCAGAATGTATGTCCCTGTATCCAAAATTTGAGTACACATCTCCATTACACTTCAGTTCCTCTTTCACTTTCTTCACTGCTTCTGTTTCCATCTTTAACATCTCACCTCTTGCAGTTTTAAGGTGCTTAGTGGTTCCTCTTTTTTTTTGTGGCAGACCCTTAGAATTCGACTAAATATTTTTTATCATTCTGGTAATTTGTGTTTCACTTCTTTTACTTTCACAGTTAAATACTCCTTTATGTCTGGGCTCCTTTAGCTGAAGAGTGGTGGAAGGTAATAGTTGGTGGTGGGGATTGCACCCAGAGGATGATGCTGTTGGAGGCAATTCAAGAAAATGGCTCGGTGTGATACTTAGTCTACTATCACTTGAGTTTTCCTGTCTGTTATGAGCACTCTACTCCATACTATTGAACTTTTTGTTTGAAAATTAATTTGGGTCATTAAAAATCCATTAAAAAAATATTTAGAACCTTTGTGCCCAATTGGTTTATCTCTAACCTGTGAGAGGCAATTTTTCAAACACTGAAGTTCACCTATATGAGTTTCAGGGTTGCTCTTTGCCGAGGAAAACTCTTTATGATGTTGGTTACTGAGATAGTGTCACTTATTAATTCTTTTGAGCCAGAAGGGTTGGCATTCCATCTGTCATTTATTGAATACGAAGTAATTCCCTGCCACTATTGATCTGAACGAGCGTTATTAGTATTTGTCTTACACACCGAAGGTGCGTGGCCTCCCAGGCGTACGTGCACACTTAACCAGTAGTAAGCAATCTTCCTATGTCTTTACTAGGCATATTTGTAAGGTGGTGTATTTTCTGTACATTCAGATCTCAGTTCAGCTGATGAGGGATTGTGGCTCTCTGTATACCATTAATAGGATATATTTATAGGTTATATTTTAATAGAAAATGCAAGGCAGCAGATCAGGAGAAGCAGATCCTCTTGTTGTGAAGCCAGTGTAGTTCCTAAACACACAAAGCAGAGTTTCTAGGGATTTAGGAAACAGCTAAAGTGCCCTCACTATATAGACATTCCCACAGCACATAATGAGGATCCTTAGTACAGCGACTTTGACCACATTCTTAATGGCCTGTGATAGTGGATTTGGAAGACCTGACTTCTGTCTTTGCTTTATATACAACTAGTCATCAGCCACACGTGTCCAGAAGTGGGATGGCATGGAAATGCTTCATAAATTACACTTCCTTCAGTGGCCTTGTAATGCAGACTATTTTCCATAAGTAGCCACATTGGAATCACAGTAAACCTACTTATATTTTTAACCCCTAGTTTTATTTATTTTCATTGCAATTTAACTTTATATTTGCAATTTAATATACCTCTTGTACTGCAGCTGGGGAACACAAGCCCATTATTGTAAGCTATCATTCATAATTAAAATGACCAGCTAATTGTGAGCTAACTAACTGGCATCAATGTTCCTCTTTTGGGAACTGATCTTTCTTTTTGTGAGTTTAGTAAGGGAAGGTGGAAGTAGATAGCCCAAAGAAGATATGGTTTGCTAGCTATAGGTACGTACCTCTGCTCTCCCCAGCCGTCTGGCATATGATTACCCATGGCAAAAGCAGTTTAGAAACATAAAGCATTATTGTTCAGTGGGTGTCTTGTACACTGCTTGTTCTTCAATCACTCCCCAGAGAAGTTGCTATGAAAACCCTACAAAGACCACTGCATGCATTTGGACCTTGCTAATTCAGTTTCCGCTTGTCAACAGGTATGAAAATTTTCACAACCATGCGTGGGTACCCCGCGCTCCATTTCAGTGAAGATTTGCTTTAGGCTAGCACGCTGCTGACTCTTTACTAAACCTCCAGTCATAAAATACCCCAGAGTTCCCCTTTAACTGTGTATTTACTAATTACGATAGAGTAATCAGAATGTGTGTGCAATGAGGGAACGTAGTTTGCTTTGTGGTGCAACATCCTTTATAGTTTTGTTTCTCCGCTTACCAGTTAGTAAAATTCAGGAATGTCTCCGGGTAGCTGTGTGAATGAGCAAAATTGCGTTTAAAAACTTGTTTCTAGCACAAGCTATTGATACAACCAATATATGTCAGGTGCAACAATGGAGGTGTTACGGACAAGAAAAGGAAGTTATCTGAGGTGATTAGGTGATCTCATTCACTGCAGTATCCAAATCCTTTACAATATTTAGCGTATTGCTTTTCAATGCTTCCCTATCATATGGAGATGTTCTTTTATTCCTATTTTACTTGATGGAGACAAAGTTAGCGGCACAAATCGCTGAAGAGATAGTGTAATATTTTAACTGCAGTAAATATTCCTCTGCCTAGCTGCTGAGCTGCCCAGCTACAGGCATCCAGCCCCACTAACCAGACTGTGGTAACATCAGTGGTGGGGCTCGCAGCTGCTTTTATTTTTCAGTGGGAGTTTTGGTCCGTATTTTCCCCTTCGATTCAAAATAGCTCAGCCTTAGAATGATACAGTTGGACAGAAAAACACGAAATACTTCCCAATGATTTTGTTTATTCCTCAGTACTGAAGACCAGATTCCTAATTGTGTAATTGATGTGAGATAGGTCCTTCTGGAACAATTCTTTCAGTTATGTATGTTTGGGTTATTTCTGTACTGTAATACCGTTACAGGTGCAGGGCCTGACTTGCCAATGTGAGCATACAGCTCGACTGCCATTACGCACGGGCAGCCCTGCCTTGCCAGCGCTTCCACGTGCTTTGCAGAGCCGTGAGGAACGACCCGGGGCAGGAGGGAAGCAGGCCTGCATGCCCACAGCTCAGAAAACAATAGTTGTAATTCTTTCGCTACTGTGGACTTCACTGAAGTGCATAGCAGAATATCGCTATTGCGATAATTACGTTATCCCTTTCTGTCGTAAGACAAGGTATTTTCAGAATGTCAGTTAACAAATATTTAGATATCTTTTCAGTAATATGAATGTTTATTATTGGACAGTTTTAAAGAGCTTTATAACCATTAGCTGATTAACCTTGACACTTTCTCAGTGAGGAAGGAAGCAAAAGTAGTCACATAATCTCCTTTTGAATACTACTTACAAGATCATGTAATATTTTCTATGTCTAACGTGAGCTGCCTCTATTAAAGAGAGAATGACCCACGTTACATGTGCAGCTCCTGAAAGCAGCATGGCTGGTCAGCTGAGCACAGGTCTTCATATTTAATGGAAGATGAAGGGGAATACATAAACACCAACAATCTTGCTCACTTTTCTTTACATGCTACATGTTTCAAATCAGAAACAGAAAAAAATACCGTAGAGTCTCCTCTGGGCCTGTTAAAGTTAAGGAGCAGTTGGATGTTTAGGAACAACATAAATAAAATAGTTATGGTGCCTTCTACAGTTTTACACACTTTAAACGAGAAGATAGTTTTGTGAATAGGAATGGAAATGCTACTCATATTTGGGACTGCTGGTTATAAAAATATGTATATTTTTAATGGACGTAAGTGTGAAATTACACAGAAGTATGTGTATCTGCAACTGGACTAGTTCTTTTGTCTGCTATAATTATTACCAAACTATGGTATACATACCTATCAACAGTGGCAGTCTCTAAACTTCCATTTCACCTTCACGTGTATTATCCTTGTTACAGCTGCTAGGAGGCGTATTAAAAAAATCAAAACCAAATTCCTTTGTGGGACAAATATAAATTATCTCTTACTGAAAGGTAAAAAAATCCCCCAAAATGCTCTAATTGCTGTTTTTCACCATTCCTAACTAGCTGGTCCTTGAGACTTTGCGGCTTGGATGACCAGAAGTGATTTGCTTCACTCGCATCCCCCGCACACGAGGGTCCCCGCCTGGCTCGGGCCCCGCGCACACTCTGCGCCTCCCTCCTGGCGTGGTGCTGAGCGAGCAGGACGCTGGGTGTGAATGGGGCAGGCAAAAATAGCCCCTTTGGTTTTGCCTCCTTTTGATCCATCGCTGGCCTTTAACGGGTTTACCACTATAATGGACTATGTTATAAAATCACGAGATTATTTTCACCCGTGCTAGTTTAGGAAGAAATTTTTGTTTTCTTGTATATGAAACTGATAAATAGCCTTTAAACTAAGTGTTTTAACAAAGGGAATGACAACACAAACTGTTTTAAAATACTGAGCTTTCAGAAACAAGGACCTGTAGGGATGTGATGTATGCATGGCCCATGAATGCAGCTCCTATGGCCACTGCTCGACTTTGTGCCTGAGGATTATTTCCTTGGGGCATTCCCTGGAGAGAGGGTGTGAACCTTAAAGACCCTTGGTTGAGGGAGAAAGCTTTCCAGAGAAAAAGTAGAAGTGCTCAATAAGGGGAATTTGGGGCTGGAGCATCCATAGATGAGAAGAAAACCAGTCAGAGGAAAACCGAGACGTGTTCATCAGTTCTAACTGCAGCTGCAGGCTGGGCGTGCACGGAGATCCTTACAGCCCGTCCTGCGTACCTGGCGCTCCTCGGCTGGCGCCTGGCTTCGCGCGGACCCTGCGGCAGGGGCCGTGCTGCTTCAGAGTTAGAGGTCAGAACTTCTGTGCAGGTTGGTGTGGCCTCCTGAGATCCACGCACTCAGCTTCCTTGTACAGGCCACAGAGGAGAAACCTGGTGGAGATACTGTACGGCCGTGCAGATCCTTCCGCTCACTTGGTTCCATCCTCCGAGAGATACAGAGGTGATGAGGCTCACTGCATCCAGGATGGAGAGACTCGGCCCTATTCCTTGTAGCAGGGCAACGTGAGGACAGTAGGATCAAGACTGAGTCCATTGTAAAGAACGTAACAATGGCAGAGGCCTTCTGATAAATAAGCACAGTGAAATTTCAGCTAGTTTGTAGCAGTAAAATTACCTGGTATCAACACTGAACACAGGGTATTTAACAACATTTTCAAATTAGTCGAAGTAATATGCTGTACCTAGGTTTCCTGCAAGTTTCACAGATTCTATTTTATCTATTTTCAAATAGGTCAGAAAAATATTTTCTCTTTAAACAAATCCTGCAGACAGTGGGAAGCATTATTGACTTGGACCTAAACACCGAAATGTAACTGAGAAAGATGAAGTCATAGCTTTTGTCCTTCACTCAGAGATAATAACCAAATAATGCAAGAAGTAGCAATATTGGAAGCATTTCTGTATGTGGATATAATTTCTACTGAAATGATAGTTTTTAATGCAGTGTGGGTCTTTAATACCATTCAAGCCTCTTTTCCCAACATCATTCCAGTACTGAAAACATTTGAAAAGGAGATTGGCATAGGAGAAAGGAGCTGAAGCATTTGAGAAAGAAGAGTAAGAGAAGAGTAAGAAAGAGGGACAGTCCTTTTAGAACAGTGAGAGCATTGCAGGCACTGAGACGTGAGAAGGTTGCTGGGAGAGCTCCAGGGCCCACAGAGAGGCAGGGTGCTCTGCTCTGTCACCTGCTGCTGACAATGGGAGATGGACTTGTGGCACGAGGGTGCCGAAACTCCTTATTTTATATTCATCAGATGTTTGATGCCTGCTTCACCCAGACAAATACCCCTGGGACTGAGGGCAATCGAGGATTCGTGCAGGCTGCCCAATTTCTAAGCATCTTTGCACATAGCCTGCACAGAAAGACTGCCCTCCTCCATCCTTAGTCCACTCCTGTCCCAGGCAGGCTGTTTGTCCAGGATGGCAGGAAAGGGGAAGAGGAATGCTTTGCAGGCATGCACAGGACACTTCTCATGGCTGGGGCTACTTTTCTAACATGTTATCAGTAAAAACAACTTCCCCAATACAAGTGTTGGTGAATTTGTGAGTATGCTTTTGCTTTTTTAAACACTGCAGCTCTTTAAATGCTACCCTGTTATATTAAACTATTTCAGGTTTGGTTTCAAAATGCTCGAGCCAAATTCAGACGGAACCTCTTACGTCAAGAAAACACAGGGGTGGATAAGACTTCAGACTCAACACTCCAAGCAGGGACCCCATCAGGTCCTGCCTCAGAAATATCCAATGCCTCCATGAGTCCATCCAGCACTCCCACTACTTTAACGGACTTGACTAATCCTACTATGCCTACTGTGACATCTGTCTTGACATCAGTGCCCGGAAGTCTTGAGGTTCATGAATCTCGAAGTCCTTCACAGACAACTCTTACAAATCTTTTCTGATGACTCTTTCTTAATAATTTCTTTAAAAAAGAAATTATTCTTAGCTGAAATTCCAAGTGTATTTTAATAGAGGCTTTGAGCAACTGACTAACCACAATTAGGATCTCTCCTAAAAAACAGAAGGAAATGTAGTGTTCTGGTATTACGGAGTACGGACTGAAGAATAACTTGGAAGATCTATTGCAACACAACATTTGTGTAACTGTACAGTTTTGTGGACTGAGCAAGGGAAACAGCAATTAATTTAAGTTGGCTAAAGCTTCTGTATTTTCAAAGACTGCCATGTGCCTTATATACTGTTTTATCTACATTCTTTGGATTCCATGTCCACTTCTCTCTTTTTCTCTCTGTATATTTATGACCAGGGCAAAAATGTTAAGAGTTTGTTACTTTGAATAGTCCTAAGCCTTTCATTGGTTGCTTTGTTGTTTTAGAATTTTAAGGTCGAAGTCTGTTCGAATACCAGAATTTGTAAAATCTAACCAGTAATAAAACCACTTATGGAAACTACTTGGTAATGGCTGCAGTTACATTTAACATTAGTGTCACAATCAAGATAGGCTGATTGTATTTAAAAGGATTAGAAAACTGCACTGCAAGCACAGTATCTGCCTAGGATAAACTCTAAATATGATGTATACATTCTTCCTGTTCCTGAAGTATATATATATATATGGTGAGACATCCAGCTTGTACAACAGTCTAGGTATCTGCATTGTAGAGAAATAAATAACTGCTAGTTGCAGGTAGAAGTTACCAGTTAATGTTAAAATTAAACCAGAAGAACTATCCTTAACTTTGCTGCGTGTAAGAAACTTGACTTCAGCTAGCATTTCTGAAAACAATCTTGCTTTTGTGCAAGAGATGGCTTGTCCCCTTTCCTGGAGGGGGCAAGCGGGGTATCTGACAGCTCTGTGGCCACAGTCAGCCCATTACAGAGGTGGACGCGGGGTAATGTTTTCCCTAGGAAAAAGACAGAAGTATTTCAGGTTATTTTACAACACTGGTGGGCAAAGTCGAGGCAAAATTATGTTTTATAAAGTCACAGCCTTACGTTTTTTCTAACGCTTTGAAGGAATAAAAAGCCAAGGAAGAATACGATTAGTATGGATGCGAATAAAAGTGGTTACTCCTTTAATGAATATGGACCTTTCAATCCAGTTGAATTCCTTCTCCCCCCAAAAATATGTGCAGAATATCACTCATATTTTGAGTTTTTTTCCTATTGTTTTTAAAAATGCTTTTCTGTAATTAAAGAAATACCTCAGCAAAGTTTAAATATGTATAAGAACGAGTATACACAATGCTGTTTGCCCAGTAGTTTTATAGATTTTGAGTGGTACATACGATGCATATGGTTGTTCCTTTTCAAACCCGTTACAATCAGTTTATTTCAGACAAATGTTAGGTTGTATGTGGATAGCTCTCTAATCCATCCTTCCCATTGGATCAAACCTGCTAAAAGATCATTCCAAATAAACAGCAAGATAGGTGCCAAGATTTGTGTTCTTTGCCCTTTTCCGTGCATCGAAGATGATTTAGTAGCCCAGGCTCTTTGTTAACAATGTTTTGGTTTTAAAAGCGCTACATTTATTCAGCTTTCTCAGCTGAAAATTTGCCATTTTTGTGCAAGCCAAATTCCTATCAAGATCAGTGAGAGATCTCAGAGCACGAGGACTGTGGGATAGAAATGCTGACATAATTAGGTCATTTATTAACATTTTTTTTACACTTCAGCTTAAAAAAACCCACAGGTGAGTTATCTGAAAAGCAAGATAGTCCTAAAAAAATCATAACTAGCTAAGATCTGTGAAAGGGATTACGTTCTGGTCACTAAACCCAATAGGCTAGCATAGTTCATTAAGTTTATGCACAATGATGAAACATCAGAAAAGATAATTTGGGTTGAATTAATAACTGCTACAGGTTTGTTCAAGACATTTTTTTTCCTCATACTATAAATGTCTAATAAGGAAATTGTGCTGGTTAGTGGACTGTAAAAGAGAACATATCTGCCTTTCAAAGATACTCAGACACAGAGATTCTGCTGTATGTAATGTTTTGTTCATTGTCCTTGGAGATTTTATTTTTTTTTTACATGCTTAGCTGGATCTTTTCTTGATTTAAAAGGCAATGTTGGTCCACTGTTAAATGATGGATACAACCCATAATTTAAAACCCTGTGTATTAACCTGTAAACAGTTTTTAAAAACTGAATCCTGAATTCTTAAATGTTATGGCAAATGTAGCGGATAACAATTCAAATGGTTCTTTAAAATCGCAGTGCTATTATTTGTGATCTTGTCTTTTAACTACCTGAATCCACATGGATGGAAATACCTTTCAAACCAATTCTCAATATTGCCTTTTCAAATAACTGACATTTACGAAGGGGAATACTCTCGTGTTAATCTTATCTAAAACCTATAAGAGACAATTAGAGAAATTGTCTGGTTTAATCAAATCAGGGATTTTGCATATAAATAAGAGACAATATTCTATGTAGGGTCTTTATGTAGGTGCATTAGGATTCACTCACTGGCTCCAATGACCTATGTTGTCCCCATGATTGTTTCAATCCTGTGGTATTGTTTGGTTGTTTAGAGCTTGTTGGTTTTGAATGCTGTACATTTTTTTACTACTGCAATCCTAATGTTTCTTCACATACTTGTACAGTTCCACATTTGATGTATTAGTCTGAAATTCTGTTAAAAACATGAACAAAAATGGAAATGATATTTCTTTGGAAGTGTATTTTTACTGTATATCTAATTTGAACTAGTTGAACATACTTCTTTACATTTTGCATGATAGGTGTGTAGTTCATTTTTTAAATATGAAAGAGACTTAAGAGTAACTTAGAATGAGAATATAATGAAACCTATACAAATATGGAAAATACATACAATGATTTGCTACTTTTTGACTCAAGAAACTTTTTGAAATACATTTTACCTAGTTTATTTAAGCTAATGCAGATATTTTGTCTTTGAGTTCATACATAATACAGAATATCAAAGGGGATTACACATTAGAAAAATTTTCAAGTCACCTTGATACTCAACAACACACTGGACTGTTCTTGTCAAGCAAAGAGAAAGGATATTTGATTTTAAGAATGCTGAATAAATATATTTCCATCTACAGTAGAGAGGGATAGCATTACTGTAAGTGATATGTAATCACAACATTTATCGACACTATTAATAGCTACATTTCATGAAATTTATTTTTCATTCAAATTATCCAAGTTTGGGATAAGAAGACTAAGGATCCTTGTACTAATGAAGAAGCTGAATGTCTGCTCTGGAAGCAAAAGTCAATTTATCAAACATGCTATGGGTGGAGAAAGTGCCTCCAGGATATTTTGGTTTCCACCTTTTCCTCATAGCTGTTAAAAAACCTCCACCATATTTAGAGCACTTTCCTATAACTGTGATTTTTTTTTTTTGTCTGTTGGAAGGTAAAGACTAAAGCACAGGCACTTGAAATAAAAACCTTCATCTAAAGGAAAAGGAGAAAAAACCCCACAAATCAAAATAAGAATCAGCACTCATACTCAGGCATGATGATAGCAAAGGCATCGAGGTGACTAGAAGTTCCATGTGTCCATGCCTATAGTCTTCACAGTGACTTAACAATGCTTGGAAAGAGAGACTTTAATTGCAAATGGGTGAATTCTAAGGTTTTTCTTTTACTGCAGAAAGCCAGGACTAATTACATAACTCTGTTGCTGTTTTTTAAAATGTAATTCGATATGAGTTACCTTTAGAAAGGGTTATAACATCAAATACAGTGTGAAGAGATAAGCCTCGACATTTTAACAAGGACATTTTTCCTCTTTTCTTTTCTATTCTTTCCACCTTTTTAACCCTGGTTCTTCTCCAGGACACATCATGAACTGCTGGCAAGAGGCTCAGTTTACTTTAATGAAGGGTACATCATCTTCTTGCCACACAGTTTATACCCTCCTGCTTATGTGCATTTTTCACACTGACACCAGCAACCACTTCTCATTTACCTTACGCAGTTGGACTGTCCGCAGCTTCTGCAGAGTGAATCCTTCACCCAGGCTTCAGTGGAGTTTCTCCCTACCTCTGCAGGGACTTATCCCTTCTGAATAAGAGGGATTGAAACCATTCCTGGTAGCAATTCCTTTATCCATAGCTGAAGTAACAGTCTGGGAAATGAATGGCCTATGCTTTTCTGAGATCACTTTGACCTGCATTTGAAAAGGCTGCAGGTGAAATACTTGTGCAACAGGTCCAGTTCACGTTAGCAGCCAGGGTCTGGGTGGGTGTGCAATGCTCGTGCCAGCTCTCTGCATTTCTGCTTTCCAAGCTTAAAACATTACACCTCCCTTTCCAGACCTTCCAGTCCTTTTTGTCTTGTGCTGCGAGTGGGTTGATTTGAACTCTGCTTAATCCCATGCTTCAGATAATTTTGTCTGAGTCTGCAGTATCTTTGCTTAAAAAACTAAGTATAGCAACCCCCCAACATCCCTCGCCCCCTGCCGTACATTGCACTTCAGGCTGCTCAGGGCCTCTGGTGCGATCCATCACTACCCCTGCAGGCAGCAGGGGCTGTACGGATCGGGCTCTGTTCTCGTTCTAATTAAAGAGAATGAAGGAATACTTCTTAGATTCTCAATCTACAGCGAATAAGAATGTGTTTTAAGAGTATCTTAGGCCTGGCAAATCACTATAAAGGGGGAACACAGAAGGCGTATTTCTGACACCCAGGAAGCTGCCGTGGTTATGAAGACGAGCAGCAAAGCAGCTGGACTCAGCGCTCACGTTCTCGCTTCCGTAGGCGGAGAGACGGTCTTTAGTTCATTGCAGGCTTTAGCTGGGATGCTTAAAGGGATGTGGAAAGCCAAGAATCGAGTCTGACTCTGTCATAACATTAGGTGAGTTATCAGTAATCTGTCTGAAAGGTCACTGGGGAAAGATGGCTGCACGGAATAGCAGAACGATGCCTTCTACAAGTGAATCTGCTCTTAATGAAGCGTTTCTCCCCCCAATCCGCTGCTAGGGAGACATCCTCACAGTCTCCCTGTGTTTGATGTGGCAAACTTTCCTGAAAATGTTCAGTAAGCAAACTGGCCCCCTGGGGAGCAGCAGAGAAACTAATAATGTGTATTGGCAATTAACTGTACTAATTTATACTTTTACTCAATATCCATGCCTCATTCTGCTAACGTTTCCGATTTGGTAAGCTATGTCCGAAGTTAGTCTTTTCGCATTTGGGGTGTTGCAGAGTCATTTTTAGGTTCTTCCACTGAAGGTAGCTTTGGCTTTGTGCCACGAACGGGAGGAAGTATCGAGTCGCATCTGTCATCCTATATTACTATCCGTAGTTAAAAAAGCATCAGATGTGAAATGGCAGTTATAGAAAAGGCTAAATCTTCAGCTGGGTTTAGCTGCACTTTTGACTGTTTTATAGGGGGCTTTCACTCCTGACGTGGAGTGACGTGCAGTCAGGGCTCGCGCTATCACAGAGCTGTGTCCAGGATTTGTCACGGGAACCCACTCTGGCCACACGTGGCAGCGAGCAGACACGCCGCATGAATTACCTCCAGCACGCAAGGCTTCCATGTTGAGGGAGAGAGAACTCAGCCTCAAAAATTATTCCCACAGAAGCAGCAAATACTGACAGGCCCTAATAGGTAGAAATTTATATTACCACCGTTTCTGCTACAACTGTACTCTCCCCCCTAGCCTTTTATACTAATGAAACATGTGTTTCTTCTCACCATTCAGCCTGGTAAAAATAGAGGTGTGCTGGATCAGGGCCATGAATGGCATTTATCCATTTGACAGATTTTTTTTTTCAAGGACTAGATAAAAAGATATACTGGGCATTTAATGGATTTCTGATCAGATTCATGTGATGTTCTGGCCTAACGACTGGATTTTTGTCGCAACAAAGGTCAGTAAATATTTGGGGGGTTTTGTTTTGAGCGAAGCGTAGTACTTAAGATATGCAGCCTGCTGACAGTAAAATCAGACCTTGCGATATCATTTAGCATGCTAATGCATAACACTGTGCAAATTATAATTATTTCCTGAAAACACCACTTCTGTTAAAGTTCCTCTTTTGTTAAAAAAAAAATCCCTGTAACAGCACGGCTCTGCACATATATTTACACAGCTTGTTTACATGCTGCTATATCAATTTATTAGATTGTAAAATCCAGCACTTAACAGGAAGTTAAATTTTTGCAACAACCTCTAGAAAAAAATGAAATAATTAAGCCTCTCATTAAAGGGAGAAACCTGTTCTACACACTGCACAGTTTAGCCCAGTACCTATGTCAAAAAAAAAAAAGTAACAGCTAAAACTCGAGGGACACAAATATTTGGAAAGTGTTCTGCAGTTCTACAGTGACCTCGTTTAATTGATAAATATCAGCAATGACTTTTTCCAGGTGCATACAGATTATCAGGTAAATAGTGTTAGGAAGCCACAATGAATTTTCAGCTCTGCAAGCACAGAAAAAAAACATATATTTTTCTTGCAATGACACAAGCCTACCCAAGCCGTCATCCATCCGCTGCACAGTAATTCCTGCGTAACACAACGTTCCTTGGTTACTCTTTGAAAACAGTGAGAAGATACTCATGCTTTGGTAATTTAAAGTCTTCCTAGGAAAGCGGTTGGATTTTCCAGGAGCATATTGGTCCAATACAGAGTAACAAAGATAAGGAGCTCTAATCCATTTATTATTGTGTTGGCTGAAACCTTTAATAGACAGTTAGAGACAATTTCTTCCCTACACATTGCTTAAACCCCAGGTTCTCCCAGTGGCTCTCCACGTGCAGATCTGAGAGATCTTACAGGCTCTCCTGAGCCCAAGAGGCGTATTGCTGTCCGTACCCGCTCTGCTCTTGGTGACGTTACAAGATCAAACTGGCAGCTGTGGCACAGCCTGTTTGGCCAAACGCCTCAGGCCCGGGCAGTCCCCGCGCCCCTGGGGCTGCCCGACAGCTCTGGGAGCTCCGCCTCAGCACGTCACACCTTCAAAATACTCTTCAGACCAGGGTTTGCCTGGCATCACGTACAGCAACGCGCTCCATCTGCTGAACCCTGGCACGTGGGAAGTGCAGATGTGACATCAACGGGGACAGGTTTCGACTGGTTTTTTCTGATTGCAGTCTCCAGCCTCCAGGAATTGCTTTTCCACCAACTATTTCATTTGCCTTCACACATAATTTCCACATGTTTGATCACTCATTTTTTGCTGTCCTTCTTCTGGAAATGAAGACCAATAAAGGAGATGCTCTGTAATATGGCTTTGCAGGCTGTGCTTGAGCAAGAAGCTGATGCCAAGCCAGACTGGGCAAAGATTCTGGGAATGCAGGGAAGGACAGTTTCTGGAAGGCGAGGTCTGTCACCCACAGACAGACAAGAGGGTAAACAGATGACACTGCCCGGACCAAGTCCCCGAAGACATCTCATCTCATGCACTCATAGCTTCCAAGAATTTGTTAATGGTTGTACGAAACTTCTAGAGGCACAAAACCACTTTATTTATCATTGCTTTCATAATTATCCTAGACAGGCCGTTTCAGCTTTTTCACACTGTAGATTCCCTGAGCACTTTCTGCTGGAGTTGCAGGCTGTTGTCTAGTGGATTTAACCCTGCTGACCACAGACTTGCCTTTATTAGTTCACATGCGCAGATCCCTTAGAAGTAGCTCAAACGCTTTTATATCCATTTTTGTTCCTGTATGATCTGACCGTTTCTGGAGAAGCCGGCAGACAAGCGTGAGCTACCCACGGACTCGGGAGATAAGATGTTTCATACCCATGAGCTTGCACTGCTCTTTGAAAGGAGGCTCTTCCCCTCCAGCGCTGTCTGCAGTGCTCACTTTCATCTGGGCAGGGTTCGTAAGAGAATTCCTGGAACGGGCTGCTGCCCTGGCCAGCTGCTTATGCCTTTTGGAGCTGATGTTATGTTTAAAGAAATCAATCATGGATGTTCCTACCATCTCTTTCAGTCAACTCTAATTAATACGGACCCAGACTTTCTCCATTTCATATACACTGGCATTGACTCCCAACACGCTAAATGACAGCAGAAGTTACACTGCAGCCAGTGGCATTCGTGCTACAGAAATAAGCCCAACCACACGCACTCTGAAAGGCTTTTTTAACGTAATGAAGGCCATTTGTGGCCTTCATGTATCTTTATGTCTTTTCCAGTTCTACCCCTATTGTGCCTACAGAATTCAGGAATCCATTTTAGATTAATATAAAAGCTATACAATGCTCTTTTCTGTGATTCTTTACTCTTTAGCTCCCCAAGCGCAGGCAGTTCGTAGTCATGTTTTGTGTTCAAACTCTCTTTTTCTGTCTTTCTGTTTTGTCCCAGAGGTTACAGCTTGCACACACCAACACCCACTGGCACTGACAGGATTCTCCAGAGCCCCTTCTGGCTCTTCCAGCACAAAAGAGGAGTCTCGGAAAAGACATTGGCAGCTATTTGTAGAACTACTTTCTCCCCATAAAACAGCTCCAGTTCCTGGGGATCTGTGTCGGGAGCATAAGGTGTGTTGCTGCCACTTACATGCAGATCCCATCATTATGAGCTGGCTTAGAAAAGACCAAAAGCTAGGCTGCTTTTGCAAGATCTGCATAAAAACATAATCCATTTTAATTCCACAATTATACTGGAGGTGATACCAGGTGTTAAAAGGAAAAATGTGTTTCTGGCAGAACTCCAGGTATTTCTGTTCTTTCTTTTTCTGCCCACTGGTTCAAGCAGAGGCCAAGGCAGGACTCCTGCCTCCTGTTTCCACCGCGGACGCGTTTACTCTGTGGCTGGCACGGGGGAGGCTGTCCAGAGGTTACTTATCATTATTTTGAGAAAGTGCTTTGAAGTTCTTAAGTGAACAGTGCTAAGCTAGAATAAAATGTGTGTAATCGCAAAGTGGAAGTCATTACATTTCACACGGGAAGCCATGAGAAAACGAAACTGCAGCAGATGAATGTGACCGTGCATGTGTACCCCTGGCCTCACCTTGCGAGTCCTACCTGCTGCTTGACCGCGCCGTGCGGAAGCCAGGAGACCCAACTGACATCGTTTTGGAAAATGGAAACCAGAAACTACTGCATGTCGATTTAGGGATTGGCGAGATATATGAGAACACACAAATCATCACGTGCAACAAACTCAGAGGAATTTATACTGGATGGTACTGAAGGAAATCTTCCTTTCCTGGGAATGAGACACTAGATCGTATTATTTGGTAACTGCAGATGAGAAAGCACGGGCCTGTGAAGCAGGGATGTGGAAAAGTAAACACAGTCAAAACAGGTAAGGATGAAAGTGTAAGTCTATCCCTTCTCCTTCCCTGAGGGGCAGTAAAAGTCCTAGGAGCTTTACAACTGAAAGAAGGTAAAGATAAATTCCTATATAAAAATCACTGTCAGTGTTTGGGAAGAACACCGGGCCCCGAGGTCAGGAGCGCGGGATTGCCGGGATGAGGAGAAGTTGCCGTGTCAGAGGTGACACATCCCCGGTCACGGGGAAGGCTTTTGGTTTGAGGAATGATTTCAGATCCATACTGGTCAGGGAGAAAACAATCTACAGTGTGTGTAACAATGCTTAAACATTCAGTACTTAGCAACTGCTCGGCATCCCGGCCCTTGCTGTTAATTGAAGGTAAAAGATGGCAAGAGTATGTCGGAGGGCTTAGCGTTTTCCTTCACACTTCCAAGCTTTCTGTCAAAAATTTGAAGGAGACAAACCCAGCCTATTACACATTCTGCCTTTGTACCCCAAACTGCTCTTTGCTACCGTAAGCTGGCTCTCTTCATTAAATGTATTTACTTAGCAGTAGATCTGTTGTTACGTATGAATAATTAACAAGGAAAGATGTCACTTACTGTACTAGCGCCGCACATTTCTGCCTGCCCGAGTTTCCAGTCCTAAAAAGCCTGTAACAGGAGACTGTAAGCCCAATCTCTCACGTCTTTACAGAGTTTAATTTTGGGTATGTTTCTTATCTTGGTGCCTTACCTAACTGTTGAAAGTGACAAAACCAGACGCCATAAAATGCAGGAAAACTGCAGCTGGACTGAACCTCAAGTATTAACAAAGCATATTCCCTTGATATACACTAATCTTATACCTCGAAAACCAGGAAAGATTCAGTTAAACTCACAATCGTTTTATAGTCTCTGTAGAACCATAGAAGCTTAGGGATCCTTTGTTATTCCTCCATAAAGAGGAAAGTTATAGTGAATGTGCCCTTCTTAAGTTGGGTGTTTTTAAATACTAACGTTTATTGCTCTGCAGTTTCTCTTTAATGTGTGCATAGAGAACAAGAAAACACCTAGCTGCACAGGCCTATTTTTAGCAACAATAAAAGAGTCCTCTGTTAATAACTGGTTACCTCTTTTGCTGTTTGCATAGCTGATCACTGTTAATGATCCAGTTAACAGGATTCATTAGGGAGGCTGAAAGACTGGCAGTTACACAGTGCGTGATCCGTGGTGCTGGGGACGCAGCGTGCGTGTACGCGGCTGTGACATCTCTGGGAAAGCTCCCTTGGTTGGACACACACAGCCCTGCCCCAGCTGGGCCCCACGTGCCAAACTCGGCCATCCCTACGTTTCTATTAATTTGCAAAAACAGGCTGATGTGGTCCAGCTGCAGCAATTGCTTTGGATTCTCCCCCTGCTGAACATGGCCTTCCCCAGAGCTCCAGTCTGGGGCTGACACTCCTCCTCCCCGCAGGGGCACGGTACCTGGAAGCAGGCTGATGCTCAGATTTCATAACAGTTTCCGAGAACATTTGGATATGGTAAGAACAAGAAGTCAATACCCAAATAACATCAGAGCTCCTCTGCTTTATGCTCCTCACTGCTTTTGGACAGAGATAAAGACTAAAGGCACTGGTCTCCAACACATAATTGTAGGGTTTTTATTAGGAGACTCCCTGATCAGCTTTGTCTGGTAGCCAAAGTGCCTCCCCAGGGCCAGGCCGGGCTCAGCCGGGTGCTGGGGCAGGTGGAGCCAGCAGGGAAATCCCCCTCTCCTCTCGCACTGTGGAGTGCAGGCATAGCCCCAAAGCCTCGGTACTTTCCTCACCAGACTAAACAACAGGACCATCAGCCCCAGATTCCAGCCTGCAGTGAACTCAGTTGCACACAATACCTTTAAAAAATGCCCCTTTGCCCATGTTTTCCGCAAGGCCATCTCTGCTGTTTATGAGGGGGCACTAACGAAAAATGAGTTTGTGTGTGTTCTTGACATGGCATCTGGATTGTCAAAGCATTGCCTTAAATTGGCCCCAAGTAAAGGTTTTCTGAATTTAAAAAAAAAAAAAAAGATGAAAGGATTACCAATATATTAGTTGTGTTTTTACAAAGCTCAGCTGTATATCCATGTGTAGGAAACATGATACTTTGCTTGCAGGCTCAGCCCTGCACATCTCACAGGACATTAATGCAAAAGTGGGAGAAATCTAATCTTAATCTTCTAGAGACTGAAACACTGATACAACATGTCATGCCCTGTCATCACCTGTTGCTAAGGGTTGAGATATTCCCAGTGTCGGGAGGAGGCTGTGAATGAGGAGTGCATTTTGATGACTGCAGAGGAGGGGAGATTCTCAGGAACTGTTGAAGATGCTGCTATTTTATAGTGTATAAAATATACCTGACCTGAGGCAGCGGATCAGCAGAGGCAGCCTGAGGTGCCTGCACTGAAAACATCTCCTTCTGAGCTACTGACACATTTAGCAGCTGTCAGTCAAGGAGGAGAGCTGATCCTCTCTGAAGCAGGCCTCCTCACAAGCTATTGTTGCAAAGGCCTAAAACGTGGCTCCTTCTTCAGCACTCCCTTGTCCCAGATCGAGCATCTTTCAGCTTCATATTCTCCTTACACTCCTCTTTTCATCTTTTGTACGCTGCTGCCTTGCTTCCACCTGCCGCCTCCCCAGTGCCACCTGCTTGCCTCTTCACTTAAGTCTCCTTTGTTTCTTCCCCTTGTCTCTGCTCCCTGGAGGAAGGCAGCAGCACGAGCGTATTGTCCCAGGTTGCTCCCCCTCGGGCTTACTTACTCGCTTATTATTGCAATCGCAGCCTTCCCTTGCATCACCGGGACCACTGGCACCATACCGTGTGCCTCACGGACAAAAACAAAGGCAGAAACTAAGGGGAGGCCTGAGAAGCGAGGAGCCCCAGCGGGCAGGGGCCAGCCCAGCACCAGCACAGAGGAAACAGAGCCACAAGCCGAGGGGACAGCGGGCTCCGAGGACAATCGGGGCCAGGAAGCTGGAGGAGCGCAAGCCTGGAAGCAATGGCAGGTCTCTGCACCAGCAGAGGAAAATGTACAGCAAAGCAGAAGTTATGGGAAGAGTTACAACACTCTTTCTCACAACCAAACATCCGTCTAGCCATTAAATTCCATCAGCAGCTCAGTCTTCAGCTGTAAAAGCGGGGCTGGCGTGCTCCTTTCACCTACACTTTGCTGAGGGTCTTTGGATCCTGAAGTCTTGTGGGTCCTGGATGTGCTTTGGCACCTGGCACAACTGGACCCCACTGCGAGGCGGAGACTCTTGGCACAGGCACTGTGCAAATTAGTAGTACTGACATTATTAGTACTTCTGTTGCTGTTGTTAATAACAGTGGCAACCTAATGCAGCGTTTTCTGTGCTGTCTGGGAAACGGGGACTCCATTCCTACGGATTTTATGCCAGCGATTGGGAATTACAGTTCCCATGTGCACGAGATTTCTGTTCAGGCTGTAATAAACTGCATCAAATCAGGCATTTCAGGCAGGAGCACCAGCCCCGTGTCCCATGGGTGCCCTGGCTGGGCTTGGCCCGGGGACCAGGCTGGGTCTGCAGGGCGTAACTTCAGCTGTGAGCAAGATCTGCCCCAAAGCCCAGCACTCCTGCGCTCAGGGCACAGTCGCCACCGAGCCTGCGGGTCCAGGGCCAGGGGGGCACCGCTGGGGCGGCCGCTGATCTCCTGCCTTGGCCCCGCTGGGCTTCCAAGGCGAGCAGAGGCTCTGGGCTCTCTCCCGGTGCCGGCGGCCCCTCTCTGTCCTGCTGCAGCCGCGGGTTTGGCCCACCGTGACGGACCGGGAGAAATTAAGCCCCACCTAACTTCTGGAAGACCTTACCGTGGGCACACAAGTGGAAGGTCCTCATCGCCCAGCTCCCAGGGCATGAGTCCGGTTGGGTTTTCCCTCGGCCCGGGCCGGGCTCCGGGCGAGGGCGCTGCGAGCTGCGGGGAGCGCGGGGCGGGGAGGAGCTTCCCGGCAGAAAGGCCAAGGGAAGGGTCATCGCTGCTTCAGCCAGAGCGAAGAGCAGTGCGCAAGCCCCTCTCTGCTCTGCAGGGAACCCCCCGGAGTTGAAAACACCCCTATTTCTCCATAAACAGCCAGGCCAGGATTTGGTCCTCTCCAAATCCCAGTTGCTTTTGCAGCCTCGTGGCATAAGAGATAAAAACCATGAAGGGAAGCTCTGAAAGGGTCAAGGCAGTAGAGGAGCTCGTGGGAGGCATTGCCGGGCTCTGGTGTGGCCCCAACACGCGGCCGTGGTCTCAGCGACACCAAGAGCCCTCTCTGCCGGGGCTCGCGGGGCCCCTGCACAGCGCTCCGGGGGGCAGATCGCAAACTCTCCGCAATATTGAGCCACGGAAAGGCTCAAAAAACTCCCAAGCCCCCTGATTAATGAAACGTGGTTAGCGAACGTGACGTGCTATGCAGCAGCATCCCATGTGCTGCCCAGCTAATGGGGACCAGTTCAGGGAATCTCACCCCGTCAGGGCCCGCAGAGCTGCACGACAGTGGGGGCTCACGCCCGGAGGGGACGGGACAGAAAGGGCTCCCAGTGTGTCTGGTGAAGAAGTTGGTGACGTTATCTGGTGGCAGAAACTATGAACACGGTTAGAAAAATTAAACCACAATGCACGGCACTGTCCGGCTGTCCTGAGTGAATAGGACAGAAGCTCTTCTTTTTGACATACTGGAAAGCGGACTCGCCAAATCAGTAGGAGACACATTTCTAGCAGGCAGCTCTGCTCTGGGGCTGCAGCGTGAAGTTCAGGCCTGAGGATTTCCTGACCTGGAGCCAGGCAAGAGGCACCCCCCTTCCCTGCTGCCTGCTTGCTCCTGCACAGAGCGCACAGAGTCTGTGTGCTAGGATATCCCTGTGGCTCTGGGTAGTGAGCGGAGCCCAGCAGAAGAACTGAAAGGCTCTGAGAAGTGGGGGCTCAGCGAGTCTCATTTAATTACAAGTGTAGTGCTTGCTCCGCTCAGCCCCACCCACATGCCATTTCACGCCTGATTTCTTCTCTGATTTCTTTGGGGAAAGAGAGGGAATTCGAGTGCATGTAATTTGGGTTAACAAGACGCATTATATGCAGCCTCATTCTTGTAAAAACTTTCACAGGGAAATCACCCAGCCCATGGAGAGAAAAAGTTCTCTCCTTATTGTAATTTTTCCAAGGCTAATCAAACTCTCACCGTTATCCTATTGATCACAGGGAAGGTTTGATTTTCTACCGCTTGCCTAGTTAAGGTACAGTAGCTGTTGCTTGGCTTACTACACGCTGTGAGTACAACAGAGATCAACCCTCCATTTCTATGCTCCTTTTTGTCCCTTTCCCAGATCCCTTTTCCTTCAAAGCTCACCTGCCTTTTGCTTTTGTGGTGCTCTACCTGCCTTTCGCCTTCTCCTATATCCATTGAGCAACAAAAGGTGAAAAGCTGGGTTTATACAATTGAAATTGTCGGAATAAGAATGGGAAAAAGCAAAAATCCTGAACAGGCTTGAAAACAGGAGGCAAAGTTAGATACGAATGTGGCATCCCCCAACAATATGGACAAAAAGGGTCGGTGTCCAGTACCCAGGGCTGTTATTAGCCTAAACTCCCTCCAGCTTGGACCAGAAATTACAGGGTGTGAGCCCTTCGTGGCGGTGTGTGCCCAGGACTGTCACCGAAAGCCTGAGATCTGATCCTGCCATTATTGCCATATGCTTTAGAGCTGCCAAAGCTCGTCTTCCTGTGTGGGGAGGAAAAGCATCAGTCTCCATTTCAAGGTGCAGTTCCCGTGCCTCTGGGGGACGGCGGCTGCGGCAGCGCACAGCGAGGAGGCAGGGGACGGCTACACGAGAGCAGCGTGCTGGAGAAAGGTGCAGCCTTTGCTTTGCCTTCCTGTGCAAGGGTTTCTTTGGATGTGTTTTGTGTCCCTTCAAGTCACTTGGGAGTTTAGGAGCGCCAGAGAGAATAGCTTTTTCTGTCATTATTTGATAACCAATACAGTTCCCTTTGACCCTCTCCCCTCTTCCCAAAAAAGAAAGACCAGCTCAGCATTGTGTTATTTTTCAAAGCCTTTACAAATTAAGACAGTAACATGGAAATCCTCGTTGGGTTTCAGTTCATACTTCCTCCCATGCTGGGCTGAAACGGGGATTCTTTTGTGATGGCTGTGCTGCTTATTTTTTTTAAACCTCCTGAATTTGGCACACTGCCCTACTTTATTTTCTTTCCATTCTCTAGTGCTGCTCCCATTGGGAGGCTCATTCGCTTCTAATGCATGGTGTTATCTTTTGCAAGTTGAACTCTAAATCCCCGTGTTGTTTTTCCTTGCTTGTTATTCAGGTGCAGGGAATGTTAATGATGTCTCTTTGGTTGGTGGATGCTCTGACTATGTGGCTTTAATTATTTTTGTTAATGTGTTTCATAAAGTAAATTACAGATAAATGTAGATTTTAACTACAGCTTAGAGATGGCACATCTGCGAGACTTCACAGTCTTTCATTTGTGGGTGAAATGCACAATAACGTCTTCGATAGCAAGAGGATGTTCACAGGTGTGACTAGGAGAAGCTTTACTGGAGTAAAAGCTCCAAAACTAAAAACTGGCACTTGGTTTGCAGAAAGACAAGGAAAGGGAGAGAGAAAGGAGCAGATCTGCAAAATAACTTGTATTCAGGGTCAGCGAGCACTGCTCCTGCCCAGGGACAGCTGCCCACGCCAAGGAGGAGACTTCTATTTGCAGCACTCAACAGTCCCCATCCACAGCCGCCAGACAGTCCTCAAATTAGAGATCCAGAGACCTTATAAAGAAAAGATCCAAGTTCTCTACTTGTCACTGGTTCAAAATTTCCTGAAAACCTCCTAAAACCTTCTCAGCGGCTATGGAAATCCAGGCTGTGTGGGTTTTTTTGGCGGCAGGGCTTGCTCGCAGAGGTCTCTGTCTGTCCTCCTCGCCCCGGCTGCTGTTCGCGGGCCGGTGGCCCAGCCCGGAGGCACCAGAGGACCTTGTTGCGGCTGCAGCAGTGGCTGGTTTTGTTGCTGAGCCAGTTTTGTCTCCTGTTCCAGTGCTCAGGCCTCCAGGGGGACCTGGTGCCTTGAGCAGGGTTGAGAAAGTGCTGCAGCCGTTAGATGAGGAAGCCCGGGACTAACGCTGTGCAGACGTAGGGTCAGCAGAGGGTAAAGGGTCATCAGGGCCCTCTCTGGGCACACGGTCCCTCCCCGCACAGGCGGGACAGCCAGCCCCCACCCCGGTCTCCCCAGCCAGGGACTTGGTAAGGAACCGAAGGTGACCATATGGGGGAGGGTGCGTGGCCCTGGCTGGAGGAGCCCCACGTTTCCCCCCAGTCCCCAGGCTCACTGGGCTCGCCCTGGGCTGGCTGTACTGGGCAGCGGAGGCAGCTGCCTCTCCAGGGGCACACGGCAGAGCTGAGGCAGGTGGCTCTGGAGGGCCCCACATTTGCAGTAGGTCTGTCCAAAGACCTCATGGGCTCTGGCCGTCGCCCGGCTTCACTGCCGAGGCACATGGGAGGCGGAGAAAGGGACCCGCTGCGGCCGGTGCCGGTGCAGCCCTGTGGCTCCGTGGTGCCCGGTGGGAAATCTCTGCCCGGGGTGGTGCAGGGGCTGCCGGAGCGCTGGGCTTCTGCGGGGACAGATCTGCCTTCCCCAGAGAGATGCCTGGGCTGAGAAGAGAGAAGGAGAAACACGGAGAGGCTGAATTTCTCTGAGTACTCTGGACTGAACTAGGATTAGAGGATTTAATAGAGGAAAATACGTACTAGAGTGTGTGTAGTTTGTCTGTTTTTTATTGAACCAAGAGTCCCATGTGAGCCATGCAGTAAGTAAGCAGTAAAATCATCCAACAATGCCTTGAAAACAGTTCTGTCTCTAAGCACTGCACCTCTCGGGCACTGGTTGTGTTCAGAATGACTTTCTTCATCCCAGGAGACCGTGTTACCTTGGACAACACACAGCCATTGCCAAAAATAAATAATGAAAGCTGGGTGGCACTCGAGTCATCAATGCAATGAGAGGATGTGAGGCTGGAAAACAAGCTGATGGGTTTTACATCGGCAAAATCTCCAGGCCATTCTCCCCTTCCTGAGCACTTGCCCTTCATTTCTATGCAAGAGACATTGTCAGTTTGGGGGATTCTTACCAGGAGCTTGTGAGAGAAATGTTGAAAAGGGATTTTTCCAGGTTGCCTTTTCCGTCTTCCTGCTGCATTAGCTGCAGGTGGTGAAGCTGCTGTTTCGGCATTTCTTCTTCAAAAGCTACATCACGTAATATCACTGAGATCACAAGGAGATGAGGAGAAAAATGGCCCTATAGGATTTTTGTTAAAAAAGGATCCATCCATAAAAGATGAAAGGTTAAATTGCTTTTAGAAACACAGCAGCGTTTAAACAGGTGAAGATCCTCGGAAACGGAGTTTGGATTCAATAAAGTAGCCATGCAGAAGGGCAGAAGAAGGCCTTTCTTTGGAGGGAAATGTCACACGTTAGTGTTAATAAAATGTCTAGTGGTATAATAATAATGATAGCAATCAGGAGCCTTTATTTTTCACCTGGCAGGGCTGGTTCATGCGTGTTTTTTCAAAGCTACCTGCAATTCAGGAAAGAACAAAAAAAGAATCAGGCATGCATTGACTGAAAAATATCACAGTGGAAGAGAAGAGAGCCAGACTGGCCCAAGACACCTGAATGTTACTGGGGAGATAAAGAGTGCTGCTCCCAGGTGGCAGGACATTTTCTTCCTCAGCCTTTTAGATATTGCCTCTTCGCAGCTGTGTTGTAAAGACATCGCAGGAGATTTACAATCCTAAAAGAACATACAATGAAAATGTCAAAAGGAAAAGGCAATTGCAAACAATAGTTTTCCTCTGGACTGGCCCCCTCTACACTCTCCTTAGTAGTGATGCATCACAAAGGCAATGAGCACACCGCTTCAGCTACTCTTGCATCTCTTGTATATTTGTTAAGTTTAATGTGCCAGGACTTGGTGGAAGAAAATTTGTTCTCCACCTGTGTAGGTGTCACTTAAAGCCTTCTGTGGAAAGAGAGGAAGAGTGGGAAGCATTGGTCTTTTAAGGGCAGACAGTGACACTAGAGAGACAAATAAATAACACACCAAGAGGTCTAATTACATATTATCTGAACACACACAAATGTAAAAAAAGATCACTACTTCTCGCTCAACCTTTTTCCCCACTAGTACTTCCAGTGCATTACTCACTGTGCCTCTGTCGCATCCTGGCTGATTTCTCTGTCTGTATCGTTAGTCTTACTGTCTCTCTTTCATGGAAATACAATTCACCCCAGAATAAAAACTCGCAAACCTCTCTATCAGGATACGGTCTTGTTTTGGGTTGTGACGTGTGTCTAGGATAGTGCCAGTGGTTGCTAATATTTCAGCTCTCCAGTTCCCTGAAGGAGTTTATTTGTTCAATAAGGGAAGGCAGCAGCTACACCTCTAGGCTGGAACAGCAATCACCACTCTCTCGATGGCCTTTTTTCCTTCCAAAAAGTCCAGCTTTGCAGCTTTGGCAAGCCCATTGCTTCTGTGTGGGTGAGAATTAAATGTAGCACCCACCAAAGTGGTAACTTCATGTTAAATACACAGTGAAAAAGGTTTTGGTTTTATGGTTGTACCCTTCAACTAAGCAACATTTCCCTTATTGAAACTTATTAACTTGTACAGAGGTTCTGGTATCTGTCCTGCTAGCCTGTGTATGACAGAAACCCAAGAACCACCTACAGTTAGTGGCATTTGTGTAGGCTGATAGTTACCTATGAACCAGGGAGACAGAGAATCCGTAAGCCCAGCCCAGCAAAGCAGGCTCTCCGTTTGGGGCTGCACCCCGGCTGCACCCAGTCCCACGTCTCTGCAAAGCCCCGTCGCCCAGCAGCGTCCTCCAGCCCTCGCTCGCCGTGAGGGAACAGGGGGAGCAGCGCGGCGGGGAGCTGGGTCCCCTCTGCCACATCCCTGCCTGGGTGCCTGGGGCTTGGGCTGCTCTGAGGCCAGCACCCCGGCTCGGTCTGAGCACAGCCTTAATCACCAGCCCGGGCTTGTGCGAGGGCTCAGCGGCAGAGCTGGGACTGAGCCCTGGGAGTGTGGCTTCAAAATGTCATTGCTGACAGCAAGAACCCTGGTGTGTGACACTGCTGTTTGCGGTCATGTCGGGAACAGCACGGGACAGCGTGGGATGGGCAGCCAGAGCAGACGCTCCTCAGAAATGTTTCTGACACATGTTTGGCACGTGTAGAGCTTGCCATCTCCGCAGCGCTCAGATGCTCCGGAGCTGAATGCCAGAGCACACATCTGGAAGGACGAGACTGCTGTCTTGCAGAGAACTAATAGGCTGCAGGGACTTTTCTGCTATAAACTCTTCTCTTTGCCTTGTGCAGCAGCTGGCTGGGTTAGCTGTAGCATCAGTATTTGTAGCATTAATATTAACTTCAGCGAGGCTCACACTGGAGATGATACACTCCAACCGCAGGAGCCCAGCCTTTTGAAAAGTGCTCGCAAGAAACAGCCACAAACACTCACTCCAGCGTTTACTTTAAGAGATTCCTCGACTGTAGATACGCTGTTCATGCTGGCCCAGAGTGTGTGTTGATGGGGAAGGTGCCAGCTCTTGTCAGTCACTAGTGTTGTCATGAATTAGCAGGGGCCACACAGGGTACAGCCATACGTGTCAGCCTTGTGAATGAGCACTGGAGCACGATGCGAAAACGCGAGGTCCTGTTAAGACAAAAGTATCAGAGAGAGAAGGAGCTCCCTTGGCTCGGGAGCTGTGGGTCCAGCTCACCCAGCGTGGCCGCAGCATGAGCAGCCTCCCCCCACGCCCCGGCCCAGCCGCTGCGCTGAGCCCTGGTGACATTGCTCCTGCAGCACCAGGGGACACCCAGAGGGCCAGAACTGGTGCAGAAAGCACAAGGCCCTGGAGCATTCCAAGGTGCAGGCAGCCAGGCCAGGTCGCAGAGGGGACGGGAACTGGTGGGATTTTGCCCAGGTTTCCCCAGGATCTGACACCCACTCTGCCATCCTGTCCTCGCACGCGAGCTGAACACCTTTAGTGCCCTTGAAAAGTGCCAGCTCAAGGGCTCGGGAGAGTTGCTGCTTGTGGTTCTGCGGGGGGAATGGCACCAGTTGCTGTTTTACACAGGCAGCAGCTGGGCCTGGTGATGCTGGTAACCGCTTTTCTACATACCCAGGGCAGTTGTAGTTTTGCTCTAGACCTCATGTCCACAGATGGTTTCCATATAGACAAATGCCTTTTTTTTTCTATTGTTCAGTTTAACCAAAATTCTTAATAACATGTATTTCCTTATTTACATACAAGAAAAATATCCCAAACCGGACATTGCTGGTTTAGAAGCTCACCATGAGGCCCATGAGGGTCCGTGTGCTACTTCTGCCCATTAGAGCAGAGTTAAACGAGCTCTTTGGTGTCATCAAACCAAAGAATTTGTTCCATGGCCCTAACTCAAAACCGTTTCCCCCGTGCCTTTGAAGCAGAGTTATCATCACTTCTCTGCGGATAACTGCAAAACAGTTGTTATCAGGGTGACGTGGGGCATTTTCGGTGTCAGCAAGTGGTTGTTCTTTGGTTTTGTCAAAACCAGTGGTTTTGTGTATATTGGGACAAATAACTCCAGTCAAAGAGGGTACCAGGTGCTGGGACTGAAATTGTCCCTCAAAGAAATGCCACCAGCCACGGCAGCCCAAGCTGTACAAAACCTGAGCTGTGCAATACACTAAAACCCCCTGTTTTGGCACTTTCTTCAGAGCTTCCAGTGTTAGCACCCTGCAAAACCTTAATTATTTAGCTCCAATGAATTTGTCAAAGTTTATATTAAAATATCTCCACAGCTTTGTGCCAGAGTCTCATGGAAATACCCCGAACATCAAAAATAACAATTAAACCCCTTAGTTAATCCACTCCCCTTTTAAAGGTAACCAGGGAAAGCTTTCCTTTGGTGAGCTGTTTGGGGGAATGTCTGTCAGCACCAACCAAATGGTCCAAAATTAAGTATTAATGGCAGTCTCCAAAGGCAGCTGCGGAATCACTTCAGCTGGTAAAAACTGTTTGTAAAACCCACTGTTAAGCCCAGTCTGTGCGTGCTGATCGCTCCCATCAGCCGTGGAGCTCGGCCAGGCCTGGCCTGAGGCAGCAGCCGTGTTTCCCAAGACCCGCCACGGCTGCAGCAGCTCTGTGTGTGTCAGTAAAACCCCTCCTGGGCTGGGCTTGCCCCGTGATGCTCTTTCTGGACCACACCCTTGCGTTACATCCTGGGAGTTTCACTATTTTCATTCTCTCAGACATTTTTATGATCAAAAAATAAATTAGCCAGTGGCTGAGGCAGAGAGAAGAGAGTATGGGGGGATCCGTGTCTGCAGCACCTGACCCATGGGAGAGTGCCCCTCTCATGCCGGGTGATGCCTGGGAACATCCCTGCTGACAAAGTTTCTCTTCAAGCATGATACCTGCCATGGGGTCTGCTGCATGGCTCTGCATCGACTGGGGACCTGCCAGTGTCTGCATGGGAGGCAGAAAACTGGCCGTTAATATGACATTTTCTCTTTGGAGGAGCAGCCGGTGCACGTGCAGAGGGCACAAGGCTGGACGGGTCATGAGTGGCCACTTGGTGGGTGAGCAGTGCAGTGCCCCGTGTCCCAAGTGCACGGTGCTTTGGGAACTGCTCCCAGATCCCTTAGGGAAGGGAAACCGTCAGGAAGGAAAATCATCTCTGTCTGAAGGATGGAGATTTTGGCAGCAAAAGCCACTTGTGGGGAAAGGCTCACAAAGACCTGTTTGCTCTCTCAACTAAAATCCTTTGCTCAGAAAAGTGTTTGTTTGCATGATAGAGCTACTTCTGTCATACGGAGCTGGAGGCTCTTGGGCATATTTTGGCCGGGTGCCCCTGCACACATAGCCCCTATTGAGTTTTACAGCCAGTTAAGCTCTAAATATGTTTCTGTGACGAGCTGACTCACCAGTTTCTTCCACCCCTCCGGCTCTGCTTTTACCAACTTGCATGATTTTGTCACATGCCTTTGGACAATTACTGTTTTTTCTTAAAGCCCAGCTGCTGGAGTCAAGGCACTATGTTAGGAATCACAGTTTGAACTTGAGATACCAGGGGAAAAAAAAGATCCCGGCACTTATTCTCACTTTTAAGTTGTTGGTGTTTAGTGCCCTGCGTTACACTTTTGGATGCCAGTGATCGAAATGACTGAAAACACATCAGTTTTAAAAGCAGGTATTTCTAATAGTAAAAACCTCTCAGGGATGGTTTGAAGAGAGCATGGGTAGCACCACGCCTACGGTAAGTTCACCGGCTTTTTAGAGGGAATGTGCAGGTGCAGGACACAGTTCATGTACAGCTTGTGACCAGTGTGGCTGCTGGCTTGGAAGAAGAAAATACAAATTGTCAACCTACCTTTGGACACTCCTGGGGATTAAGGCTGAGCCTAGCGATGTTAATTTGCTGTGGTTTGCAGAATGATTTTTGCCAAAACGTTATTATATTTCTGAACATCGGTAGCCATCAGTATGGGTGCAGATTGCTTCTACGGGAAATGTAGCCCTGATTATCCCCGTGGCCTGACGGCCTGACGTTGAGGTCAGTCATTCCTGGGCAGATCTTGGGCAGATGCTGGGTTGTTGCAGAGCCCCTGTGAATCCAACTGGAAGCATAACCTTAAATTTGTTTTTTCTCTCTCAGGAAACTGAGGAGGCAAAATTTGTGATCTTTCATCAGGGACTGAAACCTTCTGGTTGAGCGGGACTTTGGTAGAAGTTGGAAACATCAGGGAAAGTCTAATGAGAAAAGAAACACCCTGTAGTAGTCCAGTGAACTGATGTGCTAATCATCGTTCAACAGTTACATGTTTCAGGGCATATCTTCGCTGCTGCGATTTGTGTAGCAAAAGTACATCATTTCCTGCTCTCTATCTAGCACAACACCGAGCTGGCTGAGTGCTCTAGCTGTTGATTCATCAGCAGTACACTTGGGAGAGCTCTGGACTTATCTTTTGCCAGGGTAACATGTCTTTTTGACTAATTCTGATCCAGGGTTTTCTTGGAAAAGAAAAATAACCCTGTGTCTGCCCAGATCTGCATCATGCTGCACATATAGTTATTTGTGTATGTGGGTCACAAATTCCTTTGCTTCCCAGTGTCCTCGGCTAGGCACATAGTGAAGTGTGTGGAATAAATTTACACCACAAAATCAGAGGCTAGGTTGCTTCTTAGAAGAACATCAGAAAACGTTCACTCTAAAACTTACATGGTGCGGAAATAAAAACAAGAAAGAAGTACAAAAGTGTTTATGGTTTCTTAGCAAAACGTGGTATTGGTTTGGAGATTTCAGTGTTGCACTGAGATATTTGCAACCGAATATCCCGACTGTTCCACCAGAGCCCGGGGCAGCAGACTTCAGCTCGTGCTGCAGGGCTCTCTTAGGGCTTTTGGCTGTTCATCCTTTTTGGAGCGATGTTGTGCCTGTGCCATAGGTGGGCTGTTACAGACTGGCTGCTCCACGGTTTCTCAGTGTTCAGTTATAGCAGTGTTTAGGTATGACTGTAAAAACTGTAGGTGCACAGTAAGGGAATGAAAAAACGCGTGAGAATGGAAGGTGAAACTGCCTGGGTACAGCTCTGCCAGCAAAAGTGAAGCACACTCACCTGCTCACCTGCTGGCTGAAGAGGCAGAAGCAGCGGGAATTCTGCCGTTTCAGCAGTCTCCAGACCTTACACAGACTTAATAGATAAAAGGAGCCAATATTTGGGTTTTTTTCAAGCAACACACTTTTGTGGGCCTAGAATCATTGTTTCTGAAAGCTAAATATTTGCAGTGCTAACAGAATATTTTGACTGCTTTCCTATCTCTTCACCCCTTCTGTTTGTTGGCTGTCTGTGGCATCTCTTTCCAGGATGTCTGTCTGTTGTGGGCCCAGGGGCCGTGAGGTGGCCCTGGCAGAGGAAGGACCCTCTCTCCCACTGAGGATCAGGTTCTGCGACCTGGGCGAGGCCCCGCGGGCAGCAGCATCTGCGCTGGGAGGAGAGGCATGGCCCTCCCGGCTCCCGCAGCCCCTCCAGAAAGCCGGCTCCTCGCTTCTGAACACAACCAACGCACCTGGGGGTGGTCTTTCACAGACAGCGAGGGCATCTCTCCACTCCCAGGGACACACTGACCTAGGGGTTAACTAACTTCCAACATCTCCTTAGCCTTCACAGCCACTGGCAAACCTCCACTCTGGTTTTGGTCTGAAGCTGCACCGCCCCTTCCCTTCTGCACTCTCACCAGCAGTTTCTCTGGGAACTGGAGAGGCTGAGGCAAATAATAGATACAAATCATGACCAAAGAAGAAACGACTGTCATTGCAAAAATGTATTTATTAATGATCTTCACATAATTCTCCGGGAGTGATATTCTGCAAGACAGAATTGTGATAGATTTTCACCAAATGGGAATATTTCCCTCCAGAAGTATGTAGCATTAAAGGCAGTGAAGAGGCTGAATGTGTTTCCTCCAGTCAGGAAAATGACGGATCAGGGACAAGAGACAATACATTAGTAAACAATATAAAAAATGTACATTTTGTCATTTTGTATTCCTGAGTTATTCTAAATCCGTGAATAAATCGAGAGCTTAAAGTCTCTGGAGCTGTTTTGAAGTCTCTTGCTTTCTATAAATATTGCATTTGCCTCAAGTAAGAATTTCTGACATGTATTAAAAAAATATACATTAGTAAAGCTTATAAAATAGATATTTGGAATGCTGTTATTGTTATTTTTTATTAAAAATACAGTTTAATGGAACAATTGACTTCTACTTCAAAGTGTCAAAATTATTTTTCATGCTTTTTCCCCGTGTTCTTTGAACTTTATGGTTGAAGCTCTAATTTTCTGCTTTCTGATTTTGTCCTTGTTTGAAGCAGTCATTTCCTTGCACAGATAACGCTCTCTGCTTCCTATTAATGCTCCAGTGAGATGCTCATGTTAGGGTCTCCTGGCAGCTGGCCATGATTAGCTGAGCTTGGAAGGCCAAGTCCGGTGCTGTCTGTTGGACCGGACAGACAGACACACCACCTCCCCGGAGCAGACCTGCAGGGTTACCTTACAGCTGCTCTTAATGTTCTCATGGGGAATCTGGGGAGAGAATCAGTGCTGAACGGGAGCACACACGGGTACCCCTCCCTAACCTGACCAAATGGTATAAGGAGATCTCTTACTGTAACAAACTGGCGAGTAGTCTCTTTGCAAAGAGAGAGTTCTGGAGTTTGATGGTACGTGAGAAATCAGCCCCAGGTTTTCACGTTTGTGACATGCTTTGTTTTATGGCGTGCTGTTCAACGCAGTCTGCAGACAAGTTGATGGTTATCACGTGTTTGCAACATCTAGTCCAGCTAAAGTCCAGAATTCCTTTTACTGTGATGCTAACCATGTACTGAGCTGCACCTCCAGCAGAAAGCCGTGCTGCCAGCTCTGGCCGCTGACACCGTGTCCTAATTCAACATCCCGTACGGACTTGGCATTAGCAAACAATGCTGGATGACCTGGCACTGAGCGGCGAGAGGAGGCATTAGAGTGTGAACTGCTGTCACCTTCCCACCGTTCCTGCAATAGCTGAGCTAGCAGGTGACCACATATTTCAGCACTTGGTGCGTGGCTCAGTGAGCCCTGGAGCAGAGGCAGTCTCTGGAAGTACAGTCTGCTTTTCTGAGCTCTGCAGCTCCTTTCCTTGTGGGCATGCATCAGCACGTATCTACTCAAAACTCAACTGCATGCTGAAACAGCGAGGAGCTGTGAGAGCCTCCAACGGACCTTGACGGAAGAGGGAACACATGCTGCAGCCGCAGCTTTACATGTATTTTCATGCTCTGTATTTCCACCTGTGGACTCACTAGTTTGGGGAGAAAAATACAGGAACCTTTTATAGAAAAAAACCCATATTTGAAATTTCCCTGTCACCATTACGGGGCTAGATTCACATGGTGCAGTTTTGAGAATCCCCTGGAGAAAGCAGTTACAGTTTTAGAGCCCGAGATACACTGACTGCCACTACAGCTTGCAAGCAACGTAAATGAACAAAACAAGGGAGGGGAGAGGCTGCAGCCAACACACCGGTGGTTTCATGTGCGTGTTGTCTGTACTATGTGGCAGCAGCATGAACCACAGCCGTAATATCAAAGAGCTCCTCAACTTATTCATAATTAGCAGTGGGAATGCTCAGGCTTAGTTTTGTGCTCACAAAGGACCAGGGTCTGCGTCGGAGGGAACTGGAACTCTTTAATTAACTCCTTTCTAGAGCTTTTCTTTGTTGAGGTTTGCAGGATCTCTCTTGCTTGATCGATGGAGGAAACTGTCCCTTCCTCGGGCCTTGGTGCCGGTGTGCTGGGGTGGCGTTTTGGGCGTCCCTCGGGGGGTTCGTGCTGCCGCACGGCGCTGTGCGAACTCAGCTTTGGCGGGAGCTCCTGCCCCTCCTCTGCCCCCCCCGCCC
>NW_020799122.1:1319617-1410452 GCF_003259725.1 Athene cunicularia | reverse complement strand
TTTTCTGAGGCAAAAGCCGGGTTTTTCTGAGGCAAAAGCCGGGTTTTTCTGAGGCAAAAGCTGGGTTTTTCTGAGGCAAAAGCCGGGTTTTTCTGAGGTGGCCATGTTCCGAGAAAGAGCCTTTCACAGAACTGTGGTGTTTTGGTACCTCAGTGGCTGCTGGGAGGAAGCCGGGGCGCTCCTCAGGTACAAGGTGCTTCCAGTGAGACGATGGCCTCTCTAAAGGGAATGTTTTATCCTCAAAAGTAGAGGAAATCCCAGAATTCGCTTGAGCACAGTGACCCCTGGGCCAGTCGGAGACCAGCTGCTGGCGATGGCGGGAAACTCTCTGAGGAACCGGCCTTTGGCTGCCGGTGTCCCCTGAGGCGAACGTCCTCGGGGAAGGGCGGGAGGTGCCGGTGGAGGACTCTGCGGAGCAGGCGGTGTCCTGCGGGCGCCATGTGAGGAAGCGTCGCCCAGAAGACGACACCAGGTAAGGCCGGGGAGGAGACAGGCTGGAGGTCTGGGGCGTGTGGGGCTCCGGGCGCGCGGAGCCGCTGGTTCTCCCCCTCAGGAGATGTTTGCAGCAGGGTCACGGCAGCCGGGCGATGCCGTGCGCTACGCTGAGCGTGGGGCCTGGTTCCCTCTGTCGTATCCCCTCCGTTATAAACGTGCGGTGCCCGCGGCGGCTGGCGGCCAGCCCGAGGGCTGTGTCCCTGCGCGGAGCAGGCTGAGGCCATGGGGGCCTGGGTGCTGCTGGGGGGTCTCAGTCTCCTGAAAAATGGGCTGGCGGGGGCACGGTCCTTAATTAAAAGTGAAGTTGGGGCTTTGGTGTGTGTCATAGCAGAGCGCTGTGGAGATCTGTGGCTGCCAGTGAGACAAACAGCAGTGGGGAGCGCGGCTGTGAGACAGGGGAGGGCTTTCATGTGCAGAAAGGTTTAGCTTTTACTTCTGCTAGTGCCCGTTTGAAACAAAGTTTTGTGGAAGTGTTGTATAGGTGACTGCTCTGCGCTTTGGCTTTCTTCTTTAATGTTGAGGGGTGAGAGCTCCGTTATCCTGCTCCTGCGCAGCGTGAGGGGCCGATAGTCGCGGAGGGTGCCCGGTGTTTCAGCTGCCTGAGGCTGGTGGGTGCTCACCTGCCATTCCCCCCCGCAGTGGAGGCCTGAGGAGGGAATAAGCCTGCACACCCAGGCTAGCAGGAGGAAATGGTGAAGAAGCAGAGGATCTCTGTGTCAAAATGGTCAGGCAAAGACAACATACGTAAAAAATGTGCATGGAGGTTTTCTTTCTCTCTTTTAAATGCTGGAGCAGCCTGGTACGGGGCATGCCTGGGGGGCAGTCCCAGCAGAGGGTCCAGGGGGGGCTCAGGTGTTGGGGGAGAGCAGCTTAAAGAAAGAACTGGTAACTGCCACTCCCCTGAATTCAGAACTGGACAGGCTGTGAGGAGATGTGATAAACATAATTTTGATCAAGGGACTCCAGAATGCTGGATATCCACTTATTTTCTGATGCTTTGACACAACAAATCTGCACCAGAACATTGGCAAGCATGGGGTTAGGTGTGGAGATGCTCTCTTCATGCATTTATAGGAACTGCATCATTATATTTCACTTAGTTTTTATCCGCTGCCCACTTGAGTTAGTGACAAAGGATTTCAATACTGGACATGCAAATTAAAGCAAGAGCTGCTATTGTTTTTCCAGATACCTGACAGCTCCTCTTACTCACCCTAACACAGACTGAATTTGAAAGCAGAGGAGCCAGGACTGGGGTATTCCTGGCAGAATGATAGCTGACAGACTCCTCGCAGGCTCCAGAATCAGAGTAATGTCTGACACAGAGGAACATGTGTTGGCAACCTTGCTTGAGCCACGCTTCCAGAGCTGTAAAGAAACTGGAGCACTTCCAGGGGATGACAGAAAAGCTGCTGTTTCAGGGGAGAGCCAGAGGCCATGTCATTGTCATTCTTCTCCTCTGTTTGGCAGTCTGCACAGGCTCCTTGGAAGAGCACCTGAGAGCATTTATGGGACAGGAGAAGTAATAAAAGTTAAAGTGATGGCCCAGTAATAGCAAGAACCCTATTAATACAACATTTATGGCTACAAAGGTGCCTAGCATGGGCTTGTTGCCATTCTACTGGGGGCAGAGTATAGTCTGCATGATGAAACACCACAGTGTGCAAGGGAAGATAACTTATTTATTTGTTCTTTGAGAATCTCGCTCCGGTGAACACTGGTGTCCCCTCCATGAGGTGCTTGCCATCCTGGGTGTACTGTGAGTACATATTGAGTGCTGCCAGTGGGACTGTGACAGATTGAAAGATCCTGCTTAGTACCAATGATTCACAATGCTTTGCTTTGCTCAAGATGCATCTGGAAAGCTTCCCAGATTATACATCTGCCCCTTTGACACTGAAGCAGCAGTGTAAGTTGGAGGCCAGAAGGAACAGAAAACAGATTTAGTCTGGGCTGTTCTTCAGGGCAAGGATTGTCTGTCTCCATGCTTGGAAAGCAACTGGAGAGCTGCACCAGCCCAGAACAATTCCTAGAGCAATTGCAGGAGATCTAGGTGCCAACAAATTGCAACTGTAATTGGGGTACTGGAAAAAGCAATGATGTGTTGTAAATCTGCGTGTTGTGGTATCTCTGCATGGCAGGTAAATTGAAAGTTGCCCAGCTGTGTTCCCAGTGACAGTGCTTGCTATTTGCCTTCTTATCACCTCCTGTCCGAGCTGGAGAATACCACATATTTTCTAAATGAAATTCATCAGTTGGCTCTATGTGTTATCAGAAATTGTAGATGGTTCTCTTCCACAAGTTGTGCTTTCTCTTTCCTTGCATGAGGTGAAGGAGTTGAAGGCACATTGCACGTTCTTTGGGACATGGACCACTTTTCAGCTGTGGGTTTTCTACAGCATCTGCTGCAACGGGGAGTGGTCTGGGGAACCCTGATACAAACAGTGGTTGCAAGGGAAAGGTCTCACCAGAAGCACCTGCAGGATTCACAGTGGGGAAGCAGTCCTGTAAGGGCTGAGGTGAATTGCTTTTGACATGTGACTGGGAAATATCTGCATTTCCCTCACAGTTAATACGTGAGGCTCCAGAACAAGGGGACCTGGTTACTGCTTGTTAATTTTGCTGTGATCTGCTTTATATGAAAGGAGGCAGATTTATGTTCCTGGGCAGGACTCTGCCCATGGATCGATCAGAAATGCACGTTATGCGTTCACAGAGTGGGGCAAAATGAGTCAGGGCATGGGTCACAATTAGAAACTGCTTCAGAGCAGTTTCCATCAACGAGTATCAGGGATTTATGGCATTTAAATTCTTCATTTTCCTTCCTACTGGTGGTGGAGGAAACTAAAGAATTAGGTTTTGGGTTTCCTTGAGGCTTAGGAGCTTAATAAAAACTGACATCAAAAGTCAAAATATTCTTATATCTGGCCTGATTACTGAATTGTGTCCTTCTGAGCTCTTCTGGAGCCTTCTAGGTGTGGTTGCGAAGTTTTGCATGTGCCTGTCCTTTGCAGACCAGAGTGCAGCTGCGTGGCCACGCTGGTGCTTTCCCTTTGGAGTCTGACTGGAGCCCTGGCAGGAACAGGCTCCTCTAATCCTGGCTGGTGCACAGGGCCAGGTCCGCTTGCTGGGCTTGCCTGCTTTGCCAAGTTACAAGTTCTTACGGGGTGCACTCTCAGCGAGTTTGCAGATGACACCAAACTGGAAGTGTCACCTCTGGGGTGTTTTCTGGGACACAGAAGTGTAGAGTCACGGTATGCGTCCATACTGGGTCTGCTTATGTACTTCTTTGTCCCCGTGTAAATTGTAAGTTCCAGAAGACCTTCCAGGTGTAGAATAAAATAAGGAAAACTAAAGCAACCAACGTCCATCTTAACCTGTACTTACTTTGTTTTTAAAGCAAATACAGTGCGGGAGCGAGGGCCCTGTCTGAGCCTTGCTCCTCAGGAAGGTGAGACCAGAAATGTTCCTTATTCTTCATTGTCCAGACTTTTGACACAGAGCAACCTGCCCCATATTAACTTTTGCATTTCTCATCAAGATGCAACATACTTTAAATAGCATCTGCATGACTGGCTTTTTTTTTTTTTTTTTTTCCTATGGAGGCTGATATACAAAGTACCTCAAGTGGCAGCTGTCACCAGTGAGGTGGCATTTTTCTTCACTGAGGCTGACAGCAGCTGTCCAGGAGAAGTATGAATGGAATGAGAATGACATCATGTTTATTCAGGAATGACATTCCCAGCCATGGATCAGTGTCAGCAATATTTTGATAAGTTTTAGAATGAGAAAACATTTCTTGAAATGTTCCCTGATTTATCCTTTGTAAAATACACAACACAAAAAATAATTGAAGAGATTGCAGCAGGACAAAGCAGGGCTTGCCTACTGTATGTTTCAACACACACTGTTTTATCAGTGCTGGAGACAGTCCACAGGCGCTGGGACACACAGCATCTTTAACTCTTGCAAGCCCAACAAGTTTGCTCAGAAAGCTTTTCCCTCTCTTCCTCTGCTTCTCCTTGCCCTGGCCCAGTTTGTAGCCAAACACACTGGATTTCACAGATAAGACAACAAGTAGGCATAAAGGAAGTCAGCCAGACAGAGCAAAGTAGATCTGGACTAGCTTTTAGGATTAGTTTTAGGATACCAGGACAGAAATAGGAACAACTTGGCTTGGTTCCTTACAATGGAACTAATGGGACTGGTTTCTTAAATATATGTGGATGGTTCAATCAAGGTTATTGTGTGATGACTGATGAGGCTTTTCAGGGCTGACTGGCCTGGATGAAATCTGTTCTCCTGCTAGGAGCTGTTCATCCTGAAGCCTAATGAAAAGTTGTAGGGTACTAAGCACACAGGTCAGTCGATTTAAACAGCTGAGTCCCACAGGCCTGCAGATCTGTTTTTCAACTCTATTGTATTACTTCTTGTGACTTTCTTACCACAATGATACAACTTTCCCCCCTTACTGCAATGGTCACACTTTCTGGTCTGTTTTTTTTTTAAACCTGGGCTCCTTAATTACACCTTTGCTAATATGCACACATCCAGCTCTGGTCTTTTCTCAGATCCAGCCACCCAGGCCACTGTCTCCAGCCAGACTTTAAGCACTGCTTGAAAAAATGCCTGGCAGAGCCACCCACATCAGGAGAGAGCCCAGAATGAATCCTTGGCCTGAATTGCAGCACAAGCTGCTGCAGGCTTTGTTGTTGCACTGTGACATTAGCTAAGAGCTGATTGTTATTGTTGTCAGTAGACTTCAAAATTAGTCCTAAGATACCTGCCTTTTCAGAGGATCTGACTTCCCCTCTCGTGCCTCTGTCAGTCAGGCAGTGCTGTAAGTGCTGACAGGTCAGGGAGACAAATGTTTGTCTGAATTTTCATTCTGTCTCTAAAACTTGAAGATTTGTGTGTGTCTGTCTAGTAGAAATAAAGCAGAAGGACATGTGAGGATGACCTCACTGCAACTAATACTATAGCTGAACTGAAAAGAAACAAACCCAGTGTGTACCAGAGTCAGATGTGCAGCCTGGTGTTAACTTCTCAGCTTTAAATGTATTTGTTCAGTTGTGATCTCCTCCTCGTTCTCTCTCTCGCCTCCAGCCTTGGTTCTCTCATGGTATCAGATTCAACCAAGCTATATTTAATCTGAGTTCAACAGAAGGGCTTATTTAAATATAAACTTTGTGAGTGACAGCGCATTGGCTCAATACGCAAGAAGATGAATGTGTGGAAGCGGCTGGTGTCTGGGAGAGGGTGGGAGGAGGTCACAGCATGGCCTGTGAGCAACCGGTGCAAACAGCAGATGGGCACCTTCCCCTCGCCACAGCCCGGTCTCTGGGCCGGGGGGCACCTGCAAACACGTGAGCAGAGAGTGTGGAGAACCTGTCTAGCTGAGAGACATCATTGCCCTGCTGTACCCCACACCCAGAGCCTTGTCCTCACGGGCAACCAGTGAGGTTGTTCTGGTAGGCTAGTGACAGTTTTGTGCTGGTTTGGAGCATAGGTGTATTCCTCCTATTGCAGGGCACTGCAGGAGACCAGTGCTGGCTGCAGGGAGGGTATTTTTACATCGCACCCTGTGACCTGGCTCCCTTCCACCTCTGGGCTCCTCAGAAGAGCTCTGCTGGAGCAAGGCGGCTGCAGCTCCCACTGAGAGGTGCTACCTTGGGGAGATTTACCCAGCTGAGGCGGGAATATGTGTCCCTGTTAAAGGTGCTCAGGCTCTGTGCTCACGCCTGGTGCTCCCTTGCACTCTGCTCTCTTGTGTAGTTGCAGCAGAGACCTTTCAGAGGTCACAATGAGCGGGTCACCATGCTACAGGAACAGTCAGACCCATTTGTCTCCACTCCATAGGGCAGAGTAGAGCTGCTGCATGCTCTTGCTGCTCTTTGTAGCAGAAAAACCAGCTTCATTAACTGAACGGAGCCTGCCCTGGTGTGCTTGGGTCTCACCTCAGTTCAGCAGGCTCAGGGGTGGCAGGAAAAGCTGATGTAGAGGAAGGCAGGGCTTGGCAGCTCCTGTGCTTTAGTGGGAGTGGGCTGTTCCTAGGGCCGCACGTTATACTTTGCTCTAGATGATGGAGAATGCTACAGCTCAGCACAGGTTTCACTCAGGTGAGCACTCGTACATTGCTGCAGACCCCAGTAGATCTCCAGAGCGGATCACCTAAACAGGGATGCTGAGCTGAACTAGCCCGCCCCGGCAGCTGCCCCCCGCAGCTCGAGTGCCGGGTGCTCTGCGCTCAGCAGCGCGGTGCGACGGCGGAGCTGCCACCAGCTATCCCGTAGCGGGTTGTGGCGATGGCTGGATGAGAGCTGCATCTGCTTTAGAGCCAGAAGGTTGGAGTGTCTCAGAGGGAGCTGGTGCTAGCTGCTTTCCCTGATTCTGATTCCTTGCAGGGTGTCAGTTGCTGCAGTCGGGCTAGGAAGCAAACCATAAATAACCCAGCAAAGGAGGAAATATTTCAGGGAAATGTTCCACTGCAGCCTCAATAGGATTACCAACTGAACTGATTTTTGTCTTATATTTTGTAGGTTGTTTCACACTATTTTTTAAATCTCAGGGTTTTGTTTGGGTTTTTTTTGTTTTTCTAAAAGGAAAAACATTTTAATGCATCTTCATTTCCATTCACATATGCCTTTTTCGGACCCAAACTATGCCACTATCATGAACTTGCTTTAGGTATGACTAAAGGAGGGGTTGAAATGCAGAATACTTTTGATTGATTAGTAGATGCATAGTATGTCAGAAATTCCTGTGTTACACACACACCTGTTCTTTTTCACATAGCAAAGAACTATAAAGAAATCTATAGTGCTTACCTTATTTACATTTCTAGATTCAAATTTTTAATTATCATCTGAGTTTATCTAGGACTTTGGGATCAGTAAGGTACACTGAGGGATGACCCAGCACTAGAGTACTGCAAGAATGTTCAGTCTGGGACCAGAATAGGAAGACCTGTTAGAAAGCAGTCCTGTGAGTTCAGGAGACAGTATGGTACCCGTAAGTGTTTGCCTTGCTGTAGGCAGAACAGGCACCCTGATGTCTTTAGAATGTGTGGATAAACGAATCTGGAAAGGCATCTCAGAGGTGTAGCTTGATTCCTGGGTATCATCTCCAAAAGAAGGAATAAAAACGTGTTTATTTCTCTACACAGCTGTAACCTCAGAAATTCACAGCATAAGCGCTGGTATCCCAAAACAACAATATCAGAGTGTAGGTCTGCACTGACCAGTATCTCCCAGGAGGGATCTAGTCTGGTCATCGTGGACCTTTTCCAGGCAGAATACATCATGCATGCAGGCGTAGTACTGCAGCAGCAGCCTGTGGAACTGTCGGAAAGAACAAAAACGGTGGCTAGAAGCTGTGGCTTTATGGTCACCAAGTCTGCACAGAGTAAGATGTTTCTCTGAATGCTGAACGAGCCTTACGTTAAATACAGAGGAAGCTGCTGTTTCATCTCTGTGAGCTGTCCTACTCTGGAAAACAGATTACTTGGTTGATTGCTTTACAACCACATGCTAAACATTCTAAACAATTTATGCATTTAAACTGTATGTTTTTCTCTCTCAAAACTTGCTACTCTGCAATGTTCCACAGATCTTGTTTATAACACATTCATCTAAAATTATCTCAGTGCACACAGCACCCTCCTATAGAACAGATGCTATGTAACCTGCAGTTCTGTTTTGATCTCAAATCGACGTGTTTAAGCTACTTGTGTGAATTATAAATTGAAACTAAACTAAGAAAATGAAATTGTTGTATTTTTTGCCATGATGCTTCCACAGTTCAATAGTTCTATTCATTTTGGAGTGCCTCTCTGGTGTGACACTTGCAGTTGCTATTTAAGGTTTAACTATTTTTGTATTTAAGTATCTTCTGGGTTATCTTAAAAAGATCTCTAAAAATTAACCTTTCCCGGCAACATTATTGAACTTTTCTTGAGTATCTTCTCAATTTGTTTTTGCATTACTTCTGAATTTAGATGAGATATATATACAAGAGACATGTTCCTTTGTAATTAGCCTACTTATATGTCTTCATGCATCTTGAAAGGATGGCTGAGTATCTCTGGAGATTAGCACTTGCATCCTGGGGCCTTTTCATATCTAAATCACTGGTTATCATCCTCAGATAATTATTCATATTTATTTACTATTTATATTACAGTAATTCCCAAAGGAATCTCCCTGGCTGGGGCCCAGTGTGCTAGGTGCTCTAGGTGCATGAATAAGATATGTAGCTGTGAAGACCTTCATACAGCTCTGAATGGCCTTTTGTAGGGAGATTACATTTTGCAATCCCTCTAAGCAGAGGACAGCGGATGCATGAAGTCTGGAACCCCACATCTTTTGGCTTCTAGAAAGCAATTTAAGATCTTGTATTCTCAGAAAGGCTGACTGAGGCCAGGGGTTTTACCACTGCTGACTGTGCTGTGCTTTTATTGCTAATGAAAAAATGGACTTCAGGATCCAGGTTCGCTCCTGTGCAAATTCCTGGCTTCACAGGCCTGGCAAGATGGTCTTTTCCCTTTTTAGGGACTCTGGAAGAGCCTCTTTTTGCACTGTTTTATCATTGTAACTTGATTTTTGAAGCCTCAAAATATTTCAGTTTCTCAGGATCTTGTTTTTTAGTAATACGGAGAGAAACTGATTTCCCTTTCCAGAACCTTGTGGCTTAAACAGAACAGCATCTTTTCACTGGCCCTCTTAAAAAATCTTTTGGACAAAAATGTTTTTTTATAGGAGCACTTCATGTTTCTTCATAAGAATGAAAAGCTGAAGCCAGGACTGCTTCAGAGCAGGAGCTTCAGATCCACTTTGGCTTCAGTATCCGACCATGGGAAAGTCAGGAGCTACAAACACTTAATCAAACCGTAACAGACAAGCCTTAGACTGAGTTTCCACCAAGGCTGAGGTATTGCAAATCCTTTGCCTCTTCAGGGCCTCGTAAGGTCCCAGAAGTATCCGTTCTTCTCCGGCCTGATGCCTCCTTCTCCCGGTTTATGGGAATCACGTTTCCTGTCTCCTCATCCCTCCTGTGGCGAGTACACGTGGCAGCTCCTAGCTGTGATCCTGACATTGCTAGGGGCTCCTGCAAATGAGGGGGATGAAGGTGAATTAGAAGGAGAGGGAACACCTGCAATCCATGGGGAAACTACAAAAGGAGATAATGATGTTGTGGCCAGAACTGCCAGCAAGGTGTAACAAAACCCCGGAATCAGGAGGCACCTAGCAAGAGCCTGCTGCTGGCACACAGCAAACAGATGGTGCAGACAACCTGAACAGCAAGGGTGGCAGCTTCACCCGGGCTCTCTGGATCAACTAACATGTGCTGCAAGGCCACAGAAAATCGGGGGGTCGTTAGTCACTTCCAGAGGTGGACGGCTCTGCCTCCCCAGCACGCCATGGAGAGCAGCCCAGCCTCGACCTCGTGGTAGGGAGGGAGTCAAAGAACAGGAGAGAAATGATAGATGCAGGCCGTTGCTTTGCTAGCAGGAGCTCATTCACAGCTTTGTTCCGGGGAGGCTGAGGGACTTCATGAATGAAAGCACGGCTGGTGCAAGGATGCTGAAGAGGCCATGCAGAAAACTGCTTTTGCATCCGGCGCATAGACCTCAAGAAGAGCCGTGGCTGGGCCAGCAGAATGTGCATTTTCCTGTTGGCTATTGTTTAATTAGGCTGTTGCTGATGCTGACATTGGGTCTATTTTCTTTGCTCTATCTCCTTCCCTTCTTTATTATTTCCTACTTTAGTTTGATGTTGTTGGTATATAAAATTTAAAGAGCTCTAAATTTTTTTAAAGGCCCCTAAAGGGAGCGGTGCTTTTTTGTGCTAAAGTCATTACATGAACACCTGTGAACTGTTGAGTTTAATTGGGCTACAGCTGTTGGGGAGCGAGTGGGGATTTATTGGTTTGATTGGCTGTCTTCAGATTGCAGTGTATTGTCATGCGTTGCCCTTCTAACTTGTCTCTTTAAACAGAAGCACATGTGCGTATCAGGTAGTTATGGGGACTAGGATCTGAGGGATGAGGCTGTCAAAGCAGAGTGGATCATGTGGCCGTGTGAGGATGCGAAGGCAGCCAGCGGAGAGCACGGGAAAGCTGTGTCAGCTGGGGGAGCACCAGCTGGCATTGGCCAGCCGGCTCTGCAGCCCTCGCGGGGTGTGCCAAGCTCACAGAGACGTTTCTGAGCAGTGAGTGATCGTGCTGCGGGGTTCCTGGGCAGTGCTGGAGAGGAAAGGACGCTTCCTAGCGTGAAAGCAAGGTCCTGTCTGCAACATCATATGTCTGCATGGACAGCAGTGGAGGTCACACAAAAAACATCGCTATTAAGGAAGCAGCTAGTGGGAAAGAGAGCAGTACACCAGGACACCTTTGGGTGAGCACGTCCTCTTGCTAAGGAGTGTTGGTTCTCATGTACTGCTAGCTAACCACCTCAGCTCTGCAGAGTCTGAGGCTCCATGTGTATAACAGAGATGGGGAGGAACTGTGAGGCAGCCTCCACAGAACCACTGCCAGAGCCCAGCCACGATCGAGGCCCACAGAGGCAGCCTGTGTTTAGTTCATTGTTCCCTCCAGAGCTTGGAACAGCGCAGAGCACCTCTCCAATCCCTGAGGGTGCGTGGGGTGAGGACATGCCACGGGCCGGCTGCGCTCTGCGCAGGACTGTAGAGGCGGCAGCTCCTGGCACCTCGATGCTGGGGTAGGTGGGGTGCCACCCTCACCCAGCTGGGTGCACCATCGGCTGGGGTGTCAGAGAACCTTCTCTCCTCTAGCAGAGCCCACCAGGCAGTTAGTGCCCGTGCCTGCTCACCGCCTACGGGAGCGCTTCCCTTCTCAGGTGAGCACTTTAATGTAACGATCTCAGAGGCTGCTTCTGCTCTCCCTACAAATCTCTTGTAACTCACACCTTTGTGCAAGTGTCCAGACCCTTCTGGGGCTCAGTGGGACCCCAGTTACCAGTAAGTGCCTCTGCTCTATTGTTCTGAGTCATTTTACTGTACGTGTCTGTGAAGGATATGGACAGAAATGTCTCTTTGCTGCGCCTCAGGGTAGGGGGAAGGGTAAGAAAATTCCTTTTGATTCCTTTTTTTTCTGTTGTTTTCACACCATTAGGAAATAATTAACCTTCTTAGTGAAAGCATGTCTCCTTTTCACCTGAGTAGGAAAACCTTAAAATATACATACAATATTTTTAACACTAAGCTTAAATTATGCAGTTGCTGCATTTTGATGATAAATATGCAGATGAGAAGATTTCTGCCTCTTTTATCTTGTGGTTCTAACTCTGTCTAAAAACAGATTGTCGCAGTCACCCTAATTCTGAGAAAAACAGCCTTTTGTGCATTGAAAAGCCAAAACAAGCAAGTCTGATGATCAGATCTTCTCTTCCTAGCTGGCATATGTCTGCCATGCTAGTGAAGGAATCACTTATTTCTCATGGTGACGGCAGTTGGTGCCATCAATTCCTGTCAGCTGGGGGAAGGCATGGGAAGCCAAATTCATACACTGGTGATTAATTCTGGAAGCTCACATGAAGACAGACACTGTGGATACCACTGGAAGGCTCTGAGATTGCCTGTTCTGCAGCATAGATATAATCTACCCAGATGTGATAATTCTTGTCTTTCTGCATCCTGGGGACAGTCCTGAGTGGGAACCCACTCGGATGGGCTCTGCACTGTAGGTGCCCAGGGCAGGCCAACATGGATGGGTGGATTGCAGGTGTTGAGGAAAGCTGTAGAACTCCGGCAGCAGCAGATCTCGTTCTGCTTCTGCGCTTACCTCTTTCCTTCAGTTCTGAGGGTAACACTTTCATTGGAGGCCACGACTGCTTTGGGCAGTTTGAGGAGGGGGGTGGCCCACTGCTCTGTCTGTGCAATGCAGAGCATTTGAGAAATTGCCTGGTGCTCCCAGTAGTTCTTCTGCCCCTTATTTCTGTCTTACTCTCATCTATACATGCATGCAATCATTCTGTCTCCAAAGCATAATTGCCTATTGCCCTGGCTGTTGCAAATAGGCCGCCACATTGACCATTGTGCCCTTTACAGTGTTTGCTGAATACGCGAGGTCAGGAAACACAGATCCTGTGGGAGTCAGGCTGGCCTCTCAGTCACACAGAGACAATAAACCTGTGCTTGCCCAGCAGTCCAGAGCTTGTGTCTGCCAAGCAGCTCTTGAGCTTTGGTTAAAAATAATGAAGGATGACTCCAGAGTTCATCTCTTCAGGCAGAGGTTCTGAACAAGCTGCTACTGTTTCTGAACATACAATTGTGCCTGCACTGTCCAAAGTCTGGGTACCTGGGTCTTCTTGCTCACCTCCTTTCTGAAATAGCCATCGTGAAAAGACCTGCTTTTTCTAAGTTTTGTCCGTCTCCTGACTGCAGCATTTGGGAGGTCACAGCATGTTCTGAAACTCTAGAATTCTGGGCCATTACTGAGCGTTGCAGTGAGTACATGGAAGCAGTTTCTGGTCAGGCAGATGCTGTGGTTTTATGATTTTTGGTCTTTCTGGACTTACTAGCATCCTTTCTGGCGCTGCTAATCACAGGCAAGAGCAAGTTCCTATGTTCAGCATCATCCATTTGCCTTTTCCCGAGCGAACTCTCTTACTGGCTGCTCACACCAGCGCTGAGCTGTGGGCAGGAGGCAGCTGCAGGGCGGGATGGGGGCCCGGCTGACGGTCTCACCTTTGCTGCATGATGCTGAGCACAGGCCGGAGCAGATAATGCCTGCAAGACCCAGACAATCGTGTACATCCTCCCCCTTCCCCATCCAGTAAATTCGCTGCATGTCTCTGACAGATTGTAAATGATGGTAGGAAATTTGGCAAAGCATCATTAACAATACTGAGCAGATCTGGAGTTTAAGGGTCCTAGCTCCTAATCCCCTCCTTCGACCACTGTGTAGCCTAATGCATTTCTCTGGACACCTGTCAGATTAGTGCTGAAAACACTACTTCAGACCTTATATTTAATCAATCAGTTAGTGGAGAAGCTACAAAGTTTGGACATACCAGAATTTACATAGAAGATGGTCTCCGGTGAAAGCTAATTGGCCTTGAATTACCTTCACAGAAAAAAAAAAAAAAAATCCTGTAAAATAGCAGTTTCCAAGTGAATGATATTAAATCAAAGAACTGTAAAAACAAATAACACTGTCTGCAAGGATTGTGAAACTTTGTTCCCAGACAGTGTAACTTCTCATTTGACCTGTACATATCCCACAGTCAAACATGAAGGGCTTTGGACTCTAATACCATCTGTGGGAATGTGATCCCTTGGCTAGTTTGCAGCTGTTCAGCACTCTCTCAAGATACACTGGAATTTCTAAATTCAATTGAACTAGGCAGTGAAAATAAGTGTGAAGGGTTTTAATATCGATCTATGAAGATTATAGTGTTCATAGGCAAATAAACACTCTTGTGTTATGTTTTCTTGCACAAAGGGCACAGCATAACATGCTTTTATTTTACGCTGAGGAAAACTGTAGTGAGAAAGAACAGAAGGCAAGTCCCCATGACAGCACGGTGTGTGTGTCTGCGCATGCATGTCTGTCAGTCTTTTGCAAATGGTTGCAGACACTCTGAAAACAAAAGTAGTTGTGGAGCTCTGCACACGGGAGGGTTCTTACAGTAGTACAGATGCAAAATAACGGGCACTTGCGGCTTGGGCTGAATAATCTGTACAGACTCACACCTTAAGGAATCTAAAAATGTATTTTCTGATCTCCTCAGAAGACACCCCCCCACACACACACACCCCCATTTTAGGCTGTTGGGTAATGAGGGTGAGTCAGCCACATTAGGGCTTCTATTCATCCTTTTTCATTGTGCTTAAGCAGGCAATAGCTACTGGAATTGTACAGCCCATCTCCACACTAACTCAATAGCACTGCTTATTTCTCCATCTCTTTTTAAAGCCTGTGCGAAAGTAAACCTGCTGGGGCTGTACATTCGTTTTCTTTTCACTCCATAAGCTGTTCCATTCCCAAGAAGCCCAGCACCTTGTTGCTAGTTGGCTCATATATACACTATAAAGTAGAACTGTAGGAGATTCTGTAGAGAATCTGCCATTAGTTTTTTTATGTTTTTCTAGTATTTTCTTGATTAAAGAGTTCTGTCAGAAGAGCAATGGTCCTAGAGGCATCTTTCCTCAGGTGCCTGTGAACAGCTATTCCTCTTAGCACCCGGATCTGGTACCTCCTTTTCTGTATCATGAGTCCCACATGTTTAGCACATCACACATTCTGTTTGAATTGAATTGGTATTTCTGCAGCTGCACCATGTGATCATCAACATTAAAATGGTTGTTCTAGAATTAATAGTTCTTTCTCTACCTTTTGGACTGTAGCTTCCTTTTCCAGGAGGAGCCAGAAATCACATCCTGTGCTTTACATTTGCAGCCTTGGCTCCTTCCCAAAGAGAGCAGAATTTAGTGCTGCTGATTCTTGCAGCTTGGTGAGATTGTTCAGAGAAAGGGAAAATGTGCTGTCCCCCTGTGGGAGGGGGTGTGAGTCCCTGTGATCACAGGAGAAACAGCATTTCGACTGAGCTCGGCTGACTTCAGTGCAGCAGTGTCTCCTGGGGCAGGGACCGTGTTTCCTCGGTTCCAGTTGGTGCCGCGCGCAGGCAGCGGGGTTGTGGTGAGGGGTATGGCTCTCGTCCGGCCCCGTCCAGGCAGTATCTGTGTGTGTGCTGCACAATGCAGGTGCAGGAGGAGCGGTGCTGCCAGTCCAACGTGCTGTGCCTCAGCCGTGAGCTTACCGCAGCGACTGCTGGTGCAGGATTTCTGGATGGCTAAAGCCTGCTCGGAGTTGAGACCTGTCAGACCGGGTTATACGTACACATTAGCATCCTTCTGACACTACGCTTGACACGTATTCATGTCTTGTTGGCCTCCAAAATTGAAACTGAGAAGAACTGAAGGGGCTCCTCTTGACATTCAGAGCCAAGGGTCTGTGACTGCTGGAGAGGAAGGACAGCACGGCAGCAGGGGCACAGCCTTGCTGGTGCTGGACAGGGGGCAGAGACAGCTGCTGGGTGCAGAGGGAAGGCACTTAACGGCTCCATCCCTGGCAGGAGCCCCCCTCAGGGGCCGGTCTGTGATGCCCGCCTCTGTTGCGTGGCCCCCACATGGGAATGTGGCAGAGGTCTCACCAAACTCGCTGGGGAGCCACATCCAGCCCCAGTTTTGGCTGTTCTTCATGTTGAGGGTTTAGCCTGGACTGTAGATTCTTAAAGCCTGGAGTCCCAACCAGGGATCAAAGGGTTGTATTTCAACCAGCATTTCATTTTGATCAACGCTTCATCTTGTATTTGCTTTTTATCTTTAGCGGCACCAATGTTGATGTGATTAATTGTCCCCATTACTGGGAACAATCCGCAGTGGGCTGGAGGGGGAGCAGACAGAGACGGGAAGTCATGATGAACTCCAGGCTGTGCAGTGTGTCAGCAGAGTAACTGAGCTAAGCCTTGTTCCAGTGCTTTGGCCAACGAGTAGCCCTGTCTCTCTGCAACCTCAGTGGGTGGTTTCAAAATTCTTTGCTGTTTTTTCTTATCTAAACCTCTTCAACTTCATGATTTTAACCTGAGATAGCCCCACCTGGCTCTGTCTTTGCTATGGACTGTTTTGAACATGACCCCTCTAGTGCTCAGGGTGCTCCGCTGGAGCAGGCTCCAATGCTCACACAAGTGTTTCTTGAAATTAGAAGAGCTGCAAGGCTGAGAAACCCAAAAATCAGAGAGCTTAGTGAGAGACCATGTAAGGAACTTCACTGAAAGGCTGTGTGCCCTTTGCAAAACAGCAGAGCACACAGAACACTGCAAACAGGCAGGCTTTTGGATGCTGCTGTGTGCTTCTAGTTTAACCTGATGAAATGCAACAGGATAGAGAGGAAATGAAAGAGTTTGTACAAACTGTAGGGGCAACATATGGCAGACTGGGGATGGGGAGACCTTGGAGAGCAGTTTGTGGCCACAAAGATACTCAGCCTGTTTTACAGCACAGCTGCTCAGAACAAAAGAGTCTGTCTGGATCGCTCGTGTGTTAGCTAATGCTGGTGACAGGAAGTTTGGAAAATGTCTAAAATATTGCTCATTAAATGGGCAAGTGCAGTGCTCAGGTTCAAAACATACTGATCAAATATGTTGGTCATAACGGACACACTTACGAGGTATGTCAATGATTTAAAGGAGTGGATGCAAAAGCAGGGAAACACCAGAACCAGAACAGCAAAAGAGCACAATGTGTTGTTGCTTAAGGTTGCACAGTACCCTTTCAGGAGAAATGTGTCCAGCTTGTGTAAATCTGGGGAATCGGAAAAGGCAGCGCAGAGAGGGTATATATGGATGAGCCGTAGGAATGGACCTCCCAGTACCTCCGTTTGGATTCTTGGAAAGTGGGTCAATGAAAATATCTGTTTCTGGAGCTGAGGTTCACAGCTGCAAGGAGCAGATGGTTACTGTGAGTTTCATGAGCAAGATACGCCCTGACTTTGGCGATCCACAGATCTAATGGAGTTACTGTAATTCAGAACTGATGGTGCAAAATTTATTGGTAGATTGTATGAAAGTGTAATCTGGGATATTAGTTCTTCTGTCGCATGGCTCTATATGTGCAGAACCAGGGATCAATAGGATCCACTGTATTTATATGTTCAGGCTGAATTTGCTGAGGGGTATGAAATAGTATCATCAGGTGAGGCAAATATTTTCAGAAATGCTCACAGGATTGTGAGTTTATTCTTTCCTGGCATTCTTAAAGTAAATGTGGATGAAAGGGTCTGGGTACGCAGCACTGCTGCTACTTTGCAGTGAACAACCCTACACCCTACTATTGGAAACTGAACTTCTGAAACCGGTGTAAAAATGAAAATTGTTTAGATCAACTCTTTGTGATAGTCATACAAGGGAAGTTAACTGCCTGAGAGTTTGTCTTGCCCTGTACAATAGCATGGTAAAATAACCGGTGATTTGTACATTTGGACACTAAATAAAAATGTATCTATCTCCTATTATTCTTGAAGTAAGGGATGTTTCCCCTTGTAGCTAAATGGTAAGTTTAGAGCTTTCCGTAAAATTGCCATCACGCTGTTGCCCTCGTATTTCTACAGATGCACAGCAATTCTGAACATCCCGTCTCTCTGGATGTGGAGGCAGACATCTGCTCTCAGCATCTTTGCTGAAATTTTGGCTCAGTGTGACCCGGCTTTTTTTCAGAATCCATGCACATAACGGTGCCCATTGCTGTGACTCCAGCTCCTGGAAAGGACTCCTACTTAGAAAAATTATCAGCATGTAATGAGTGAGGACTGCTTTACCCAGACTGGCTTTGATCTTTGCTCAAGAACTGATTCAGGATAATAACAGGCTGACATAAAATACAAATGGCCACTTTGCAAGACAAAGATGATTGCTTGTGTAGAGCTTTGGCTACCATGCAATTCATTGCTTTTCACAGACATGCAGCTAATATGTAAGAGTCATTTGCAAGTTATTTCTGATTTACATAGTGGCCCCACCTTTCCTGCAGCCCACATGGAAAAAACTAGATTGGCTGGAGGCTTACAATGATGATAGCAATGAATAATACATAATCTGCAATCTGGGCTCCTTTAGCCATGTTATTTGCAGGCTGCAGTTTTTTTTTTTTCTGGCTTAAGCAATATGTTTTTAGTGGATGTGTTGGAATTTTGTTTTGTCCCTTCTGCCATAGCTGTGCCTGGGATGTTTGGAACTGCACATTAATAGCAGGAGCTGGTTTATGCAGTTGACAGCAGACTGGTTATGACTCATCTTTGTGCAGTATAGCAATGGGACAGAAATACACAGAAGAATCTGAACCTGGTGAAGGAACTAGCCGTGTTTGGTGTGTGTCTGGTCCCCCCCGGCCCCCCACCCTGCCGTTGGCTTTTTGCACCCTTGATTTTACAGCATCTGAGGAGTCTGTTACGGTCAGTATTCAGTTTTGGCTGTGAGTTTGCCATCTAGTGGCTACTGTGTTCGTTAATAAAGTCCGAATAAGCCCCTTGTTACCACGGGCTGTGTTTTAGGTTCTCCCATTGCTGAGGCTGGGCAGGAGACAGTGGCAGTAAAAGCCGACAGACATCTCCCTGCCTTCAGCTGCTGCTGCGCTGGGTGCAGCTCACCGCTCCGCTCTCCTTTGGCTTGGCAGCCGCCTGACATTTAAGCTGTGCTTAAAGGCAAAGCATGCTGTAAGGCCGAAGAGGTCCCAGGCTGAAGTCTGGAGTTTGGTCGCATCTGTGTCAGGTTCAGCCCTCTAGAAATAGGATCCAGCTGCATACACAGTCCTGCTGTGCCAGGGCTGGAGCCCTGAGGTTTTCTGCCCTGTCTTAGCAGCATCTCAGCCTGGCCGCACTTCTCTACAGCTGAACCAAATTCTCCACATTGTACATATTCAGCAGGTTATGGTTCAAATTATTCCTATTGGAATGATGACCTGGCTTTATGAATGCGAGTAAACCTGTTGTCTTGCTGCCGCTACCTAAATTTCCTGCCCCAAGGAAATGCTTCGCAGGCTGGTGCTTTGGTGTGTGCTTGGGTGAGGACACAGAGGTGAGGAGCCCGATCTCTGGTCCCTTCTTAAGGGGGAGGAAACATGAGATTTTTCTTCCAAGTAGCCTTTGCACTGGAGGTATCGTCCCACAGTGAAGTGTGCGTACTCGGGTGGGAACAGGGAGGAGCACGTGTGCAAAGAATAGATATTCATTTGGGTAGAAAAAAGAAAAGCTTTGGAGTAATCTCTGCCTCTTTCCCCAGTGGGGTTTCACATGCGTTGCGCTTGCCTGTGTTTGCTGTCCCAGGTACCTGAAGAAATTAGGTGCTGCTCTCTCGTGCACGTCTGCCTCGTGCCTGACTTTCTCTTCCATAATCTCATGTATGAATCAAAGCTTGCCTACAGGTGGTGATCGAGCCCAAAAAGGCTTATCACTTACCAAGCAACCATCTGCAATTATTTGTTTGTCCTCTGTAGCCAGCTTAGTTACTTATTGATACCTAATGTTTGTCTCACCATGTTATAATGAAAAGGAAGAGATAAAAGCCCTGTTCCTACTTGAAGTGCCAAATTAGCTAAGAATGGTGACACTGCTACTGTGCTCTTGTGTGCTCAGATAAACCATTGCTCTTTATAGGCAGGGGTAGCTTGTTATTCTGGGACAAGGCTGTTTCCAATGCTTGAATGTGAGCCAGAAACATTTGAAATATTTACTAGTCAGTTAAAATACAGGAGATTCTGCCTTGCCGTATCAGGCATCACACCAGGAATCAGCATGACGGAAACATTTCCTCCAGGGTAGCTGCAGTGGAGCCTAAAGCAAGCAGCAAGGCTGAGGGGTTGCTTTCGGGAGACTAGTCCTGAAGAGTTTTAATATCTCCTGAAAGAACAAATACCCATTGTGTGATCTGAGGCAGTGTGGGTTTTGTGGAGTGAGCAGAGAGGCCCAAAGGGGACCTCTGGGCACAGGGATGTCCGTGCCTGCTCTTGCGTGCACAGTGTGGTGCAGCAAATGCCATGTGAGGAGACACCTCACCTCAGCGTCTTCGGGGAGGTGGAGGCACGGGCTCCTCCAGGCCCAGTGTAAGACTCTGGACCTTCCCTCCTGGTTGTGCCTTCTCAGTAACTGTTGTGCTTTGGAGGATGAGAACCTGCCATGAACTACTAGTTCACCCATTACATTGGACAGGGGAATGACTCTTCAGGTGCCCTCAAAGTCTCTATCATGGCATGGCTGCTTGAGAATTACTCGTAGGTGGGAGGCGAAACTTGCCAGTCTTGAGTCCACAGTAGAACATAGATTTTTAACTGTGTAGTTAATGTCTGTTCCCTTTAGTAACAACATTAAGGCAAGTATCCTTGAGATCATAACTTGGGCCATGTGCTTCCCTTTCCCTGCCTTCCCCTGCAGCAAAAAGAAACAGCTGTTGAAATATTTTTAGTTATAATCTGGTGGACATGAAAAAACCCCATGTGTCTGCACACACATTTTGCCATCTTTATGGTTGTGTTTGTGCCTACAGCCAGACCACCTAGTGCTGGGAGCCCATCGGATGGCAGCGAGGCAGGGCTGGTGGCTGATCTGGGTACTCAGCTCGTGCAGGCAGCAGCAATGGGTGACTCAGGAAGGGGCTTGGCCATTTCCACTGCGTGCAGCTTCCCAGGACAGCGAGGATCCCCCCCGAAAGCTGTGGCTGAGAGAGGTGGTGGAATCTGCACCCCATTCCAGTGGCACCCCTCTCTCCTCCTTGTCCAGCCGCTAAAACTCTCCTTGCAGAGGCGCCTACTTGTCCCTGGCAGTCTGGTTACACAAGTTTCTAGTTTGGGTCCTGCTGCAAATCAGGGTTGAAAACCCCCGGGGATTTTTTTGTGTGTGTTGTAAAATGATGTCCGCAGACATTCTAAGCAGACCACAGCATTCTGATGGAAGCCAGGGTTTGAGTCAAAACCACCTCATTTCCCTCCAAACCCTGTCTCCCTGTCAGACTTGTCTGGATCCCATTAGAAATGTGTTAATCAGAGAAAAATGACATATGCCTCTACTCTGAGGTACGTATAAATTTAGTGTGACATTGAGAGAGACCCAGTGCTCCATTCTTGAGCAGAAAGCCTCTGCTCCTTCTGTAAATGCAGGAAGATTTGCGATTCTCTTTAATTACCAGGACTCTGGTGATAACTTCCAGCCATGGCTAGCATAGTTCCTAGCCCTATAGTTGTTGCATTAGTGATTGTTACGTTTCTTTTTCTTCTGTTAGGAGGGAAAGCTTAACTTCTTTTTTTTCCCCTGGCAAGAGGAAGAGTGATGTTGGAAAGAAGTTTTCTAAGCTGTTCCCAAAATGGGGTATGGTCATGAACCAAGGACTGTTCGGTATAGAAGGCATCACCAGTTGGTGCAGTTACAGGTAATATTTGAAGAATTTTCTTACAGACGTGAGAGAACTGTCAGTCTTGAAAATACAGGCTTCTGCTCTTCAGGGGTTTGGGTAGAGGCAGCAGTGAGAGCAGGAGGAAGGTTTGCTCTCTGAATTCGCCTATTTATTCTTGTGGCAGGGAACAAGGTGCCCAGATCAGGCTGTGATTGCTGGAAGAGGTCTCACTGGTGTCCTGTTGGTAGGGTGACAGTCCTGCAGTATTTGGTTGGATTTTTTTCTTCCAGATGCTGAAAGAAATGGATTTTTGTGCAATTTGAGTTCTCATTTCAGAAAAGATATTTCTAATCTTTGTGGTTATGTGAGAACTTTTAAAAACATTAAATGAATGCAGCCTAACGGATCAGAAACCAGAAAGCAAAGAAAGAGAAACCAAAGTATATCTCCAGTTTATCACATGATCGGTTTGGGGAGGAAGCATGAGTCATTATTTTTTAGCACATGAAACTGGCAACGCACGCTGTGATTACCCTTGTTCCAAGCCTGCTTATATGCGCAGCTAAAACGAGCTACGCTTAGCACTTGCCCAGGCTTCTGTGGTACTGATCTGTCCTCCACGGGGAGACTGAAGACACTGGCAATTTTGTGGTGAGAGATGGGAGAAGAGAACACGACCAGGGACTGCACCGGCTGTGGTGCATCTCCTGGGGGCTGAGTTAGACGGACACTGCCCACCTGTGGAACAGTGCTAGTCGCTCTGCGTCCCCTCCGTGTGCCCACATGGGCTGCTCGTGCTCGTTTTTCAAGCCTCCTTCTCGATGTGTCTGACCTATTTAGGAGTCAGTAACTTGGAAGAGATTTTAATGTTAGTAGTTTAAGACTCGGGTCTCTCATTTTAATTATGCTGTGTTAGTCAAAACTATCTTGCGTTCTGAGGCAGATAAAATCAGAACAAAGACAGATACATGGGAAGAGCAAGCTTTTAAAGTTAGAGCGTAAGTCGTTTGTTCAGTATAAGCTCTGCATAGAACTGAGAGATGGAAAAATCCTGCTGGGCTGGAAGGCACTGTAGTTGATCAGGATAACGACACAGATGGTGAGAAGATGGAGGTGGAGGCTTCGTATCTGCTCTGTTTACAGCCAGGGTCGGGAGCAGAATGTTTTTCCTCTGCTTGGATTTTAGTGATTGTATAAGCTGCACGTACCCCACTTTCCTAGCAAGGGGCCCTGTTTGTCAAGGCAGCAGGGATCCTTGGAGGGCCCTTTCTTGGACTCAGAGAAAGGTCCCAGCCAGCCCAGAGCTGAAGCAGCATTTTAGGTTGTAGTTTCCAGATTCATCAACTTCTGCTTTAATTCTTGGTGCTCACAGTTTTAACTTTTAAAACTCTCCACCTCTGAGATCCCTATTATCCCTGCTGTGCAATTACTGTGGATCAGAGTTGAACCTATTTTTACCCTCTTGTTTTTCCCCTCAGTTTGTAATGCCTCTGGGAGTGAGTTCTGGGAAGAGTCTGCTTTGGTTTTAAGCTGTATGGTGCCGCCTCCTCTCCCATTATCACTCTCTGGTTTCAATGGCCCCATTGTGCTGACTGTACTGGCACTTTGCTGGGTTTGAAGTGGGTAAGAAGTTGCTTCGTCCTTCTAGTTTTATTCTGTCACTCACAGCACTGACCTTCTACCCAGGAGCTCTTTGAATGGAGCGGCTATTTCTCCTGCCTGCACACCTGACAGCACTCGAAGTGGCAGGTACAAACTGCCACGAAGCTTTCCTGCAGTCCTGCCAACACCTGCTCTCGCACCGCTGTGCCTGCTTCGCCTTCCTCTAGTGCTTTTTTCTTGGCCAAGAGGGATCGTGGATCCTGCGGATCCCGTGTTTTTAGGACATTGGCACATGCGATTTCTTGCAGGACTTTTTCCTTGTGAAATTTTGGCTTCTGCCACTGATTGAGAGAGAACATGAAAAAAATTCTGATGATGCAAAAAATGCTGTAAAGTGGAATTATTCTAATGTAATTACTTTCTGACTGCATTAAACCCTTTCTATTGTGCATTTCTCAGGCTTTATTGAATCCCAGCCAATTTCCTTCAGCTTTGTCTCATTTCCCTTCAAAGTCGGCTTTTCTCAGCTCCAAGATATTTGTGTTGCTGCCCTTTCTGCAGACCCTCATCTGCATTTCAAACCTGGTGAGAGATTACCATCCCTGTATCTTAGGTATCTCTGTAGTCATTTAGTACACCTGGCTCACATCCAGCCCTTGGATGCAGAATTGTCTCTGATCTGGCTGACAGTGTAAAGCAGCTGCTCTCCTGTACTATCCCCAGGAGCACAGTCCCTTCCGTAAGTGTCCCGTTGTTTCCCAAATGAAGTAAAACCCCCCTGGACCACACTGCTTGCCCTGTTGACAGACCTCCCAAGTCTTTTCCCCTTCCTTTCCTTTTCTTGCCCAACTATCAATCGTGTTGTTTGGTCCTTTCTTCAGATGCTGAAAATCTGTGCCCATATGCTCTCCGCAGCCGTGGGTAGTCACGTCCGTCACACGGCGATGTGTGCCTGCTGGTGGGGCCGCGCAGGTTCGGAGCCTTTGTGTAATCAGACAGTCGGATGCACTTCGGGTGAATATTTAAGATCTCGATGTGAGCACTGGGCTAATGAATTGCAGTTCTAGCCTTCACTGCAGAAGTGGCACAAACATAATGGGGACAAAATTTGCTTAAAATTTGTTTTGAACGTGTATGGCATTTTTCTCTTACTTTACTCAGTTCTGTTTTTTTCTGCATCTTATTTACTTTGGACTGTGAAACTACACTAGTTATTTTCACTTTTTTTTTGTTTTGAATAAACTTCATTTTACTATTCTGCAGACAGAATGACACCACAGACTGTTTTCTTTATTTCCTGGAGACATTATATTATTAATGCTTTCTAAAACTTACTTTTTATTGGTTTTATTTCTACAAAAGCTTGGATGTGAAGCCTACAGGCACCGTTCAGAAGTGGGGTATTACTTGTGACAAATGTGCACTATGCAGAGATTAAGAGTGGGATTAGATGGGGAGAGTTTTCAATATACTCCGAGTGCACGAATCCTGCTAAACTCTTACAGTGCTGATCTCTTCCTGCATGTCTCCCTGAAGAATTTCTCTCAGCCTCCCTTGAAGCACCATTCCTGAGTCAGTCCGATCGTGCCCCACTTTCACGCTGCTTCGAATGGCAGCATCCCATCCCCCTGAAGTTGTCTTATAAAGCTATTCTCAATCTAGCAGCGTTAGCCCACGTGACGGGTGAATCCAGGTCAGAGAGCATGGTCCCTTCACATCTGCTCGATGCTTGCTGCTGACATTTTCATTCAGGCTGCCTGTACTGGGCAGCGATGGAGGTCTATAAAGGGGGGACAGAAACATCTTTCTGCTGGGGGAGGACAATGGCAGGACCTCCCAGTAACTGCAGCTGTGTCGGGGCTCTGAATACAACGAGCCACTCTTGGCAGTGCTACTGAGGTCTGGCTCTTGGAAAGCAGCACTGTGATTCAGCTGTCACTCAGCTCCCAGCAAAGGGAGCTTTGAAAAGGCGCCTCTGCTGCTCTCCTGGAGTAGCAAATATTTCCTAGGCCTCTGCTGCTGAATGGGAGAGATTGCCATTGTCCTCCTTCCCCTCTCAGGCTTGCTGGGCTTGCTATAAATGGGCCTTTTGCAAGGGAACAATAAGCCCAGCGAAGGGTCCAGGTTGCACATGTCTGAGCAGTGAGAACACTTGAGCACTTTTTCATTGGCTCCTGTGATGTGAAAAGCTGTGCTGCCAGCAGGGCAGGTTTATTTTCCAGCCACAGCTGTAGGTTTGTTTTCTCTCTCAGGTTGTGCTGCTCTGGGTGTACATCTGCATGTTTCAACTAATTTCCTAGAAAATATTTTCACCCCAAGATTTCCTTTAGCCTCAGAAACCTGTTTCCTTTTGCAGCTTGAGCTCTGTGATGTGTTTGCAGTGAAACCCACAAGCCAGGTGGGACCAGCCTACTTTCACATTTCTCTGCTGTGATAAACTTTGGCTTAGGTTTGACAGAATATCCCCAAACTTGTATAGCCTTGTGGTTTTGTGGCAAAACCGCATGCACCTCTCTGATTCAAACCTGGCTGAAAAACCATGGCTTGGCCTGAGGTTCACAATGAACTTTGGGGTTAATTCAGCTAGAAGATGGTGTTCCTCAGTAAGCTGTATGGAGACAAAAGGTACAATCTTCTGCCTGGACCACCAGGGACCACAAAACATTTTCTAGTTTTCCTCTGACCTTCTCATGAAACTTTCAGCATCACAGAATTACATGCTTCTTTTGGAATACGACTGATACTATTCCTGCCCTCTTCCCTCCCCAGCTGAAATAATGATTTTTGTGAGTACAGCATTGATTTCCAGACATGTGTAAATATACTGAAGCTCTTTTTCACTGGAAAGGACTAGGTGCTACCAAGGAAGAAGCAGGTTTGGTTTCCCAATGGAAAAAGTATGCTGTAAGTGGAATACAATAAAGCCTCTTATCACAGAGAGGCAAATAGGAACATGTCATGTCACAATCTTCTCATCTGAAAACAAGAAAATCAGCCATAATGATCTTTGGGTCACTTTGAAAAATGTCTTTTCGTTTTCCAACCCCACCCAAAGAATAATGTATTCACTTCCTCCACCTGCAACACTCACTTTTGAGGGGTCTTATAGCAGTGACCCATTTAAAAGTGACGTAAGACAAAGGAACAGCATTCGGCGACTCACAGTATCCTTACTCCCCTAGAGTGCAGTTGACATGATTTGCTTTGTTTCCTGACATTGCATGTGTAGATGCCTGAAAGAATAGAGAACTTTTCAGTATATATAATCTCTCCTTACATATACCTACAAACCAATGTCAGCTTTTATTTAAAAACACTATCAGAAATATTCTTTGTTCTCTTCAGATATTCTATGGTCCGATTTCCCTCCTGTGCTAGTCTAACTCGAGTGCAATTTAGACCGGTGCTTTTCTTGATCTAGGCCTGTCTGAGTGAAAGGAGAATCTCTGCAAACCGACTCAGGCTGCAGCCTGGCCACACTGCCTGTCAGCAAGAAGTTTGCAAAATGGAGGTGACCACAGCCTGGCTGCAAGTGGCTTGTCCTCCAAATGCCAGTGAGGAAAATCTCTTTGGAAGTTTCTGCCTTGCTCATCCCATTTACTGAAACTAAATTTCAAGAAGCTAATCGGGCAGAGAGTGCAAAGGATGAAATGTTAGAAATCAAATTAATGAAGCTGAATCACCAATTTGTGACCTAGAAGACTATTAGGAGTGATCAGAATTAATTAACTCTGCTTTGCAATGCTTCAGAGGAAGCTGGCAAGCTAGGCGTGGAGACACAAAGGACATCAGTGGGATCCCAGTACCTGGACCACATGAAGCAAAGCAGCAAGGCTGCGCTCTGGCCCCAGCCTGGGCTCCAGGGGCTGCTCATGGAGCACAATTAGAAGCAGAAGGGAGAGCTGCCATGGTCCCTTCTTGTGTCCTGCTCTTTCATGCTTATTCAGGGAGATGTGGACGAAGCTGTGAACGTGCTGTCTGTGAAGAAGCAGCCGTCCTGGTATCTGTGATGGAAGTGTAGGAGCGTCTGTGGAACGATACGGACAGCTCACAGGGAAAGGTCTCATCACAGCTTCTATTCCATGAATTTGTTTCTTTGGCTCAAGCTCTGTTTGCATTGCTCTGCTCCTCCTTCTAGTGATCAGTCTTGGATTTAAAAAAAATCTCACAGCAGTACGAATGTTCAGGAAGGAGACAGGAACCCCTGCTCTTCCTCTGCACTTGCTTTTCTGACCTGCCGTGGTTAATGATGTACTGGTGCTCTGTGTCAGGGTGGCCCCAGTTAGCGGCACCTGGCTGAGAGGCAAGGGTCTGCCCATGCAACAAAACGACTAACAGCTTAACTGGCATGTGGTACTCCCAACCTGCCCTTCCCAGCTGATGAAGATAAAGCAGGGAACTGCGCGGCTCCCATCGTCCACAGGATGTGCATCTCTCCACGGATGCTGCACAGAGAGGTTCCCTTAGCAGTGTGTGGAGAGGCTGAAGGCTGGGCCCCATCGCTCTCTGCTGCACCATGGCCTGGTTGCCCTATTTCCATCCTGTCCTGTGATTTTTTCGTGTTACGTGTTAGCGTCAGCCATGGACAAAGGCAGGTTAGAGGTGTCTGATTGAAAGTGGGACTCACAGTAGGGGCCACCTCATGGCACATCTCAAAAGCCTGGCAGCAATCACCAGAAGCAGAGAAACCATGACACAGTATCTTGCTGATATTTTGCTGATTTAATCAAAACCAGGATTGAGTCCTAAGCACTTCCAGGGAACGATGATACACGTATCAAGCTGTAGCTTCTTTTCTTTCAAAGGTCAGAGTTTTAGACAGCTCTGGCTGATAGTTGCCAAAATAAATTGGTCATTTAGGATATTCCGTGATACAAAGTCAACTTACCAATTGATTTGAAGTGAATGTGAAAAGAAATACCTTCTTTTAGTAATTCTTGAGAATTTTAAAGAAAATTAGTATTTTCCTCACCATTCTTTTTGGGGCGAATATGGGGAAAGAAGACGTCTAATCATAATTACTTTGACTAACCAGAACTGCAGTGTTTCTTCTTGAGTTGATAAACTCTTTTTATACACTAACCAGCCCATGGGAGGAGGAAAAGGGAGGGAAAGCTTGGTGAAGAGATGGCTTTAGTTTCTTGAATCATGCACCGTTAGTAAACTGACTGTCCAATCAGGAAACAGCCCACCGTATGTGATCAACATCGACATTGCTAGCTGGACAACTTAAAAAGGAGCATTTTGGAATTAATTTGATGATTATGAAAATGTCTTGGATCCTTTGCTGAAGGCTAAATAAACACAATTAAAATATTCTTAGTTTTGAATGTGCTTTGTTCAGTTCATTAAGTGTAACTAGAGCTTCCAGTTATCTGCATTTAGTTTTTCAAAAAATTGGAGGGTATTTTTAGAGCAATGTAAAGCTTATTGCTAATTACACCTGGGGGGAAATCTCATTAGATATTCATTTGCTTTCGGAGTTTAAAACAATTCTAATGAGCTGCATTAGTTGTGATAACACTGACTGACTCTCTCTTGTCTGCTCCCCCTGGCTTCTCTGAAACAAAGCTTCTTTGGAGCCTGGAACTCGGCAGACGTGACCTTGGCTATCTTTGGGGTGGCGGGGGAGGGAAGCGTAGACCCGAGGACGAGGAGAGCTTGCTGCAGTGTATGCTTGGAGCTGGAAGTGACAGATGACATTGCAGCCCGGCGGCTGGGCCAGGTGAGGGGCTGTCCTGTCCCCGGCTGCACCGCTGGCTGCCAGCGCGGGGCCGGGCAGTGCCACGCTGCCTGTTGGCGTTTCCTGCTGCTTTTGCTCAGCTGAAGTGTTAAGATCTCGGCAAGGCCGTAAGAGGCAGCAAACAAGCACCTATGAGAGGCCTGACCTACTTTCTTCCCCTACAGAACGAACCTTCCTATAGGCCATGCCTGGCCAGGTGGGTGCAGCTGGGGCTGGGGAGCCCACGGACTCGGAGGAATTCCGGCAAACCCAGAGGAGCAGCTGTTTCCTCTTGACAGAGCTGCTGCTCCCAGGAGCCTGCGGTGTAGAGCTTTGTCAGCTGGTGCGTCTGCCTGGGACAATGCCATGAGGAGCTATCGGCTTGGGTCTCAGTCCTCTGCTCCACCAGCTGCCAGAAGAATTGCTGGTTTCCTACTATTTGTTCAGGAGATCGGAAGGGTTTCTGGTGAGGAACTGTCACTGCCTTGGATGACCTACAACTGGACAATGAAAGAGCTCAAGCTGAAGTGAGGCGTTGGCTTGCCTTATCTAGGTGAGAAGAACATTGAAGTAGGGCAGATAGAGCAGTATCATTTTTACTTCTCCCTACATCAGCACGTTTTGGATGCACTGGGCAGCCTGTGAAGAATTCAGTCTTTGCCCTGGGTACATTAATTATTTAAGGCTGATCTTTTTATCCCTCCCCACTAAGCTGCAACAATGACTCAAAACCAAGAACTTCTGCCCAAAATAAATTTTGATCTTGCTCCTTTCACTTCTACAGACATTACACCTTTGTCCAGGGCAATGCGAATATACAGAGGATAAAAATTACAACCACTCCACACAATGTAGTGTAACTGCAATCATTTCAATGTGTTTAAGCCAGCTCTTTTTAATCATGCAAAACAATGTAGTGGCCTGGGAAAATACCTGTTTATGTGGCTATGTAAGCAACATAGGATATTTGTCTCCTCATCTGGCATGCAAGGAAGGAAGCTGCTTGTGCACACACATATCTCTATAAATGGCATAGCAGAAAGGTGACTGTGAGCCGAGACACTCCTCTGGAGACCAAGGAGACTCAATGTGGATGTAAAGTGGCACATTGAGACAGGTTTACTGCTGCTGCTAGGCAGAGGCTATGAATTGAGCGGCAAGATAATGGTGTAGGAGTGATCACACACAGAGCAGGATATATGGGATTCTTTGGTAATTGGGGACATTTTGGCATTGGAGCTGAGCAGGGTGAGAACAGGCTGGCAGAGTCTGCATGTCAGCAGGAAGAAAAGGCTGGCTGCAAAGATGGAAGCTAATTTTGTTTTAATCTGTTGGCTGTGGAGTAGAGGAGAGGCAAGTAGAAATATCAGGCTTGGCTACTGGCAGAGAGAATACACCTGAGTCAGAGAGGAGCCGCCTGGACCAAAGTTGTAAGTAGAAAGGTGGAAACCAGACTTTATTCCTCAAAGGAAAAGAGAGCACAGAAAATGAAGCTTTCAGGGAGCTGGAGGGTGTGAAGTGGATGGTTGGTACCAATCCCCCTACTCTATGGCTCTCTTATTAAAGAGGTTAAAGGAACTGTGGGTCTAAATTGGAAAGGTTTTCACAGGCACTTCACAGAGCTGAAGTGTTTTGCAGGAGATTCCTCAAAGGTGGAAGGCGGACAGCCTCCCACCATTATTTAAGGAACGACCCAGATGTGCACCAGGGTCTTGCAGGGAAGTTCGTTTCCCTTCAGGTGAAGACAAGTCTTAGAAAATGTTTTAATAGATGAAAGGTGGCCTGTTGAGAAACGCACAGCTTGACCAAAGATAGCCAGTATGGTTTCCGGAAAGGACCTTTTCTGCCTCGCTAACTTTTGGAAATTTCTTTTTTTAGAACATACACTCCTGTCGGCATAGACAAGAGGCTAAGCAGCAGTCAGGAGAGGCTTGGATCTTCAGACAGTGTTTGACAGGGTCCCACGTCGGAGGTTAATGTCTAAAGGTGGGGAGTTGGAAAGGGGAAGAATTGGCTCACTGATTGAAAATTGGCCAGAGGACAGGAGCAGAGTGGGGAAAGGAGGCATAAATAGAAGCCTTTCAAGATGAAAGACAAGTTAATAAAGGAGCGTGTACTGTAGGAGACTGCACTGGCGGATCCTGGTCTTTCTGATAGTTACAGTGTATGAAAGACTTGGCTGAGGACATAGAAAGCAAGATTTCCTACTTTGCAGATCATATCAGACTTGGGAGGAGTGGTGAATAATGAAGAATTCCGATACAGGCAAATTGGAGACCACTTCTAGACGTTGATATGATGGCAAACACAGACCCAGGCAGAACAATATGTTTTATGGCAACATATTTGGTTACTGGTATCTAACTTCTTTTTAAACAGTCTGGGATGGTCATTGGTTTTAATACATCCCAGTAGGCTGTATTTCTTGCTGAGCTGCTGGAAGAGACTCACAGAGAATATGCTTATGTACATCCTAAATTTTATTTTCTCTTTTGGTTGAGGGTAGAACAACTGGACATATTTCGAAGGGCAAAAATATCTGAATGGAAAAGGGCAGAAACTAGGAATGAATGAACTGGTTTAGAAGAAATATACAGAGAGCTGTTCCTTTCAGATTCAGTCCAAAGTTCAGAATAACTCAACCGAGCTGGAGAACAAACCAAATCCACCAAACCCACATATGTAGTAAAACCCATCTGCCTCAAAACTGAAGCGGCATCTTTTCAGTATGTGCTGTTCCTGTAGTGGTGGACAACACTAGCCAAGGTGAAGCCTTTCAGGGGTAAGATGATCATTTCTCAGTCGCACTGCACAGCTGGGAAGGTAATTCACGTGGCTCTGCAAAACCTGAGGGAGCGTGGTGGACTGTGAGGAAGCACATCTGTCAACTGGTCTATCATAGCTCTCTTGACTTCAAAGGACTGATGACATTTTCCACTGTCTCAGGATGAATACTGTGGTGGTGGAAGGAAGAGGTATCTGTGCGAGTGCTTAAGTGAAACTCTCTAAGTCATCTTCAGGTGTTTGGAACGAACCGTCAAAAGAAGGGGAGTCTTGGAAACAAAGTACTGCAATGAAAGGCAGCCGTCTTCGGACAGGCCGAACGTCACTTCAGTGCTTCTGCCAGGTCAATGGAAAGCACGATCCCCAAGCCTGAGCTGGGTCCTGTTTGGAGAACTGCTGACATCAGTGAGATAAAAGCAGTTTAAGTGTCTGAATATGGCACGGAGGCTGTCCTTGAGATGCTTCAGAGCTTCTCCCAGAATGTCTGTTTTGAAAGTTAAACCTCTGAGTGTTTTACATCAATAGTGAAAATGCCCTCACTGGGGATTTTCCCCAGACCTACTCCTCAGTGATTTATTTCTTGTCCTCCGACTAGGCTTGTGTAAATTCCTTAGGTTATTTTTGGGGTACTAATTAAGCGTGCAGTAGAAATTATATTATACCACTGGTAATGAGCAAAATCTCAGATATACTCATACACCAACCAAACCTTGGCAAACTGTAATTAGCTCAGTATTTGATACTTTCTTATTCTGCATTTCATTTTTTTCCTGAGGAAAAAAAAAGCCCTACATAATGAGCTCTTTGAACCTAAATCAAACAACATTTTCAGTGGGGATAGGTAATGAAATGTTAGTCAAACCCATTGCAATGGGCAGATCAATCACTGCCTTGTAAGATCTTAAAAGGAACTGTGAGATAATGGTGGCAGAATGGCTCTCGCTGCAAATCTTCCAGGCCAAGCCTTTGTGGGTTGCACAGGTATGTAGGGGAGAGCTCTTTCTTTCAATCCCTGCACACTCAGAAAAACGAGTTGCCACTTTGCTGAAAGCAATGGGATTGAGACAAGAAAAACTGCTTTCACTATTGGATCAAGCCAGCAAATTCTCTGTGCCAAGAGGGAACCTGGAATGAGTATTAAGTCTTGCAGGAATGCTGAGGGAACTGAATATGTGTGCTTGGCCTCATGGCAACAACAAGGGAGCATATAAAGCAAACAGTTGTGAGCTACCGAGCTCAGTTGTTCACCAGGGAGATGGACGGTTTGCTGGAGCTCTACTTTCCATATTAGCATCATACAACAGCCTCATCTATTCCTACAGTGTACTCTCATGTCTGAGATCCTGCTGCAGCACTGAATCACTTCCCAAGACACTAACTTTTTAGTTTCTCAGCAATAAGGCTTTTCAGAAAACAAAATATTGGTCCCCCAAGAAATTCATATATTTCAGAATTTGGAGGGATTTTTTTTGTCCAAAATTGTGATAAACATCAAAATGTTGAAACGCTACACGGGACAAAATATCTGAAATACTGCAGTTGGGAAAAAAACTGCAAAATAGCATTATCAAAACATTATCTTTCTCTAATACTGAAACATTTCTGTGCAATAATTTTCAAAGTGTCAGAGATGATATATAACAATAAAGTATATAGGGATCTAGACTTCAGAATGTAGGAACAAATTGTTCAGAAATATTCCTATTTCAAGCTTTGTTGAACTGCCCATGCTCCCAGGGAGCATTTCTGTTCTTGATGAAACAGCATTTTCTGATTTTTGACATTCGGTCAAAAGCATTCTGAGCATCTCTGCTCAGTGAGAGTGGCTGCATCGAGGATGGGCACAGCTCTTGTCACCCAATTTATTTAATGTTTGTTTTTGCTTCAGCTGTAACCCTGAAAGTCTCCTACACTTGCTCTACCTTTAGCATTATCCCTCTCTGTGTTATTACTGCATGATTTGGAAATTAAATCCAGGCTGTGATCTTCTGTTGTGCATGTTGGAGGACTTGCTTTCAGATGAGACAATAGCACTAGTGGGATTGACAGCTATTGCAGCCAGTGCACCGACTCTCTTTACTGACAGGCACTTCTCACATGTCAGTGTGCTACTTCATCTCCTCTAGCTCCACTAGGACACTCTTTATCTATCTATCTATCTATCTATCTATCTATCTATCTATCTATCTATCTATCTATCTATCTACCTACCTATCTACCTACTTATCTTTTTTGAAAACCTGTTCTGTTGGAGTCTGGAGAGACAAATCCGATGATGCGTCATTGTTTGCTCAGCCATCAGCAGATTTATTCCATCCTGGGAACATATCTACCACCTCTCTACCACCATCTCTAACAAACTCCTCACCCTGCTGGTAATGGGGACAGAGATTTCACATCACCCAAAGCGGCAAGTGCAGAGCAAGACTTGCATGGTGTGTTCTTCTAAATATCTTTCTAGCAAACTCTTTCACTTACAAAGAAGCATGCCAGCACGGTCTGAGGCTCTTCAGCTCTTCCATAAATCCCATGCTCTTCAGCTAGGAATTTCGTACACACAGGGCAGAAGACCTCTTCCATTCCACTCAAACTGATAGGATTTTCAGGGGAAAAGCTACAACGAAACTGTCACATACAAGTGGTAGGACAATCATCCTGAGAGATGCAAAAGCTCTTAGAAATGCCCCAAAAGTTCCCTGGGAAGGGCCTCTGGAGAGGGAAGGTGCTCCAGCCAGCCCTGCCAGCCACCAGCTCCACGTGTCCTCTAACAGGACTGCGGAGCGCTTGTGCCTGCTGTGCACCCAGCTTGGGTAACACCACTCATCACTTGTTACCCGCCTGACGAGCCTGTGCTTTGAACTACTTGAAATACGTAAATGTGCTGCTGGTAATTGCTGAGCGTTTCCCTAGGGTTCAGATCATTGCTGCTGAAGGTGCCTGTTCCCTGAGGATGGAGGGAGGAGCGGCACCCCAAAGCACCTTCTAAGGTGTTATATCTTTGCTCTACCTCCTTTCTTGGTCAGGGATCCTGGTGAAGGTTAATCCTTGAGTTGGGCAGCTTCACCCTTTGTATTTTATTGCCTGGTACATGTTTTGCAAGCCAAACTGATTAGTGTTCACCAAGGCAAGAACCCAAGTTGCTTGGCCTCTGCAACAGGCCTTCCCTGATGTTCAGACAGCCTCAGGGCCTTTACTATCTTTCTAAACATTTTCCTTCTCTCCTGTAGAGCTGCCTTATTACAGCAATAAAAATAACAAGGTCCCTGCAGACCTCTTTATAAAGAGCAATTTAGAGCCAGGAGTAAGTGTGAGGATCGGGATGAAAATAGGCTATCACAGTGCTAATGTGATATACAGGTACGATTCGTGTATTATATCGGTGCAGGGAAGTTGTGTGTCTTAGGCAAGCAGGGACTCAGTGTGGGACTAGTCTCAGTGACTGCAGACAGACAGAAATAGTGAGTTTGATACCCGCTGTATGGGAAAGGTCTGTGACAGGTCTGAAATGGTTCTATTAATCTAGTGAATGCAAACACCAAATATCATATAAATCTATCCAAGGACAATAGTAATGGTTAGATATGTTAGACTGGAACAATGAATCCAGAATTACACCTCGGATCCCATGCTATCCACTCACTGCTGTGGGCATTTTCATGTCCTTCTCATGGCCTCAATCAGTAGCAGCTGGGCAGAAGAGAGACATAAAAAACAAAGGCAAAAAGGTAAAACCACCCCAGATCCCACATCCTACCCCAAATTTTGCTGTGCATCTGCCCCTCTGATCTGTGGCATTCAGGTATCTGAGGAGCTTTGTGACCACAGGCACAAAGCAATGGCCAATTAGTTACTGAGCTTGCCCAGGGCTAAGAAGAGGGTTAAATGGCTTCCAAGGGTGGTAAGAAAAGGTAATTGAAGCTCTTTCTTGTGGTTTGGGGAAAGAGGAAAGGAGAATGGAGTGATGTCCCCCACGGAAGAAGTATTTGTGAACTGAGAACCTGCTGGTGGTGGAACTGCTATTTTCTTCCAAAGGTCAAAACTCCCAACTGGACCATAGAGCAAAAGAATCTGCTCAGTTGCAGCAGGGGCAAGGCCAGCCACGCCATGGAGACAAAAGGCATGAAAACTGCAGAAAAGGCAAGGATTTTTTTTTTTTTCCATCTCCTGCTTCACTTGAAAAAGAGGATAAATAGGAAACAGGCTAGGATTCCTAAGGAGGTTTTCGGGCACGTACATTGCATGCACTTCTGTCAGGAGGAGAGCATTTTGAAGGATGGCTTGCATTACTGGCACATGCATAATATTAACGTATTAGCTGTATTTTTTTTTTTCCAAACAAACTGTATGCATTGGGAGACCTACGAGAGCACAGAAGCTCCTGACATCAGTGAGGTGGAGCAGATAGAATTATAAAGGCTTATTAATAAAAGGTTGAGGTATTAATCACAGCCACATGTTTTTTCCACTCCTGCTCTACACACAATTTTTTTTCTCTCTCTCTTTTTTTTTTTTTTTTTTTTTTTTTTTTTTGTTTTCAGAGGAAGTGAGGTGTTCCTCTGGTTACACAGAAATTTTGAGTACCTGCTGCACTGCATTTTTTTCTTCTGACCCTTTCTTCCAGGGTGCTTGCCTTCTAATATCTCTCAAGTCTGAAAAGCTCATGCTCTGCCCGATAGCTGGAGCAGTAAGTGCACCAAGCCCTGACAAGGGGGCTCTTCTACTGACTTCCACTGAGGTGTGCTAGATTCCAGTATTTGCTCTGTGCAACTCAGGAAAGCAACCGCTCTGCTGTTGCGGGATCTTTAGCTGCCCAGAGGTGTTATTTCCTGTGTGACATCTGCCCTGCTGGTAGTTTTGAATAGAGCAAGATGAAGATCCTAGAAAACCCAGAACATCTTTACTTGGAAACCTCGTTAAATGGAAATGAAATAGCTTTTGCTGTAACCACACTTTGTGATAACGGTAGCAGGTTGGACCGTTCACTTCCTGCAGCTATACCGCTATCAGGAGCTTGGCTTAGCTCAAAAGTTTCTAATGCCACATCTCCGTGAGGCTGCACCAAGAACCATTAACATTTATCTGTCCTATATCTCCTACACCCAGGTGATTCAAAGCAAATTCTGGTGTTGCATCTGCACGAACATAGCAGAGGGGTGAACGCACGTTCCTTTAGTTTTTCAAGTATAATGAGAAATCACAATCCAAACTAAGGAATTAAAAGATGAAGCTGCACTTTTCAAGTGGGGCTGTAACTCCTAGTGATCGCAGCAGTAACCCCAGCCCAACAACAACCAGGGTCTCGAACAGACTCTGTAGGTATTGCACAATGTTATATAAAAAAAATTGATGTGAAGAAGATTATTTGTCCCTTACTATAGCTGAGGGAGAAAAATTGAGTTACCCAGAGGAGGTGCAGCTTATCATTGTGTGGTGGGAGTCACAGAGCCAGTGTGCCAGTCTCTTGGTGAACATCTGGCCTGGAGGCTGTCATGGGGATGGAGGAGGAAGCGAGAGGGAGGTGAAATGGGACAGGACAGCAGGATAAGGGCCTGTCTTGATCTTGAGCGTTATGAACAACCCCTTGAGCTAGGGTTGTTCACAATGGTGTAAAAGCAGAAGGATAATGGTAACCTATTTCATGGCTTTTTTGATGTCTAACTTTTAGCTGTCACTTCTGATAACAACTTGGTCGATAGCTAGTTGAGGACAGAAGGTATGTTATTTGCACTGTCCTGCCTGGTGCTCTGACTGGAAAGTTTCTGGAGACACCTCCAGCCTTGCTTGGACCATCCTGTCTGACAAAGCAGAGGCCCCAGTCTGACCCAGAGACCCCCAGCACCAGGCTCGGAAGTTACAGCTGAGTTGGAGCCCTGCTTTCAGCAGCAAACTGCCGTGTCTCCGAGACCTTCTGCTTAGAAGTGCCCCAAAAGTCTGAACTTCAACTGGATGGTCAGAGGGACATTTTAGTTAAAGAGTCTGGCTGTGTATGCAGGAGGAATGGCTCCACTGGTCCTGAGCTCAGCTGTGGCAGCAGGCTCTGCCCTGCCGACTGCACCTCTGCCACATCAGCACAGGGCCCAGGGAAAGCGGGGTGCTCAGGGCTGTTCCCAGTCCGTGCTCTCCTGGTCCCACTCACTGGCCAGGTACCTGGTCAGCTGAGCAGCTGAGCCCGGGGGGAAGAGAGTCCTGATTTTCTCTGGCTTGTAGTACTCCATTTCATCCTCTTGTTTTTGTCCTGGCTCATTCCTTGGCTCCCCTAAGATGTAACTTGGCAGGCGCACAATGCCCAGTGCACACACTTGGCGGCCCAGCTCTTGCTCCGTGGCTTGAGTGTTGCTAAATGAATGATGCAACTGACTTCTGAATCCAGGCCTCTCTTGCATATTAAGTTACTGCTGTCTCCTCAATATGTTTTTCTGTACTACAGGCAAGTCCCTGTAGTCTTTCTTTCGACTTCAGTGAGGATTATCTGCCCCATATAAAAAGCCCACCAGAGCCGTCCAACATTTGGGCTGGTCCCAAAGAAACTAAAGGACCCGCAGGGAAATGTTTCAGAAATATAAAACAATGTCTTTCTGTGCTGCCCTCCGCAAGGCTTCCTTCTGCTGACCAGCTGACATACACTAGTGGCAGTCACCGTACAACCCCTCACCTTTCCGATTCCTCCTCAAGCCAACATGTAACACGTGAGGTTGTGTCCAGCAACACTTCATTTTTTGATTGCTCTGGGCGACTGTCAAGCTTTGCTCCGTGCGTGTCCTGGGAAGAGGGGAGGACGGCTGTGAGCCCTGCTGGCAGTCTCCTCCTCGAGCCGTACGAGGCTTGCGAGCACGAGATTGCTATAATATTGAGCAAGGTTTTCCAACACATGCTTTTCTCTGGCAAATCGCCACCCACAGCGCAGTGTGCCAACATAACACTTTGACTTAAAGAGGGAAAACTGCCAGATAAATGTTTTAGTTGCAGGCCTGTTTCATTGTTGAATTCTAAAATCTTGGCGAAAGCCTTTGCCAGTGGATGGGGAAGCAGCCTTGCTGTTGACGTTGGTGAATAGGGACTAAAGCAAATGTGTTCAGGAATGACATTTGGTGGACATCACCCGCCAGCTAATTACATTACGTTCCCTGTTCCTGCACCAAAGGCATGCAGAGCAGATCACTGACAATGGAGTGGGGAACCCTGTAATTGTCTAGTGGTCGGCAAGCAATAGGACTTCTTGTGATTTTGAGGAATATATCAGTGATTTGGGGGCACTTTCTGAGCGTGCAGCTTGCTTGCTCTGTGAGATGCTGGCCTTTCACGGTTAGGGGTCCCTCGCACCAAGCGGCATTTCAATAGGGTAGAACAATACTAGACCAAAGGAAAATTTACATTGCATTTGAGTCCCTGGAAGAAGGGTGGAACACAGCTCTGCTCCCTGCCACGCCTGGAATTCATCCTTTGGGGTATTGCCATTTCTGTGCTCTGTTAGCCGCATGCGGCCTCTCCAGCTACCCTGCACACACAGTGAAAACTCCGTGTGTGCACAGTCCAGGCCTAATGTCATCCTTCTGAAACAACAGGGATTAATGGTCCTTTGCTTCCCTCTGCCTGGATCTACAAGCACAGAGGTGCCAGAAGGACATTCTGTGCTCTTCTGCCCCAGACTCAGCAAACCAAAGGATGAGCAAAATGTCAAAGAGTTAGGCAACAGGAAGGAAAAGGCTGAACTTCGCTGTCAAAGCTAAAGATAGATAACTTGCAGTAGAAAAAAACAGACTACTGTAACTGATTTTCTAAAAAAAAAAAAAAATAATCTAAAATCTGTTTTCATGGCCTATATCTTTCAGGGTAGCCACCTACACAGCTTTTCTTCATCAGGGATCATTTATTTTGTTCTCAGATCATTGTCTACATTAATTGTCTTAAACAAGACTAACTTCCTTTCTCTTTATTCCCTAGTGGTCTTTATAGGTTTTAATTACCTTTGGGTGGTTCCCTGTATAATTGCACATCAAGTTCATTAATGATCACAATATGTTCACCTAATAGGTTTCCATTAAAATCCAATGGGTTCCCATCAAAGTGAGTTATGGGAACTGACAGAAAACTCACTAAAATCCCAGTATCTTTAGTTACAGTGAATTAAACATTGTGTCTATTAAGTAAGATAGAAAACAAATGGCAAGATGAAAAAAATCGTCTCACAAATGAATACATTTATATCTACAGAGTTCTGCAGAAACCAGCAAAAGGCCGATACTTCTTTGAGCCCAGTTAAACAATGACATTTCGCTACCTTGACCTGATGGAGTGAAGTCTGTGACCAAGAGCATATCATTAAAGTTCATCAGATAAGTCAGCAGCAATCCGAAAGCTAACTTCATTCCAGTGCACTGAAGTTTTGGAGGAACAGAGACGTCTGAATCCCTTGCTGGTCCCACTGCAGTTCTTGTCACAGCATCCTAAGGCTGAAGGGTGTTAAACCCAGTAGGTTTAATAGCAGCAGTATCTGCTGGTTTGCTCCTCTATGAGCAGCCTGGGTGTAAAAGAAATCTAACCATGACAGTCCCTCAGCTCTTCTCAGCTGCAGACCACAGTGCCAGGCTCTGACCTACCCCACCACTTTGTTTTATGACAGAACACAAGAAAGAACAGCTCAGGCAGTTCTCCTAAATCTCACACTCCTTCTTAATGATCATCCTGGCAAATTATCTTTTACTTGCTTCCAAAACAGGCAACACTCAGTCCTTCTTTCTCAAGGCTTTCCTCCAGACTCTTTCCTGAAGTTCCCACTTTGTCCTGGGGCACCTGGTGTCTAGCGATCCTGCTCCCCTGGCCGCAGGTTTGGCACCCCATGTCCCTTCCATGTGCCTCATTTCAGAGCTTGTTCTGTGACATGCACACGTGTTTTATAGCAGCTATGAATTGCTCGGTACAAATCCACACAGCACGTCTGCTGAGGAGCAAAAGAGAGAGCACCAGGCTGGGTTTTCAGGGGGTCATGCCGGGGGGGGTGCAGAGTGAGTGCAGGCATGAGGCAGCAGGCGTGAGAGAACGAAGAGCGAGGCCAGGGTGGAGGGATGGAGCGTTCCTGGCCTTTCTTTGGTATCTGCACCTTCCACTAGGAGCAGATCCTCCCTCCCTCTCTCAGTCCACCCCCCCTCACTTCCCCATCTTTAACTCCCAACTGCAATAACCTCCTGAGGTCCTGCAGCTATTTTTTCGCTTGCTCTCTTGACCCTTGATCTCTGCTGTGACTGGCAGCCCAGGTGCTGCCCAGGGATGGTTGGAAAGGAGAGGTCATTCTTGCATTTTCAGTGCTAAGATAAACCCAGGTAGGAATGTCTTGGGGCTGTGAGGTGATGTCAGCCCTGGGGCTGTTTGTACCCTCTCATTCCATCTGGATCTTGTAGGCTAAGAGCATCTTTGAGCTGACACTGCCCAGGACAAACCTTTTCATCTGTACCTGAGCTGCCCCTGCAGTGTTGAGCCCCATTGAGTGGTTCTGCTGCTACGTACCGGCTTCTGCTACAACAAGGAGGACTTCAGAGAAAAAATCAAACTGCTCTAAATTTCAGTAAGCGAATCTGTGACTCTTCATGGCAACTCCACATTATTCCCAGGTTGTTTGCTATTTTCTCTGTTCTTTCTTCCCTGCTGCCTTCATTATCACGCTGAATATCACCAGGGCAGCATGACAAGAATCTAGAGAGACACATTATTAGGACAGCCTTGTTCATACCTCTGAACTGTAGCGTTTGTTAACATTTCTGAGCTTGAAAGGGTGGGGGAGGATGGCAAAATCTGCTTTTCCAAATTAGAAAGATGTATTTTAACAGTGTGTCTGAGTGAGATACGTACTTCATAGTTGCTAATAGTGACCATACAGGGACCTTCCTATTGCTCTGCCACACAGCAAGCCCCTTGGGGTGTCACAGTCTGGACAGGGGCTCACCCAGACCCTGCCCCTCCCGGCGCACTGAGCATGGCATCTGGAGCGTAATCCTCACCTGCTCTTTGCACTGGAGCTCCCATTCCGTGTGTTTAAGCAGCACTGACCCTATCAGTGCACTTACAACGCACTGTAAAGCTCTGTATCATAATATAGATGTACCATGTACGCAATAAGTACGACGACTTGCTGACAGCGTTTCAGCAGCAGTAAGCAATGGGCTTCTGAAAAGAAGGGGGAAACTTAGTGTGCAGCAGACCCTGCTCCGCACCGCGGCTGAGCCACGGCTGCAGACCATTGGCAGGGTGGTAACGGAGCGGCTGGAAGTCCAGGCACCCGTGTCCAGGGCTGGGATGTGGACACTTTAGCATGACCTTATGTGTGCCGCCAAAGGACACGTTTTCCAATGAGTTCAGCTTTCGTCTTGTTGCCCCAAGCGTTGTCTGCCTTTTAATGTGAGTTTGCAAGAAGGCTGCCCATGAATGCAGAGTGCAGTCCCTGTTCTGTGCGTGGATGGGTTTGGTCTAGGACCAGACTGTCTTACCCTGGTCCTAGAGTAAGAGTGTCTGCTTTGCCTTGTGTGAAACAGAGCTTAGAAGAGGAAACCAGGGCATTAGTTTTCCTCTTTTCATTCCCTCATGTGTCTGAGTTAAGGGTGCAGAACTGCGGGACACAGAGCTTTGCTTTCCTGTTTCAGCCAAGTGCCAGGCAGCCTTTCAGGGTTCCCAGTAACTTCAGCAGGAGACAGAAAGTGAACGGAACTGGCTTCCTGCCACAGCAAAGGTTTTGTGCCTGGTTCAGGCAGCTTCCTAAAGTTCCCTTACTGCCAAGAGGGGAACCAGAGGAAGTTCCTACAGACAGAAATCTCTTATTACTGTTTCCTGTTATGAAAAGCCACCAAAGCGACAAATCTTAGTGGTTTCATTTGTTTATCTCAAAATGAGCTAAGAAATGTAAAAGCTTTTCTCAGAAGTAATTAAATTATGATTTCTCGCTGCAGTTGCTGGAGGTAGTTTGGCATTTTAATTAGCTCTAAGCTACAAACACGTCTGACCTGAGAAAGAAACAAAAAATTGTTTACTGGCACTTACAAGTAAATAAAATAGTCCTCTGTTCCTCTTGCCACCAACTTTTATGTAGCACTGCTAAAAGATACCAGAATGTCAGCCTTGGAGACTGATTCTTCTTCCTGGGCAGGAGGAAGTTCATAGGGAAGCGAGTCCTGTTGCTGGAAGCGCACCAGGTCTCCGTGCAGGGCTGGCCTTAGCTGGCGGTTACGCTCCGTTGCATGTAAATAAGCATCTGCAAGAGCAGGCAGCTAGTGGAAGGCACTGAGGAGAGTCAGAGATCTGCAGAGAGCTGTCCTCTCCCCTCCTCACTCCTTCTTTCCCCGTGCCCTTCTCTCATTCTCTGGCTGCAGACATTTCAACGTTTTCCTGATTGCACTGTTACCCACTTGGTCCCATTTTTTTTTGTTGACTGGCCTTTTTTTTTTTTTCCAGGAACACGTGTGCTTTGCTTTCTCTCCAACTCTGTCATTTTTTATTAACTCAAACAAAATTTAGGGAAGCAAACACCTCTTTGAAAACACTTTCAGTAATTCGATATGATACTGTCTGAGAAATGCTGAAACCATTCCAGGGCTCCAAGAGAGCAGACTGTGGTGGTGTCAAGGAGAGTTTTACAGAACATGCAGCTGGGTCCACAGCTCCTGTTACAGCCTGTCAAGGCTGGTCTGTGCCGGCCCCTCTCTGCCCGTTACCACTGACGGACCGTTCGGGTGTTTGAACGGGAATATGAAGTGGCTGGTGCTGTTTCAGGGTATGGGACAAGGCATGCGTATAACACAATTGCTTGCTCAGCCTGGCTTCCTGATAATCCCTATCCCCTTCAAGCAACCTCATCTCAACTCGCTTGCGCTGTTTTATGTTTGAAGCACTAATACGGGCCAGACAGTGGCTACCCATGTGAACAACCCCACCGTGTCCGTGGCAAAGGTGGGATCAGAGTGCCAGTGCGAGTGTGGGTGGTCCCGCTGACTTCAGTGGGATAGAGCTGGGAGTACTGGAGTACTTGGGAAGACAGTGGGTTTGCCTTCGGTACCGGGGAATGGGGACGTGGAGAGCTGCACTTGCAGGACTTGTGGTTTCAGGGAACATGAAGCACCTCCTGACTGTGACAGGAGTTGTGAGTGCTCAGCACATCCAGAAAACGAACCAGGTATCTGGCTTAACATATGTACTTACACAGTACTGTGTCCTGTTCCCTTCCTACGGGACACTGCACTCAGATTTGACGTGGCTGAAGAGAGCCAAATTATTTAACGTTAGGAAGAAAACTGCATTGTCGAGAGAGACCACTTTGCAGCACAGGACAAACTACGTAGGAGTGAAAGCAGCACGCAGAATGGCTCTTAGGCTCAAGCAGAGGCCCAGGGATGGACTTCTCCTTTACACCTACGTACAGTAGGGCTTCAGCTACTGCCTATATTAGCCTAACGGGCCCTGCCTAGGGCCTGGAGCCCTGGGCGTTTTCCCTGCTTGCTTGCTTCCAAAGCCAGCTCTGGCAGCAGGAAATCACAAAAGCTATTTCAGATACTTATAGACACATTTGAAATAACCATGATTACTTCAGTGGATGAAACGAACTGGAAGGATGGAAGCAGCCAAGGATTTGTTTTTAAAAACTGTGTGCTTCTGGAAGAGGGAACAGGCAGTAGGCTGAGCTGTGCTGCAGTGCCTGACTGCTCCTGACATTACACAAGAAGAAAGGAGACCTGTACAACAACATTTATGGAGCTCCAGCTCTGCACTGTTTTGTATGAAAAAGCTCAGGTGTTGCCCAAGATCAGATGTGAGATATTGTTTGACACCTGTGACTGACAGACCAGAGAGGAAAGATCAAGTTTTCATATTAACAGTTCTTGGCACGCTCCAGATTTTTCAGCTTTTCATAGTTTGCAGAGGTGCCAAGAACTGAGGCAAACAAAGGGTGAAAAATATTTCATTCATCTTGTAAACAGTGAGTTCAGGGACACCCATTATTAACCGAGTCAAGTGCAGAGCTCTGGATCCAACCCTGGGCAGGAATGCTCTCTTCTGAGACTTGTCTTCTTTGGATCTTTGAAAAGGAGCAGAATGCTTTCTGCATTTGAAAGCAGCAAGTGGGATGGCGCAAATGCAAGGACAATTTAGTGAAACTGTGCTTTCTTGTCAAATTGAGCGTAAGACGTTAAGTTTGTACCTACCATAACTGAAAGGCACTTGCTCCCCAGAAAAGAGTTCATAAATTTTCTTGTGCTCCACACCCTGTATTTAATGTCCACAGTAGATATAACCCCTTTTTCCATGCCAAAGGAGACATATGACAGAGAAAAGCTTTAAAGAATCACTGCTACCTGCTGCATCTTTCTTAACCTTTCACCATTTCAGCACTAGGGCAATTTCTGTTACTGTGACAAGTCTTGCAGAGACCAGGTCTTGCAAAGCAGGAATTCTAAGATTAACAACAAAAGAGAGGCTCTTTTAAACAGAAATTATACTTTGAATTCAGCAAAATGATTGTTGGGGACAAAAATTTATGAGGGGAAAAAAGGTACTGGGCATCTCTCTCTGGATTGTCTCTTTACTCACGTGCAATAATGAGTTTATAAACACCACATCATTCTGGACTGGATATCTAAACCTTGCTGCTTCAGAGCACAAATTGCTCTCCTGCTGCAGGGGGCCAGGGAGAAACTTGCACTGCGGGCAGCACATTTTGCACTTTCCTCTCTAACAGCTGCTGCTGGCAGTTGCGGGAGGCAGAACCCTGGGGCAGACAGACCACTTGGCTCATCTGTTACAGCGGTCCCTGTGCCCCGGAGCCGTTCCTGGGAGGGTGCTATCTTCTCTCTTGTCGTGAGTCATGCTGCTTCACAAACTCTGTGCTTCTGTGCTTGGTACTTCTGAGTATGCCCCTAGTACTAGAGAATCAGGGAAGGATTGCTCTGCTATCCAAGCTCCAACACGCTCATACCCCAGTGGAAATATGTTCCTGATAAATTATACATCACCTAAGGTAGTTTTGTGTAAGAAGAAACTCATCAACTTACTTTACAAGCTGAAAACTTATCCCAGGTTCACTGAGAGGTTCCCAAACCCTCTGCTTAGCCCTGGCTGTTTGGTGCTTTGGGGAAGCAGTGATGCTGTACACTCAAGCAACACTTTACATCGTCGTTGTGACATCTAGCGATACAAGAGCTTTGGCTTGAAAGTCACAGATGCCAGCTGATGGGGATTTCAAACCTTTGTGAGCAAATTACTTCTTCCTCTCCTAGCCTTGATGTATCAGACAGGTTCCAACCTTCAAAAGCAAAAGATACCAACAGGCAGGAACTGCACCTAGGCACAGGAGAAGTGGCTTACCTGCAGAACTGTATTTCAGTGTAGTGATTTAGGGAATCTCTCTATGTACAGCTGGTGAACTCCGGCTGAGGTTACGGAACTGCTGCATGAATGTTTCAAAGCATGTTGTTTCCACATGTCACCTATCTTTCAGATCAAGCATAATGGAGGTCCCCTATGTGTGAATAGGTCCCACTAATATGAGAATAAAGGAGGGTTGCAGCCTAGGCAATGTCTCAGATGATTCTGTCTGAGAGCTGGTAGGGCTGGAGAGCCAAATAGGGTGTAATGCTGGGGCTTAAACGCAGCAGAGTCTGAGAAGTTAAGGAAGAATTCAGTCTCTCTTGCACAAAGAAAGTGTGGTAAGGAACACAGAAAAGAGATCGTACTTTCATCTGATGGAGAAGGTGTGTCCTTTATCACTCTAGGACCAGCCACATTAAAGGATAACATTTGCATAGAAGAGGAAAAGAGAACTAAAGACACTTTTCCATCCTTTGGAATGAAGAGCTATTTTCTGCTGTCTCCAAACACTATTCCTCAAGCATACCTCTTGACAGCTTTCAACAAGCCATGGAGTTATTTTACACACTTAAAAAGCATTCCTTAAAACCACTTTTCAGTTGCACACACCGTTTTTGAGTCGATTCAGTTTCTGCAGGCTTGTGATAGGCTGCCATGGGCAGAAAGAGCTTCAAGTAGCGGCGTGTTGAAGAAGCAGACTAGCTTCTGTGAAGGAAACACAGTCCTTGAAGTACTTCAGTTCTGAAAGCCTCTCTTATCCAGTGGTAAGTACTGCTGGGAGTAATCAGCAGAGCTAATAGTATGTGCTCAGAGGAAAGATTTTGCCTGAGTTTCCATATGTCTGTGTAAATCCAGAGCCGACTGATAACAGAGGACGTACACACTAAATGGAATGAGCTCCCCAGGTGCAAATGGCACGATACAATACCGGTGTTCCCAGCGGAGGGGACACTCCCACAAAATGAAGGTGAGCACAGACTCCCAGGGCTCTTTGGAGAGCTCCTTTCTAGAAAACAGACCCATCCGATTCGATTATGGAAGGAAACCAGGTGGCAAGAGTTGAACTGGTCACTAGAGAATGGCCAATTGCATAGGCAAAATGTCTGCAGCGTGCAGGAAGGCAGCCAGTGGGATCCAGTTTGGGATGCCAGCACTGGGAATCGGCCCTTCGCAGGAGGGGCCTGACTCTGCCAGAGATGGGTCGCGCAGGGCTCCGGGGTGAGGAGTCACCTCGGAATGTGTTCCCACCGGCACCACAGCTCCCACTCCGGCGTTAAACCTCTTCTTTGTGTACTGCTAACGGTAGTGCTGCAACAGCGCAGAGCTCAGCAAGGGCCAGAAGCCCAGCCCAAAGAGCTGGGTAAATACTCGGGGCTAAGCACTAACAGCACGGTTAGTCACAGCAGCTGCCCTGCACGCGGTGCCAGAACAGGGCTGCTTAAATCCTGCCCGGTACTTCTGTCACTTAGGCCACTTAGTCACTGCAGTGACTGCAGCGTAGACAAGCCCCATTAGAAATAATGCATAAAGGTTAATGAAATACTTGTAGCTATTTTAATAAGTGATTAATCTTTTATTACATACTGTTACACAGTCCAGCAGAGCAATAGATTGCTTTTAATTGTAGCTTATCATTATCTGCAGTAACTTCCACTGATGTGCTGGTAACCATTTCGGACACATGCTGCTTATATATATAACAGGCCAACAACTTCAATTCATTATTTATTCATGTCTTTTAAGCTGTGTAAAACTGGTACCATAACACGAAGCATAATCAGGGCAGGTCTGCAAAGTATCTGTGATTGTGCAGGACTGACTGGGAATGCCTGGACGGGTACCTGTGCTCAGCAGGAGCTCGCCCAGCTGCCTGCAAGGGCGGTGCAAGCAGTGGGACTGTGGGGTTTGCGACACTTCAGGAAATGGGGAATGCTGCCACGCTTGTGTGGGAAAAGCCCAGCTCAGCCTGGTGTGGCTTTCCCCAAATGACTTCATAAATGAACCGCTCAGGCGGGTCCGCCCTAACAGACGGTGGCCTAACTTTAAACTCTGCCCTAGGCATCTGCCTTCGGCCCCTGAGAGAGGCAGGACACTAGCTAGATGAACCTCTGCCCTGACCCAGCGTAGCTCTGTACCTGCACCGAACTTGCTAGCTCAACAAGTGAGTGTCTGTCTCGGCATTTCTACAGCACTAATCCTCCGCGCGCCCTGCCCAGTGTCTGTGTGACTGCTCGCTGCCTATTTCCAACTGAAATGGCAGTTCAAGGATGTGTGGTGCAGAAGGAGTCCATCTGTCAGTGAGATAACTTCGGGACTCTCCCTTATGCTCGTGGTTGGATGCAGGCTCCCACCCTTCTGCTTTCAGTGGTGCCTGTGATTTGCCTGGCAGCCCCTTTGGTTTTAAAATGTAGACCAGTGATTTGGATTCACGCACAGCCTGAGGTTCGTGTGGCTGTTCTTGCAGTGCTACCATGTGTGTTCAGTTTTGAGGTATCTGCACAGAGAGCAGCTTTTCTCATTGTTAACTCTGGTTAAATAAAAGCTGGTGAAGAAACCTCTGAGCGTGACTCACTATCTCACTCTCTGCGTCTTGAAGTCACTTCTTAGAAAACTAAATGGGGAGATACTGTTGCATCCCTCTGATAATTGTCTGCAAAGGGGGTGATGTGAGTAACGATCTAATTTTATCATCTTGTGGTTTGAAGAAGCATCAGGACCGGTTGCAGATCTGTAATTAGTGTACGGCTGGCAAAGGGTATCTGACGCAGTCATTACCAGTTCTGAGGCAATATGGAAAACAGAGAGTATGAAGGGGAAACTCAGCTCAGTGTGCTTATTGACTCATCAGGCAAATGCTGGCGTGTTCTTGGGGCCGATTAGCAATTGGTTGCTCTGTGATCTTGTTGGGCTGCAATAAAACCAAAGGTGGTCATTAGCTCTTGTGAAACTCCCAGTGAAGTGTTGCTCTGAGTGGTTCCACTCCCTGTAGGAGCCTGTGGATACACCGACGGCTGAGTCTCACAGAGGCTCCACTTGCCCAGTTTTTCTCCAGCTTCGGCATTGCACTCGTTCACCTGGCTGCATGGGCTGGAATTTGCCGCGTGATCTTTAAAAGGGTTGAAGAAATGACACAGAGGGCAATCCAGTTATCCCTTAGGAGTACTTCCGTGTGTTTGTTCCAAGCCCAGTTCCTGCTGCTTTGCAGATCCAAGGGGTTGTGGGGATGAGGATTCTTATGGAGCGGGTAGTCCTTGCCCTGCTGAAGGGTCTGTCTGGTTTAACAGCTAAAATTCTCTTGATTTAGCTACAGCAGTAGACACAAAAAGGTACAAGAGGTTTGCTTTGTGCCACTTTCCTGAGGAACAAGGACATGAGTTTGCTATAGATAAAAGATTTTTTGGGACGCTCTCCCTGGGGCAAGTGTCCTGCCTTCAGTCCAATGCCTAAAGATGCCGGGCTGGGAGGAACAAGGACACTGGAGCCTGTAAAACCAAATTACAGGTCTGCCTTAAGAGTCGCCTCACTAACACATTCCTTTTCCTTCTGGCTGATCCCCTGACTGCCTCTGGACCAGTCTGATGAGTTATTTGTCACTAATCCCATTTTAGCATTTTTTTTCCTTGTCATTCTGCCATTTACTGCTTTTGAGGAACCACTGACTGATGTGGTGCTAAAAACAAGGGCAGTGCCTCAAATGGCAGGATTGCCAAGAAGAGCATGTCCTTTTGTTCCAGAGCTGAGGAGAAAGCAGCTCCCATTCAGTAAAGGACCCTCTGGGTCTAGGAGAATAAAGTGCAAAACAAGTTTTTATTGCTTCAGGATCATGGATCCAGTTCTAGACCTTGCCTGAGCATCTTCTGAGCTCTGAGATTACCCTAGGAAGCCTTCCTTGTTAATCCCGGGTCCTGTCAAGCAGTTTTCAGTTTCCCCAAGCATCTCTGTTTAATGTTTCATTAAATATCTGTGGATAGGTCTCATTTTCATGCTGGAAGGTGCCACGTGGAGGACAAAAAATGGAAGCATGCACAGAGGAAATGACCTCTCAAACATGCACCTTCTGCTTTTCTCTGTTGGGCCTCAGGGTTTAGGTGCAAATGAGAAGCACCGTGGTCTCACCACCCCCTCCAAGTAACATTAAGTATCAATAATGGAAGTGCTTACAGATACCCTGTACAATTCAACCCTTATCTTTTATTTATAGCTGACAAAGCTCAGAGAAGGAAAAAATATCATCATACTTTAAATAATAGAAGGTAGAGGTATTAAAACTACCCAGGCAGTTACAGTAGTTGCAGAAATGTCTCCCAGCAGACCTGAGTGTGCATACACTGACTGCATTTTTAATTTTTAAAACATATTTCTTTCAAAATTATTCAGCAATACAAGAAAGCCACTTTTATGGGGTGATAAATTACTGTAATAAAGTGTCTTTTGTCCAAGCATACGGAAAGAAAGCCATTGCAGGCAGCAAAGACAGGTGTTAGCCCCCAGAGAGCCAAGGCCCATAAGCAGAGGAGCATGTTGATTTGTCTCACACGATTTTAATTATTTTTAGAGCATCCTCTCTGTTTTTTAACTGCAATTTTGCTTTCAGTTAACATTTATATGAGGGTTTGATTTCTCTGTGAGTTTTCAGTGTAGTATTAGACCTCTGCACTGGTTCCAGAGAACGCTGCTGCCCCTTCCCTGCAGCCCAAGCTAAATGACACTGTACCTGTCATTTACATGCAATTAGAAGTACTTTGATAAGATTTATATTCGTTTGAAACTTTAGAAACTTCTCGCAAGTATTAACTGAACAAGGAATCAGGAGTGATAATTAGGGGTCTGATCCAGCTCCCTTCAGGGCCAGTGTGTTTTTATCACAGCTCCATCCATCATTTTAGCAGTCTGGTGGATGATTACACATGCAAATGAAGCCCCTCGGTTCTCAGTGGACTGAGCGCCAGTGGACACAGTGCTTTTGCCTTGTCCCTCTGGACAGGAGTGTCACACTTTCACCCTTTGCTTCTCTGTTAATCATCAGCATTGTTGTTTTGTAAACCCAAGCAGACTATCTTTAACCCCAGCCCTATATATACACCTATATCCCTGTTCTGCACGTAATTCTTGCCCCCAAAGCTATGGCGTTTGAACTTCAGAGAATAAAGTACATTTAATTGGACCTATTATTTTCTTGCAAACGCAAAGCCTTTCAGATCAGGCTTCAGCCTCTCTGTGCCAATGAAAATACACGTGCCTAATTATTTCCATTTTTCAAAGAACCTCAAAGGCAGCTGATGAAAGGAACCTTTTGCAAAAGCTCACAGCAAACAGAGTGAAGTCACCTAATGTGCAGAGAGAGAAAGCAGTGATCTCCTCCTGTGCGCATGGGGCCAGTGACGCTTTGCCTTGCCTTGAAAGAGGGTATCTCACTGTTGCTCTGGAAAAGAAGATTGTTGGGAAATGGTTGGAGTCATGTCACCAAAGAGTTTTTGGGGTGTTTAGAGCTTTTAGGGCATCAAGCCTTTTGGAATACGACAAAATGTTTTACCCTGCTGCTGATGCCTGTACTCACAGGAGGCACAGCCCATTGTCCAGATTAGTCAGGTGTGTTTCTTCCTCAATTTGAGAACAATTCTTTATCGTTTCAGTTTTTAATGCTGACATCTTTGGCTTCCCTGACAATGTACTTTTCCTTCTCTAGGTGTCGTATACCTATTGAGTAAGAATTTGCTGTTGCCCTGAAAAGCTCATGGTCTTAATGAGCAGTTCTGCTTATTATCAGCAGAGGGTCAGTCTGAGTGGTGGCACTGCAGAGCTCCTCTCTCGTCTCCCATTACTGCCCACTGCAGCCCAGCAGCCCCAGACCAGCCTCTCAAGGGAGGCCGAGAGTCTGGTAGCATCGGTTAGCATCTGTTAGCCTCTTGCATGTGTGTGAGCTGAGACTCCTTTTCTGTTTGGGTGCCAGGTGCTGTTCTTTGAAGGATAACACAGTTTTTCCTCCACTTAATAGTGGCTGAAACCATTCCCTATTATTTTTATCTTATTCTGTTTTTAACATACCCATGTCTTCCCCAAGCCTGGCAGTACTGCTTGTATTCTTTGCTGTGGCTCACGGGTGATGCTTTCACCAAGACAAGTCACAAAACCCTTCTCAGTTTTCACAGGCCGATGCCTGAAGTGGATGCAGGCTGGGACACTCACACAAGTGCTGATGGACGGGCAGAGAGAGGGGCCCTCTCCCGGTTCTCCCCCCTTAGGTGGTTGAGCCATGGCTCCACCGCCGTGATGGTCTGGAACCGCGCTGTCACTGATCAGTGAGCTGGGAAATCTGCGAGCAGTCAGACAAGGCACTGCTGATTCTCCAAGGGAGCCACAACAGCCTGCCAGGTCAGGGAGCTCTGTACGCAGCGGCCACAACCACCTTCGCATCAGCGTCTGTCGCTGAAAATCACCGCCTGCGGAGTGCGGAGGGGAGGGAGGCAGCTCTCTGCCGCCTGCGCTTCGGGGGAGCTTTTCTCTAGCCCTGACACCAGGCCTGCCTTGTGTGGGAGAGCCGGAGACCTTCCTCCACACCTCCCAGCAGTGGCAGCGTACCCCCGGCTCCGAGGATGGGGAGGGAATCTGGGGCCATGCGGCTCTGGACTGCTGCCCAGCTCAGGAGGGAGGAGGGAGCAGGTGGGAACTCGTGGCCTCTTGCATTTTTTCATACAAAACAGAGGAGGAACAGTGTCCTGTGCAGCTCTCTCCATCCACCAGTATGCTCCGCTTGGCTTCTGCTGGTGTTACCTGTAGCTGCTCCACCTATCTCTGCTGTCAAGGGAAGATCGATGCACTCTGGAAGCTTTTGTCCCCGGTCCGTCAAAGATCGTATTTATTATAAATTTATTAGCCTCAGAGGACTTGGTTAGGCCCGGACAAAGAGATTTGTAACACAGAACACACTTGAATTGAAACAAAGACTGAACTCTGATATCAAAAAACTATTCTGGATTTTTTGGTCAGCCTGCAATCATTTGTTCAAGTTTTATTGGCTTTGTCTTGACTGTCAGAGGACTTTTCTTCATCTGGACTTAAGCCCAGCTGGACTTAAGCACATGCTTAAACCTAAATATGAGTTAAATTACTGTGCTGAATCAGGGCTTTTCTTCTTTCTGAGTTATTTTGCTGTGAATGCATTTTTGGTGCACATGAATATAAACTGAAGCTGTTATGCTAATAAAGTTGAACCTCCTGATTTTAATATTCTACATTTCTTTTCATTCTACATGGAGACGGTGATGACTTCTTTTGTATCTGAGATTTACATGCAGTCCCATATTTTAACAGTGACACATAATTTACATGTGATTAGATCAAAGTATTTACTTCCACGAGTTTTAAAACAACAAAATCTGATATTGAATATGCCTATTTTCCACACCTTTTAAGTGAATACAGAATAGGAATAGCAGCTTGAAGCAGCAGAAATTTCAAGAGATCTGAGTTTAAGAGGGAGGTTTCACTGCACTATCCTTTCAACTGCTACTGTCATGGCTGGGGAGTGAAGGTGGCAATGTTTTTAGAAATGTTTCATGAAATATTTTATAAGTGCAGTTTAAATTACTTTTTAAGTTGGGTAATCTGCCAAAGCTTTACATTGTTAACAGAGAAGGAGAAATTGCTGCAGAACTGACTGGTGTGCTCAGGAGATGGGAAAGCAATTCTTGCCATGAATTCACTGCGCCTCACACAGAGAGCGTCTTCCAGCATCTCTTAGCTATGCCAGGAAGGTCCCTACCTAGAAAAGATAAGCATGTTTTCCGAGTTGCACAAGAAATGCAAGTACATCTGCATGGAAAGGAACCCAGGCAACATGTCCTCCCAGTGGGCTCCACATTCCTCTGATAGAAATTACTGCTGGGAGAGGGGTGGCTGGTGCTGTCCATTTTAGATCAAAAACAGTTGGAGAAATTAAGCATTCTTGAACCTGCTCTGTCTGATACTCTGGGCCTAAAGCCTTTCTGCCAGGTGGCTGAATTGTCCTGATGGTCTGTATGAAGTCGTCCGTGTGTCTTTCATTCACTTCTGACTTACCAGGTCCTGCTGGAATCCCGGCTGGGGGCCCTGGCAGCTGCCCCTCCTAATCCCTGTGCGGTGCGCTCACAGCTCCACCTCGTACTGGTTGCTGGGCCGCAGGGTTCATTTATTGCATGCTGGCCCTTTTGCCCCTTCTTGCTCAGGACAGAGCTCTGGAGAGCTGAGGCACTGCCGCCGGCTTTACAGGGTCTGGCTTTGCTGGGTGTTGTGGAACCGGTCCCCTCCCTGCGGGCTCGTGGCAGCTGGCACTTCAGGCCCTGGCGGCAACCTCGCTGGTGCCGTGGGCTGCAGAGCATGGCTCGTGTCACGAGGGGTTTAGTCTGTAGAATTTAGCTGATCGATAGGACTTGTCTGAGCAGTCTCAGGCCCTTGCAGGAGAAATCCTGCCGTGTTTCTGTGTGCGTGGCCATACACAGGACTCGCATACCAGGTACGGTGCGTGGCGCAGCCCTGAGCGGTTCCAGGCTGGGCTGTAATTGACTTTGAACACTGAGTGAGACCTAATTCGTCTGTCTCACAATTCCTCTCGTAACACAAAGGAATCATCTCTCTCCGCTCTCTGCCCAGGCACAAGGAGCAGATAATTAATTCTCCAGGGCAGGGATAAGGCTCTGGGGAGGTTCCAGAGGCAGAGTCTTGCCCTTGGAGAAGCAGGAACATCTGCGCTGGCCCTCCTGGTTGGGGATTTTTTTTTTTCAGCTTACCCAGATAATAAGATCCTTTCTCCTCTTAACCTTTTACCTAGAGTGCAATTAGGGGTAAACAGAGACGGCTGCTCTGTAAAGAAAGATGTGTCCTTAACCTGGCAAGAACAACTTCTTAATTATTAAGCCACCTCTGGGGAGAGTGGTCTGAGTCTGTCTGAGCCAGGTGAGCGGGAGAGCCTGCAGGACTCACCTGGCTCAGTGTAAATGCCACACAGTGCTTTGATGAGATTTCACCTGCTGAACAGGCTCTGAGAAGCAACAAGCTCCCTGAGATTAGTCGTGGCCAGAGTACAGCGCCCACCCCTCCCTCCAGACCAGCCCACAGAGACCATTAGCGAGGCCATGCTGGTCCCAGCACCCTGCTGGCAGGGTCACACGTTCTGCCCTGCCCGGGGCGGTTCTCGGTGAGCGTGTTCCACCGAGCGTGCGTGCGCACGGTCGGGCTGGTTTACCAAATCCAGTAGTCTCTGTGACATCCTCGTGGGAGCAGATGCAGTTAAATGGATCACAGGACACTTTCCACCTCTATTATCTGATTTCCCTGAATGCATTTGTTCAGTCTCTACTACGCTGTTGTTTGGTGACAGCTGTGCTCAGTGAACCATTTTCTAAAAGCAGAGTGCATCCAGTTAACCACTTAACCTGGTACAGCAACAGCAAGAGTTTAGCTGGGAAGCTCCCTCCCGAGGAGCTCCGGCCTCTCTGGGAATTGCTACAGGAGCAGGAAGGAAGGCTGGTGCCCGGGGATCAGATGGACTTTTCAGCAACATCTTTCCAGTGCTGTGGTCCTGGGGCTTTTCTTTGCAGGCCTTTTGTGAGTTTTCTTTTTTCCCACAGGCAAATAGCAGACAAGATAAACTGCTACTGCAGCAGATGACTTACATAAATGTTAATGAGCATCTAATGTGTACATCATTTTCCTGCAAGAGGTGATCAAAGGTAGGAGAGTTTTGACAGGTCTCATTGCAGGGAGCAAAGGAGCCGATCTCAGCCCAGGGGCCAGAGCTCAGCACTGGAAATGGTGACTCCAAATGCAGCATCCTGGCTCTGTTTACCTCTTTCAGGCACCCTTTTTAATCTTTGCTTCAGCTGCCTTTCAAGTGAGCAGGATTTTTTTTCCCCATGAAAGAAATATTACTCTCTGAGGCTCATTTTTACAGCGTACGGCTGCTGCAGCAGCATCAGCCAGTTCCCATCTCACGCTGCACCACCCACCTGCCTGGATGCCGTGAGGACAAACAGCACGTGGGCAGACCTGGAGACACGCACGCCCCTGCTCATGTAATCCTTTCCCTCCTGAGGCGAGTTGGGTGGCTGAAACAAAGCGCTTTGCAGTCAGACAGAGCACAGGGAGGGTGTGGGACACATCCCTGATTTTTGTGAGGGAGTGGAGGTGTCATCAGCACAGCATCCAGCTGTTCCCACTGACAGTCACTGCTTTGTTGTGAGTAGTGTCAGCAAGGCCCAGGACTAGCGAGGCTTTAGATGCTGAGCTCCTCCAGCTCTCCTGGCACCTTGCAGGGCAAGGTTAATGCCTGACTTGGCTTTTCTAAACCCTCCCCATGCCCTGTCTGCTCTGCCTGACACCTCCCCATCCTGCTAGGCTGCAAGCCTGCTTGAGACATGCTGGCTGGTTACTGATTTTACACCCGTCATACCTGGATGTCTTCTTTATTCATCAGTATAGCTGAAACTTCCCCACACTCACCCTGGGGTAAACCCCTGAGCTTGTGGGCTTAGTTTGATGGCATTTCGGTTTAGGGCTATAACCTCCATGCTGAACTACTCCAGTGTTGGTAAATGCTATTTGAACAGATGTCTGTAAAGGCTTTACGGCTCCTTCCATTAACTGAAAACAGGGCTTTTCCTCTTGATTTGCAGAGTCCTGGTCCCTGGAAGGAAAAGGGACTCAGGTAGCCTGCTGTGCCCCGGGTGGGAGCACCCGAGCCCTGCTGTCCTCTCCAGACCCAGCAGACTCTGGGCGGGAGGCCCTGCGTCACCCTGGCTGGTGCAGATGATTAAAGGGACACAAATGATTTAAACATCCCATTTCCCATTTCAAGACGTCCGTGACCCTGTAAGGCAAGATCTGGGAGATTAATTATTGCAAATACTGTTGTCAGCAAATTATGCCTCTTTCTCTGTTGTCCCTGATCAGATCATGATAATTACATTTACGCTTTGAAATGACTGAGGTAGTAATGAGGAGCTCTTGGTCTGCATTTTGTTTGTGACAGGAAACTGCCGGCGTGTACAATTGAAGTTTGCGTTGCTCTGGTTTGACATGCAGTGCATGTGATAGCATTTCACTTCCCAAACCGGGTAAGTGTAACTCATGGCATCAGGTGCAAAAGCTGGTTTATGAGCCCATAATTCCCTTTATGGAGCAGTCTTTCAGGGTGGTTTAGGATTTGCTGGTTTGTGAGCATTCCTACCAGTAAACTGGCATTCTTGGGATGCTCCTTGCAGGCTAATGTCAAAGGAACATTTTATCCCACAAATAACAGCCTCTGCATGGTTTGAAAGCCTTTCTCTATAATGAAAAAATAAAAGTGAAAAATTTGAAGCATTAGGCCTTTTTCTTTAAAAAACCCCACTTGGAACATTTCCACTAAAAACATTCCTTAAGAAAATGAACATTTTCATTCCAGGCCTCTCTGATAAGCACATTTTGCACGGACAATACTTCTCATTTCCTGCTCACTTTATGACCAGTCCTGTGTCTGACTCATTCCTGTCCGTACCACCTGGCCACTAGTTTCTGGTAAGAAAATAAGCCGGTGGATGTGGGAATGACTGATTTTTCTCTCAAGAGGACATGGGTCTCTTGTTCTTTTCTGTGGTTGTATTTCCACTGCTTTTTATTGAAACATAAATAGCCATGAACAGCACTGCTCTCCTGGAGGCTGACAGTTGGCTGTGGAGGGGCAGTTTTATTTTTTCTCCTCAGGTAGTTGAGCAGATACCTCCCAGCTAGAGCAAGAGAGAGGATACAGGGGGGTGTGTGAGCATGGGCATTTCAGTCACCCCCGCTGTTAGGTCTGAGATCACATTCTGGCAGGAGAACAGGAACTAAAGAGAAGGAAGTTGTATCTGATAAAAGGCCAGGCATGGGAAGAGATTTCATTATTCTGCTCAGGCTTAGCTCTTGCCATGCTCCCTGGGCACATACCACCTACCAGTGCCATGACACGGCTTCCAACACTGCTGTCGTGGCTCAGCAGCTTCTCCAGAGCGCTGCGTGCTTGCTAAGCTCCGTTCGGAAGGGAGCTGCCGCGGGGAGCGGGTGCAGACCCAGATCCAGCGCGGCTCTGCAGCTGATCAGACGATGCACTCTCCAAGGGGAGTGCCTTGGCCAGGCTGAGAGCGTGGCAGGGAACAGCACGGTGACAGTCCCTCCTGACAGGGAGCTGCCCCCCAGGCTCTGCAGCCTCGTCCGGAGCAGCAGCACGGGGCCCTGGTGCAACCCAGTTATCTGGCTCCAGCATGCACCAAACCCCAGGGTTAAGACCCAGGGCAAACTCTTCAACTCTCCTGCAGGAACCAGTCCTGTCCCTCTTCCCTCTTTGCTCAGCTGGTCGCTGACTCTTGAGGACACTGATGTCCCTTGTCGATGCCATGGAGTGAAATATGTCCGTGGTTGGCCCCAAAATGGACTAGATTACCTGCCTGGCCACTTCAACGGTAGATCCTCTCCAGCCAGAGTGGGTGTGAGGGTTGCTCACAGGGGCAGTCAGTGAGGTGCAGCCGTGCCCAGGCAGGGGGGCAGCCAGTGGAGAGCAGAGCTGGAGAGACAATTGCTGGGGGGGTTTCCCTGCCCTACGAGGCCTGACAAGCCTCGACCCACAGCTGGCGGGCGTGCCAGGCCCTCACAGTCTCCAAGAGATGTTGGCACAAATGTCAGTTGCCCTGGGATTTTACGTCTCAGCCTGGGGATGTCAGAGCTCTTCCCTGAAGCAAAGCAGAGGGTGTTCAGTGAGGAGACAGCCCTTGCATTTTCCTGCCTCCCACAGCAATCCCCTCTGCTCCCCATCTAAGCAGGGGCAGAGACGCACCCTCCTACCCATCTTGTTTTCCGAGGCAGCAGATTGGTTTGCCTCCTGGTGCTTCCTAAAGGAGTTCTGATGTGGCAGGCTGCCTCTTGCAAATGAGCTGAGCTGCAGCTGGGCAACTAAAATAGGTCCCAGTTTCCTCCAACAGACCAGATCTGGCTTGCAGGTGGCCTGCACCGAGTGCCAGCATGCTGGAAACTGCTACCAGGAGCAGGGTGGCAGCCGGAGCTCACTGGACTAGTAGTAGCAGCTCCATTATCCGGCACATTGGAGCCAACTCTTAGCCTCTCAGTTCCCAGGCACTGTGACATATGCTGTCTTAATGCCTCCGGCAAATTGGGATCAGCTTGGCTTTTTCAAAAGCCCTTTCATACAAAGGGCTGACATTTTCTGTGCTTTATTCTGGAGCTGGTTTGGGTTGTTAAAAATTATACCCAGTGGGTAGGAGCTGCCATACCTCCAATTGCCTGTGAGGCTACTCTGTATTTTATCAGAATTTTTTTTTTTTTTGGTGTAAGGAGAGGGGAGCATTGTTTTGAAACTGTAACAAGACTTTCCAATAGATCTGGAAATGTGCTAGTGGTAAATACCTATCTGAAGAGAAAGCCACCCCCCAGCACCTCAAGGACATGGCCTCCAGCTGTTCAGTTATTCAGCCTGGATCATGGGCTCCAGCTGTAATTTCTGTTCTGCTAGCTTAATTCTACACCATTTTTACACTGGCTTTTGGATAACGCATGTTTATTCTCTCTCTGCCTTCCCCCATTAGCTGTAAATGCCTTTCCGAGGGTCACACTCTGAAGTGCACTTGTCTTGATAAAGCTGTTCACAGCGCGGCATCAGGATACCTGTCTGCAGAGAGGAAGGAAGGAGGCACGCGTTCAGGATGGGTCCATCTGAGCCCATTCGCGGTGCTGAGCCAAAATGCAGCAAACAGTGGTTTAGCAAATCTCTCTTGTCCTGTCTGAATGTCAGCACGCACACAGGCACAGACATATGTACAACAGAAACAAATACATCACAGGCGTTCACACTTTTTCCAAGACACCCAGGGAATGCTGGATGTGCTGGCCTGCCTTCTCCTTGGATCTTCTTCTGATAATGTTTTTTTCCACTTACTCAGTGGAGCAACTCCTCTTCATTTATGTTGCAGCAAGGCCAGTGTGGTCATTTTCACAGCAGGGACAGAGAAATCAAGCAAGGTTGTAGAAAGATTTGTGAGAGAAAAGCATGAACTGAACCCTCCAGCAAGTCAGGATAGGAGTCTTCACGGGATTTCAAAGGGACATAGTACATGAATAATGGTAGGAGTAGAGTGGAATTAGGAGACACCAAACTGGGCTGGGAAGTGGGGTGTGCATTAGACTTCTGAATCATTTTTCGTGGGAAACAGCATTGTTTCAGTCCTGCCACTCCACGCCGGCCAAAGCACAAGGTCAGAGCAGTGACTAATCTCTACAGCTCATTTTGCTTCTGTGCCTGTTCCAGGAACAAGGTGGCGTGTCGAAGCACGACTTTCACTTCTGTTCTACAATAACTATTTCAGACTCTCTGATTCTATATATTGATCACAGATACCCCAGACAGCAGCCCTGCTCTTTTGGGGTGAGCCGTGAGATGAGATGCAGACTTGTTTCTGGTGCCTAGACTGGAAGAGCCTGTACACTGTTCTAGTTCAAGTGCCTGTGTGGGTGAAGGACAGGTTAGACTTGTGAATGATGCGATTCAGGTGACTGAAAATTTCTTTCCTGATCATTTATGCCAGGGAATGCTCCAAAAAATCAGTCAAATAAGTGCCCAGCTGCCCCACAGGGACAAGTCAAAGGGAATTTGGACTGCTCTAACTGGTGAATGTATTGTGGGGGACAGCACAGGGCAACTTGGGGCTGGGCTACGGGGGCCGTCTCTCGACCCAGGCGTCCTCTGGCAGGCAGCCAGAACACCGACATCTCAGCTGAAAACCAGCCCCGTCCCTTCCCAGCACCTGGGCCAGGGAACCAGTATCACAGGCTCCTCAAACTCTTTCCCTGTAAGGTGCGATGTGGAAAATACCCTTCCCCTGCTCCCTTTGGCACAAAGCCCCCCTAATTGTGGCTCTCTGCCACCACGTCTCCTCCCAGTGTCCCTCTGCCTTGCTTGCAGGGAAGCATTCCATCCCCGAGGGGAGGCAGCTCCTGCCATTAAGGGACTGAATGCTTGGGTTTCTATTTGGCTAATTCTTGCATTAGCTCCATCCCATGGGCTATGTAGAGGACCTGAAGCTAAAAAGGGCTGATTTGTCTCCTTCCTGCATTGTCTAAAGGCTGCTGCCCATTTATACCATGCTCTAGAGCTTTAGTGAGTCCAGTCCATTAGATCACCCCACTGAAGTGGAGAAAATGAAACATGTCCTTTCTTTGCCAGTGACTCTGTAAACAGTAAGAAAAGAAGAGAATTAAACCCTCCCCACTAGAGAGATCGCTCTAACAATTATTTACTTTGAGCAGGCATATCTATATTAATTTGCTTTGGGTTGGCTTGATTTTCTTGATGAAGATTACAGTCGACGAGTTTTAGAGGAAAGTGAATTGCTTAATTGCCATTCAATACCGGGGGTATGTCCTGCCTTTCTGTGTTTGTAGAGAGTTTTAATAGAAATACTTAGTTTGGGATGAATGAAATGTGAATGGAAATGTGTATCTGTGGGTATCTGACTAAGCGGTAGCTTATATTTAATCCCATTGTTAAGTGAGTTAGTGAGGAGAGGAGTGTTGCTCAACTGGCCGGCTCTTCACTTTCACAGACGTGTACGAGTATGTGTGGTGAAGGCCCTCAAAATAGACAAGGCAGGTACTCAAAATGACATTTATTCCAATCAAAATTGTTTAGCACTCCAACAAACACTGATAAACTACAGGTTCAAATATCTGTCAAGTCACAGCCAACTTCAGAATTCCCAAGCTTTAGAACAATGACCCAAAAGGCACAACCGCTCACCCAATAAGGCGAGGACACTCAGCCTCGAGGAGTTACCTTGGGCAGCATCCCGATGCCAGGGGAGAGCCCCCAGCTGCAGGCCTGCCGCTCCGAGCAGGACCAGCTCAATCTCCCTGCCAGCAGGACTCTGTGTATACCCTAGCTGTCGAATCTGAGCCATGGTCACACCAGCTCTTAGTGGCTGACAGCCCCACGCACCGTAAAGGCGCAAAAGTAAGGGTGCAAAAAGAATCAGCAGCCACCATGTCTCAATGTCTTTGCCAGGGCGGGTGCACCTGCCACACCATCCACGCCATGGCCTCAGCCGTGATTCGACTGGTTTCCTTGGAGTGGTGGTACAGTCACCTCTTGCCTCCAAAGTTAAAAGGGAGCACAGTCTCCGTGAGCTTTAGTGCTCCTTGTGGATCATCATTCCTCAATTCTTCTAAGATCCAGCATGCGAGCCTGTTTTAAGGGGTATCCGCTACCACTAATACAGATTTCACTGCCGTGTGCCTCATACAGCTCATTATAATACAAACTGCAAAATCACAGATCTCATGGGTGCGGCAGGCCTACCCTCCAATAGGCCTTGAGCTCATCCTTTAGGACACTGAGGGCTTCTGTATGTTGCTGAGTCCACTCCCATTCCCTGTTCTTTTGAAGCAAGTCCTACAGATGGTGGGCAATCACCGAAAACCCCGGTACACGTCTCTTCCAGTAGCCCAAAGTCCCCAGCTATTGCTGTAGTTCTCTCTTACGGCCCAGAGTCTGCCCCTTTTTGGTAGTTGTCAGGGTATTGTTGGGTACTGCAACTGCTCCAGCTGTGCACCAGGCTCCTCAAAATTTAACCTCCTGTCCAGGACCTTGGCTTTTAGAAGGCAGGATGTCTAGCCCATTTTCAGTCAACAGGTTCCAGATGGCTTCGGCTACTTGCCCCACCTGTTTCTTGTTATTTCCAACTATCAGCTACCTATCGATATATGCGGACACTTGATGGTGCCTCCACAGTATCGAGGAGCTTAGCTAAAGCATTGTGGGCAACGGTGGGGGAGTGCTTATACCCTTGTGGAAGCCCATTAAAGGCATATTGTGTCCCTTCCCAGGTAAAGGCCAACTGGGGGTTGTCTTTTTCCTTTGGGGGAATCATAAAACCCACATCCTTAATATCTGGGGTGGCCATCCCCGGGTGAGCGGCTGCCTCGCAATTACTGTTGGGGTCGTACTCGGGACAGCAGCAGTTAGTGGTGGGGTATTACTGTTTAATCCACACCCATCTCAGGATGTTATCGACTGGGCGCTCACTGGCCAGTCACTCTGAACCACTCTGGGGCCCTGGAACCCCTCTGCCTCATCTTTGCTTAAGAGTATTCCATCCCCCTTAAGGAGAATCTCCACAGGTACTCAGTTTCCTTTTTTTCTGGGCTGTGCGAAAACCTGGCTTGGAGTTCACAGAGTTAAGTAATTTTGATTCCTTGTTCTAATGGATGTGTCTGTTCTCTTTTTGCAATTCTTCCTTTAAACAATCTATTTCTAATTGCTTCTTTACGTTATCCTCTTCTAACGTTCTGGTATAATCATCATGATCTTGCACCTCAGTGAAACAGGCACCCACAATGGCACACATCGTTCCTTTACCTCTGCCATCCCAAAAACTTCCGTGGCTTCGTTCTAGCCTTTCCACAACTGCCACTGAGTCGGAGCACTCCTCCTTCGCCCACTGTATGTCCAGGGGAGAAGGGGCACAGCTGTATCTCCATAATAATTCCTCTGCTGACATCCTGCCGATTACACCAATTTAATGCTGTGGAGGCTCACAAAATTAACTTAGGTAGGTTATAAGCTCAAAGGATATTTATTCTAATCAAAAATCGCTTAATATTCTGACAACATTCATAAACTATAGGTTCCAGATGCCAAGCAGAATCAAATACTACACAGCTGACTTAAGCTTGAGTTTTAGAAAGGAACTAACCCAAAACACATTTCACTCACCAATCAAGATAAACCTGAAGGAGTTACCTCAGGAGGCGTCCCAACCCCGGGGGAGAGGGGCTGACTGCAGACCCACTGCTCCAAGGAGCACCGACTCAATTTGTCCTCCAGCAGGACCCATTTATAGCCCAGCTGGAGCTGACCTGTGCTCAGGAGTACGGTCATGCCTCTCCTCACTGGCTGAGGGTCTTGGCTTTTGACCGAAGTGCGGGTCTAACAATAGCCAGTTGTACAACCCTGTTGTGACCAAAATCAGCAGATGTTTTGGTTACCCGAGTCAGCAGGTATTTGCCAGAACTAGCAGATATTTTTATATTTCACCAGAGACCAGAGTCAGCAGATGTTTTTATATTTCACCAGAGTTAGCAAATATTGTGGCTCGATGGTCTTTCCATCAGGGTGGGTGCAACTGCCACAATGTGTTTTCAAGGCTCTTGTTGCAATTTCCCAAGTAGGAAAGAAATTATCGCAGCACTGTGGAAATGGCATATATTCTACCTGAAACAATCCATAGGATTACAGCAGTTCAGCTTCACATTTAAAGTCACCAGATTTTTGTATTCCCTCTTTTGACTTGTCATATGGAAAACTTTAAGTGAAATATTTTCCAGTGATTGTTTGTGTCGAAGTGTGATTCTGGCATTACCCTCCCAGATTTCTGCGGTCTTGGTTTTACCTTTTCATTGCTCAACTGCTGAGAGTACAAATCAATGACTTGTTATTAACTCCTTTGGGAAATTTAATAGCTATTAATGGGATTCAACTAGAGGTTTACAGGGTTTCATTTTAACATTTGAATAAGACTTCAAAAGTAACTTTGCATTAAGCTTCAATTTCAGATTTTCCTTCAAACTCTGATTTTTCACTGGTGAAAAGTTGAAACAGGGGGAGGTAAAACAGGAGCCTCGGCTGATCTCACAGCCCTTCATGGACAGATATACTGGTGAACAAGCATCCGAGTTTCATCCTGGGTTTCCAGTCTGATGCTTTGATACACAGCAAAGCAAACAGCATGTGCAGAGAGGCAGCCATGTGTGTGGCTTCTGGAGCTCTCAGCTCCATGTCCCTGCAATTGGAGATGAGACAGAGTTAACTTTTTCCACTCCTCAGTCGGAGCCCAGCTGCCCTCCTGGTTACCGCGGGTGTCAGTCGGCCATGGCTGGCACTGCCTCTGGAGTACCTCTGACTGACTAAAAATAGGCAGTCTTGGTAATCTCCTGAGAGACCTGGCTTTCCTGAAGCCTCTCATCTAGATCTGCAGACCAGAAAGCTCAGGGACATTTTTGTTAAAAATCTTGAAATGGAAAGAAACACCTTAAACCTGTGGGACTTTTCCCGTCAGTGTCCAGGGAAACATCTCCTGTTCCCCGTCATCCCTGGCCTGCTCGGTAGGATGGGGATCTTGCAGAGCTTCCTTGTCTGGGACCACATGGCAGTTCTTGCAGCTTGAATTGTTAACACTGAGCGTAGCAGGACAGCATTGGAGCAGGGATCTGCTGTCCCAGGGCCCCAGGGCTCATGTGCCTCGCTCTGCACAAGGCTCTGTGACCCAGCCTCCCTTGGTCCTACTCCTACCCCAGTACATCAGCTTTGAAAAATGCCTCAACAGATGTTTCAGAGCTTGATAACAAGGCGATATGTAGAAATACCAAACTGAACTCTTTTAAGTGCATTTTGCCCTGTAAGCTGGGATAGACCAAGATCATTTCAGCATTTCGTTGTGTCATCTTCAGTTTAATACACAAATTACTTAATGCGGAGTTGTGACTGCAGGAACACATTGCTGCTTCCTGTCCTGGTCTCAGCAATATTGAATTTCCCCAGCCCCACCAGGACTCAGCTCCTCATGCCAATCACAGAGACGGGTCATTAAGAACGGGACCTGTTCCTGTAAGCCGTGTGCTCCAGCTGACGGGGAAGGCAGGAAGGAGGAGATGGGCTTTGCTCCTAATCAGCCAGAGACATCGCACGCCGCAGAGACAAACCCTGCTTTGCTTGAGACAGGCCTCAACCACGTCCCAGCTCCAAGAGACCTTGTTTAAACCCTACCTGAGACCTGTCTCACTGCTCCAGGCTGTCTCTGCTGTAAACAGGTCTTTGCTCAGGAGCTCTCCTGATATATTGTTGACATATTCTCCCACTCCCTGGGGTGGCTGGGCAAGATACGCTTTCCTCTCATACCAAAGACAGGACTGGGCTGTAAAAAGCCATTGCTGCTGGTGAAGAGAAGAAACGAGCTGTTGTGGGTCAGATGTGCAGGGACAAAGCAGGCTACCACCTGGAAAGTGGATCTCAGCCCTGGCCTGAACTTAACAGCCCTTAAAGCCAGTGGACATGAGACCGTGTACACACGTATTTTTTCTCTTTTTCCTTCGTTTAGTGAAGGGGAAGAAACTGAACCAAAGAGTGAGAATGTAATGGAAGAGAGATTGGTTTGCAGTCTAGAGCAAGAGAGCACGTGTATTGTGTGAGCAGGACCTGGTCAGAGGCTCTCCCGTCCCAGGCATAGGGACCCCGGCTCACCGGGCGCGGGGCTGGAGGCACAGTGAAGCCGGGCACGTGTATGTGTGTCAGAGTGTGGGAGACACCTGACTGACCCCAGGCATGATGGAAGATGTTCTATTTGGAATTTAAGGAAAGCTTTTTGTTCGGTAGCGAACAAACCAGCTGCGTAGCCCACGGTCGGCCAGGGCGATGCTCCCGTGCTGATGTGGGGGCTCGTGGGCTGTGCTGCAAAACCACGCGCCGGGCACACCGTGGGGGGCTGCGCTCTGAAGTGCCACAAAGCAGCTAGAGAGCAGCAGTAGAAACGCTCAGCCTGGGGCCCCTATAGCAGGTTGCGGGAGCACCGCAGGCACTGCTCCAATTTGACAAGCACAGTGAGTGATTAATGAGCCAGGGAAAACAGGGTGACACATGCAAATACTAGAGATCTACAGAGGAAATTCTGAGGATCAAGTCCACCTTTGTAAACAGAAATATCTCTATTATTGGGGAAGACAAGAAGGGAGCAGAGAAGCTCTGTGACTTCCCCAGACAGTCTCTAATGATACTTTCTGCAGTTTGCATCAATCCAGATTAAGCTTTGGGCTGACACAGACGGATCTTAACTAGACTCTCGTCCAATGGAGTTGCATGTTCCCCTGTCCCCTGCTTTCTCTGTTGCTGCGCTAGGCTCCGTGCCTGACACAGAGTATCTGCACATCGCTTTGAGTAGCTAACCCTGCTCCCCTGATTGCTCTGCCAAATGAGGCTCTCGTTTCACTGCGATGAGGAGGGCTGCATTGATGAGGACAGTCCGTGTGCAGGAGGAAGTGGTTTTGGTCTGTAACTTTAGTTGTTCCAGGCAGAAATTGGAGCAGCTCAGAGAACTGCTGAAGGAGGCATTCTTAGTCTCCCAGGGTGCCTCTGCCAGTGTAAGGCCACTTAGACTGCCGGCCCCTGAGAACAACCGCTACAGTGATGGGCTGGGCCTTAAAAAAAGCTCCAAGTTTGGGAAACAGAGTTGTGGTCAATGGGAAATGCCTCTGTGGTGGCCTGGGATGGCGACGTGCTGATCTGGGGCAGGATGAATGGTGCGGAGCAATGCTCCTTCCACCTCTGTGCTGAGAGCAGGGGACGTGGCTCCCAGGCTCTCTGAGCCCTGAGAGACGCATGTCAGGTTCTGCAGGAGCTGCACACGCCGCAGACCAGCCCAGTTCCTGCAAACCTGTGCGAGTGGAGGTCTGCAGCTCCGGGGGCACCCCTAACTAACAACAGCTGCTCTCCCACAAATCGCATAGGACTGTATTCTCTTTCGGAAAGAGATTTCATTGTGGCCCCTAAAGAGGAGATCAGTAATTATTTCTCTGCTCTCCATCTGGGGAGGAAAGCCTTGACCTTCTGGCATATGGTTAGATACTGAAAACAGTTTGCTGCCAAAACAAACTTTTGAAAATTTCCCATGTCACACAAGAGGGGAGAAGTTTTAGTATGAGATTTTCAGAGCTGTCTTGGAGTCCATTTTCTGTAGATAGCAAATGCAGATTTGAAAATCTGTACTTCAGTGTAAGTAAGGTTGTATAATGTGAAAGCTCCTTGAGCCATACTGCACTTTTACTGGGACTCATTCAGAGAGCTGTGGATTCATTTGCATCATCGTGAGTCCTCATCCTGTGCCTCCTGAGCATACAGGTGCCCCCAGGGTCTGTGGTACCCTTTCCACCACGGGACAAAAGCAGGACCTCAGCACAGCCCGGTAAACATGGAGTGATTATTCTGGGACAACTGGGGCCATGAGAATTGAACATGTCATGTGTCAGTCAGGGATGTCCATATCTTTAGCAGATAAGGGAGCAAGGTAATTGGCTTTTCCAGGCTTGTGTTATCTGGAAACTTTCTCCCAGATGGTATGAGTCTCCAGTAACACAAAAGTGGTTGGTAATTGTGATCTGCACGATGCACATGCTGCTAAGGTGAAGCCTTCTACTTCTTGAGAAGGTGCGAGCTTGGAAGGGTTCTGGGCTTGATTGTCATTCTAGACAAGTGTATCCTGACATCCTTTCCTTTTTACTATAAATCAGAAGCAAAATGAATAAATTAGTTATTGAAGTTCCTTGTGGGCTTCATTGATGCGATTGCAGGTGGAAAAGACAGGTAACATAACCGGAGGGAATTGGTGTCAAGGCTGCTCCTTACAGACCCAGATTATGTCACCAATCAGCTGGTGAAATAAAGAGATTTCCCGCGTATATTTAGTAAATCAACATGACAATGTCATATACAATCGGAGTTAATTAGGCAAACCTTCTTGCTGTGTATAGCATACCTCATGCCTTAAAGGTAGAGAGGCTTCTGTCACTGCTGCAGCTTTGCAAGTGTCAGGGGGAGCCAGTTGGTTGCAACTCTGCATTGAAAGGCACCTACGGCAGCATCGTCCCTGGGCCGTGGCTCAGGGCAGAGCCAGGGGAGCTCTGGGCTGGGCAGTTTCATGCCACCAACCCCAAGAGAGCTGAGGCCTGGCCTATAGCACAGGGCGCCATTGCGAGGGGACGCTGCTGTGGTTTGACATAAGGGGGAGACAGGAATCATTTGGGGGCAGCCTCATGTTTCCCACTTAATCTCTGCGCTCCCCTGTGAACATGACCTGCTGTACTGCCAGAAGTCAGAGGCTTGTCCCCAGCAGCACCCACCGCGGGACGCTGCTCCTGACATACAGTGAGACTCGCTTCTCAGGTCAAAGAGGGACAGAAGGGACAACAAGCCCTGCGCCTGCTCGAGCTGCACACAGCTTCCTGGCATGTCCAGGGCAAAAGGCATTTGATCTCTGAAGGCCTCTTCCTCGCCTCTGCCCCAGGGAGGAGAGGCCAAGTGTAGGGCAGCAGAGTGACTTGTCCAAGGTCAACCCATGTCAGAGCCAGGAGCCCTCCATCATTTCCTCGCTCTGACCGTGGGACTCCCATCTGGTTTGATTCAGCTGTCAACCCTGGAGCAGAGAGTGGCAGTAACAAAAGGCTTTTTCAGACATAATCCCACTAAACGGAGACAATCCTGTTATGTTTCCAGGCGACAGGAATTGAGACTTTAGTGCCAGAGTATGAGGACTCTGCCCTCAGGGCTTTGTTTCAGGACTTAATGTCAGGTGATCTCAGGGCCAGCCTGGTCTTTGTGCCCTAGAGCAGCACAGATTAAGCCCTAAACATGTATTTTTAAACCAAGCAAAACCCAAGAGGTGTGATACACAATCTGGGATGGGTAAGAAAAACCAGACCAGCATCCCGGTAAGAGGGATTAGTCTGGCCAAGACAAAAGCAGCCGTGAATCTCCAAGGGGCATGGCCCGACATGCCAGCTGAGGGCTGGGCTGCCCTCCCCATGCCAGCTACACCAGCCTGCCAAAGTTCAAATGTCTGACAAGCATCACACTGCAGCTCCTGTATTCCCAGCCCATGTGTCCCGGATCCCCAGCAGAGGCCAGTTAATACCCAATTAACAGGACTCTTTCTAATGAACTGAGTCTTAACTGCCAGCCACTCCATCCTTTAATCTCTCCCAGCCGGAGTGGAAGGGCTTGGCAGGTGTCACTTCAGGCTGGGGTGACAGGGCAGGTCTGGCCTGCCAAAGCACAGCCACATGTCTGACAACCCCTCGCCGAGCCCCCAGTCCCCAGAAACACGATTTACCCCAGGGCAGACAGCACACGCAGCCCTGTTTCCATGTTTCCATGCTCGGCCCTGCAGGTCTGAGGAGTTCATCTCTCCCTGTCCCTGCCACCCCGCCGGGCTGGAGCCGCGTCACGTTCCCTCCCCGGCCAGGGTGGTTTTCCTCAAATGACTGCCATGGCCACTCACACCCTGTTGAGGCTGTTCTGCACCTGCCTGCCAGAGCCCCCTTTTCTAGCCATGCTCAGTGTGAAGGACTCAGTGCCACCACACAGCCCAGGCATCCCCTTTATGGCACTTGGTCCCCAGCAGTCCCTGGTGTGAGGCCCAGGGATGCAAGGAAAAACAGAGCTCACTTTGGGAGGTGTGGCCGGCCCAGAGACCTCATCAAACAAAGCAGGACTGGGTGCTTCTGCTGTTATTTCTCAGAACATGGGGGAGCCACACACCCCTGTCTCATGGGTCCCCTCAGCACCCCAGAGGCTGGATCTCACTGCAGGGAGCTTTAGAGGTAAGCGGTCGAGGGGTTAACTTGGCTTTGGGAGTGTCAGAGTGAACCTGTTTCTGCTGTACAGGAGCGTCTGCCTTGCTGTACAGGGACTCTTGTGCAAACTAGACTTTCCCCACCATGTTGATCTCAAAAGTAGAAATCTGAGATATTGTTACAGGCTAGGAAATCCCCCTACATATCATATCTCAGTTCCCCCAGCCTTATCTCCACTCGCAGGAGGCCGTTTGCATGCAGCAGGCATCCCAGCGGCCTCAAGCAGAGCGAAGCGTGAAGATGCAGCACCGTGTGGGTGCTGTGGAATTTGGAGTTTGGGCCAAATGAGGCCATGGGGAAAGAAAGATCACATGAATAGTAATTCCTAGTGGCTAGAGACATCCCATGCTTCTCCTGTGCCTCTCTGGCTGCAGGTAGCAGCCATAGCAGCTGGTGGCGGGTTGTGCCGGAGCTGGTCCTAACCTGAGCACCTGGCCTGCTGTGGAAATGTCTGACTTGGCCCGTGCAAGCCAGGGGAGTGCCTGCTTTTCCAGTGGGAGTCAGTCTGTGAGTAGGAACAACTGCCGTTCCCAGACTGACCCCTCCTGCAAGGTGCCCAAAGCCCCACAAACAGCTGTGGTCTCCAATGGGGAGTCGGTGAGGCAGGACTTAGCATGCCGAAGTGATATTGTAGCATCCCAAGTCATCATTAAAGATGACTCCGGCGTCCACATGCTGGGCTACCACAGGGCTTATTTCAGCTCAGCTGTGCCAGTGGGTTGAATTTATTTTCCTGGTCGCAGTTCCTGAGTTTCTGAATTTAGAAAGCAATAGGTTGGATGAGCCCTGCGCAGGATCTAGCTTCACTTTGATGAAAAAATAAGAGTTATCTGATAAAGCACATAGGCTGCATCCAGGCTACCAGGGGGAGCAGGGGACCCACCCTCAGCCTTCTCTGTCGTGCTGGGCAGGATGGCTTTGAACCACCCTGAGTAAGTCCTACTTTGAGGTGTTTATGAGAAGAGCCGAGGGGCCGGATTGGGCTCCACAAGGAAACAAACCTGCCATCTCTCCACAGCGTGGCAGAACGCTGCAAGCGGGAGGGGAACTCCTCCGGGTGACACTCCTGGGGTGCCAGTGATTACTGGGTGGTGGGCTTTTCCCTCTCCTCAAACTGTGCTCCAGAATCAGACAGTGAATCCAAGTGCCTTTACCTGAAATAGAAATGAGGATTTGACAGTCCTGTAGAAACGGAAATATTTACAGTTGTACTGGGGCTGTCAAGGAGAGCAGCTGCTCAGCCCTCCACAGCCATGGCATGGATGCTGCTGACTTTCCCCTCAGCCTCCAGCTGTTTAACTGGTGTTGCTGGGAGTGCCAGGAGCTGCCAAGTCTGGAGACAGGGTGAGGGCTGAGTCTCCGAGTCCAGCAGATAATCACACAGTATCATTGCATTATCGTATTTCTTTCATCTGCAGATCTCGGCATGCTTCAAATGTACTAATGAAGACTAACACCATCCTGGGAAGGGGTGAGATAGTATTAACCAAGCTTAGAAATGGGGAAAGTAAGACTCTGAGAGAAGGAATGCATTTCGACACTGGCTCCTGTCTCTGTCAGGTGCCTGCGGGAACCTGGGCCAAAAAGGATTTGCTTAAAGCCCCAGAGCAAATCGCTGGAGCAGATCTAGGACTCTGTGCCCCAGCCTTTGGCTGCCTTAGCTGCAAAATAGCTCCATCCCCCAGACTGGGAGAGGAGACACTGGGCAAAGAATATCGTCTCCTGAATCACAGGGCTGCTCCAGATTTGAGGGGGTTTGTAAGGAACAAACCTTTGAAGTACTTTCTTGTAAGTCTTGGCAGAGCCCCAGCAGCTGTGGCACAAGCCTCACTCCTGGTACTGTGACAGTCTCTAGATGGTCTGAATTTATGTCGGTGCCCGTTGCCTTGATGCTGTGCAGAGCCAGGCAGCTCCTGCTGTGTGACTCCGCTCTTCCCCGGCCTGGCAGAGAAAGGTCTGAGCTGTTCGGTCATCCTTTCTCGAAGCCACTGGTCTAAACCTGAGGAAGCAGACTGGATCCGAAGGGATCACTGAAGAGCAGTAGACAGGATCCTGTGGGATCTGTGCAGACATATTGCCTGAGCAGCTTGTGCAGCTCCCCCCGCACTGCAGCTAACTGTCTAACAGAAGAATCGAGTGTGAAACAGCTTCCCCGCAGACCCCATTAGCCTGAGCTGGCAATTGCCAACATAAGGCCAGGCCACGCAGCCCTGGAGAGACGCTTGAGCTAGTACAGCGCGTCTTGTCAGAGCTTCCCGAAGCAGGAGGGAGAGGAGAGGCAGTGAGCGGACAACTGTCCCTTTTTTGCTCTCAGGCACAGGGCCACCACTTGCCCATCGCTTGCAAGCGAAGTCCTACTCCCTGGCCCGTGCCAGCGGAGGGGCAGGCTGCACGGAGGGGGTCCTTCTGCCTCTGCTGGGGTGGGGCTTCTCTCTGCCCTAATTTTCTCCCAGATGAATTTCTCGTGTGCCTCTAATTAAGCTTCCCCTTTGGCTTAGGAGTGTGGACAGTCTGAGCATTTGTAAATTACCCCATCCAGCAGACAGGCTTTGTCCAGCTCTCAGACCTCTAATTATTCTGTTCAGCCCCTAGAGACAAGAGATCTGCTGGAGACAGACTGAGCAAAGAATATCAGGTGCGCTAGACCCTGCTTGGACAGCAGCCCTGGAAAACATGGCTGCTGCTGCCCAGCACAAAGAGCTGTGGAAATGTAGTCTGAGCCTGACCAAGCAGAGCTCTGCGTTTGCACAGAAAGAAGAAAAAGCTCTTCCCTGCTTGCATGGCTGGGCCGGGCTGTGGTCAGCATCCCCCCCACCATGTGTGTCAAGGCTGGTGCCCTCCCATGGCAAGCGCCAGGCGCAATTTCCTGCCCAAGCGCAGAGTCTCTGGCAGGGCTGTGCACAGCCAGCTCTGGGCTGAGGCTCTTCCTCCTTGGCACATGCAGCCCCACGATGCTCAGTCCCCAGGGAAAGGGACAGCAGCCGGGAGCAGCGGAAGGGATGGCTCCTGATCGCTGGCTCGATGGCTCCCCAGCAAGTCCTTCGAGGGGCTCTTTGGGTGGGCAGGACAGCACCTTGGATGCAGGGCAGTAGGCTGCTCTGGGCGAGTTTAGATGTATTTATTTAACACGGGGTACGAGATTCAGGTCATCACTTGAAAGAGACCCGTCGCCAGTCCCTCGCAAGCTCTTCCCTGGAGCTCCTTCCCCAGTGCAGCCCGACAGCCCTTGTGTGTGCAGGACTATTTGGATTTGTTTACAGGAAGCATTTGGAGAATGTCGCCATTCCGGGGTTTTTGCTTTCTTATAAACAAACATGCAGGCAAAAGAGTTGGTCTCATCCACTGGACTGTGCAGGACAAGAAGGAAAGAAACTTGCCCATCTGGGTTGGACTGCGGAGTCACAGGGAATGCCGAGCCCAGCGACTCCTGCTCTGGGAAAGAGTGGTCCAGGCAGCCCTGCCCAACGCCTGGCGGGCGCTGCCTCGTGGGAAGGGTGCAGCTCTGGGGGAAGACCACGCAAGCAGTGTGTTTGCCCTCTCCCCTCCAGGGCAGGGCAGCTGCTGCAAGATCATCCTTTATGCAAAGATTAAAAGAAAAAAAATGCACCTCTCTGAGCTAGCTGCTTTGTCTAAGTCTTGAATGATTTTCTGTCACTAGGTATCAAACTGTAGTTGAAAGGATTTCCCGTTGACATTTAGCAGTATTAAATTACAAAATAACCACAAGTCAGCCACTCAGTATGATATAAACAGTGGGATTTGACAGAGCTTTTTCTGGCCTTGGGGACCAATTTACTCATTTTTACAGTCCCAACTCCAGTCATCCGCTGGTAATGCACAGCGCCTTTTGGACATCATCTATTTGGAATTAGAGACACATATGGCAGAGTGTAATTACCTATTTATTCTGCTGCTGAATCAGCAAACTGAGGCTAGTTAACATTACAGCTCATAAGCCCCTTTCATAAACATGGGTCAGTGCTGGAACTGGGCAAAATTAATGCAAAAGAAAGAAAGAATTCCTAATCGAAAGGGGAGCCAAAAAAATCAGATGATTTAACAGGGAAAAAATGGACTCTCAATGCTTTCTGCGAGGAAGAAATCTGAGGAACTACAGCCAGGCTTCTGGGAGGAGGGGCCTGGACCATCGCTTATTCCCACCGGTGTAAATCGGGAGTAGCTGTGGAAATGTCTTGCTGAAAGTCTAGAATAAATGAGAGGGAAATCAGGCTCATTGGCCAGAGCTCCAGCTTAGCTCCCCAAGGAAACAGGCAGCTGGTCTCAGCTCAGAGCTCTGCATACTGCCACCCCACGGGGTCCAGCTCAGGCCCGGTTTTATGCTGACTTTTGGGCTTGGACTGCGAGTCACACTTGTTTGCGCCGGGAATGGATTTAGCCCCTTGTCACCAGCTGCGACACTGTGGCTGGATGCACACGGGACCGCCTGAACTGGGGCTAAACACACCCCCGGCTTCCTGTCCTATTTTCTGCCACCCCTTGCAGGTTAATAACCAGAGGCAGAAAGTGCTTTGCAACTCTCGACAAAGCTGAAACATTTCCCGGTGAGTAACGGCCAAAGCAGCCAAGGTGGGGAAAGCTGCTGAGGCAGGAACGCTGCGGAGACGCGTTGCTTGGCTGACACACGGCAGGGGCTTCCCCAGGTGGGCGGAGAGCCCCAGCCCGCGGCCCCCCTGCCCGGGCGGCTGCAGTGCCACAGGAGCTGCCACCCAGGTGACAGGGTTAACTGCCACCAGCTAACTAACTCCCAGCAAGAAGCCAGGAGCAGTGTCCTGTGCTCTGGGCAGACCAGCCGAGGGGAATCTGTCCAGTGGGCAACTGGATTTCCCAGCCCCCAAGGCCGAGTTTCTGGGGAATGGGACAGGATTGAGGGTCCCACCTCGTGCTCCCACCCCCAGCACCTGCCACAGAGCCTGGTTCCAGCACATGTCCCTCCATGCAGCCCCTGTGGGACCACGTACTTCAAATAAGTCAGCGTTTTGTGAAAGAAAAAACCCACCACAGAGGAAGGAAACTCTCCACCAGCAAATACAGGATGGGAGGAGGCAGGAGGGGGATTTGTGGAAGAGGAGGAGGGTCTGAGTCTCTCCCCCCAGCACCCCAGGCTGGGTGCTGCCATCGGTTGGGGCACCATGGGCTTCTCCTCAGGAGCTGCCAGGAGCACGGTGCAGACCCAGGCGTGATGTGGAGCAGCCCAGAGCTCCAGGGAGGCTTTCCACTGGCCCTGGCTCTGCACACGCGGGGAGCTCTGGGAATCTCAGCGCATCCTGCAGTCAGTGCCTTCTGTCTCAGTCCAGGCACTGGCACGTGGGTGTGGGTGTTCCTCGTTCCCAGGGTTGGCACTTTTACAGTCTCTGGAGGTGCAGCACCGTAACAGCTCAGCTCTGCGGCGCTGCCCGTGAGCGGGCAGGCTCGTGGCCGTGACTGTCACTTAGCGAAAGGCCGTGTGCCCTCCAGCCTGGGGTACAGGGGAGATGTGCTGGGATTAAGTCAAGTTTGCCATGTTGCAGCGTGACACACGTAGGGCTGGTGGCTGGAGAGTGGAGAGGAGGGTGAGACGAGGCTCATCAAACAGGGCGCAGAGTCCGGATCTGCTGCGGGGTCCAGGGCTGGAACACAGCGCAGGGAAGGGCCGATGGCTCCCAGCACTGCCCGGCGGAGCAGAGGCGATGCTGGGCTGAGGCAGCAGGAAGGGCAGAGCCTTGGGAGGCCAGTGGAAGGCCACAGCCATGGAGCTGGGGCTCTGCAAGGGCAGGGCTGAAGCCTCACTTGTTTTTCTGGTTAGTGACGGGATGTGCGGGGCAGGGCAAGCAGTGCAGTGCCGCAGGCCTGGAGGGGGCTTGCTCTGTGGCAAGGGTTCCACAGCAGCTTGGCCAGCCGAGGGCAGAGGAAGGATACAGCTTCCCTTTCTCTCCATATGTAGCAAAAAGGCAAAATAATAGCAGGAACCTAAGCTGCCAGCAGAAAAGCAAGAGACTATTCTGGAAAGCACCAGCTAAAGCTGTAGCAACACGTTTCTCCTCCCACTGCCTTTGAAAGCTTTGCTATGATTAAGTCACACATCCTGCCAGGACTCCACAGTGAAGCTGCTATTAGGTGGTTTCCATGTGGGACAGGGCGAGGTACAGGACTTCACAAGGGTTTGAAGCGAGACACAAGAGGAGGTGTTGATCCCTGTCCCTGTCCCCCGTTGGTCCTCGGTTTTCTCCCTTGTGGGGAGGTTTGTGGGCCCTGGTTTGGAAAGCACCTGTGAGCTGTGCTGTACCCAGGCCAGGGGGCGGCACATGGCTGAGCCTGGCCTAGTTTGGAGTCTCACCTGGCTCCTGCTAGTCCAGCATGGAAAGGAGGAGTTTTCATTCCCTCCCTCTATGTAAAATTTGCCACGGTGGCCAGTCACTGCCACAGGCAGGAGGGACCAAGTTCCTTGGCTGAGCTCTGAGAGCTCAAGGGCCGCAGCTGGCGGGGAGGGGGCTGGCACACCAGGGTGGGCACAGCCGCCCTGTGTCTTTGCCCTGACAAACCACACTAGCTGGGCAAACGAGTTCCCCGCTCCACCCAACACCTCGGCTTCTACACTTACAAAAATCGGGATAATAATGACCAGCCTCACTGCAGTGCCACAAAGGCTGAGATTTAAGTCGTGCTTTTAAGCTCTTCAGGAAAAGCATTACTCTGAAGTGAGCGTGGCATCCTGGAGCGGGGTCCTGTCCGCCTGCACCGCGGCTGGAGGAGGGAGCAGCCCGCTGTCTCCTACAGGTGCACACACTTGTGCTTGTTCTCTTTTCATTTTTACTCTTCAAAGGGCTGGGCATCTTGTATGAGGGTGTGCGGGGAGCTGGGATTTGAACTCATTAGCTTTGTGCAGCCTGCACCTGCATCTCACTTATGTCTGCAGCCTGTGGGGAAACAGTTTTGTTTTCTTTTTTCCTTTTTTTTTTTTTTTTTTTTTTTTTTTTTTAGGGAAGAGAGAAAATGACAAGCGCTCAGGAGGACCAGCTTGGTTTTGGGCCAGGTGCTGCACAGCAGGAGCAACAAAAAAATGCCTTAGAGGTAGCTGGTGAAACTGTTCCAGGGAACGTGACTGAAATACCTGTGGCCTCTCGCTGTGCTGAGGCCTCATTTGCCTTGGGACCACATGCAAGAAGGGATCGTGCTGGGGGAGCTTCTCTGTGGCTGCCGGCCGGATGACTCCCGCCTAATGTGTCCACAAGACCAACCCAATTTTAAATCTCCAGTTGTGGATGCGCCTTGTTTGGTACGAGCAGAAAATAACACCAAATTTCTGCCTTTTCACCCCATCCTCCCTGCAGAGGGAGTGTGTGGAGCAGGAGGAGGGTTAGACCATAAACCTGGATGGCAGGACTGTTTGGTCCTTATTCTTCCCTCTGCTATTATTCACTCTGCTAGCATGGATTTTTTTACTTGAAGCATTAGCTTCCCCATCCCTAAAACAGAGATGGAAACTAGGAGCCTCACAGGGATATTCTGCTCCCTTCAGATGGAGTTGTCTCATGTGAACTCGCATCTACCTGCCTCTTCGCCCCAGCCCTGTATCTTTTTCTTTCTCTGTGATTTCAGATAGACTCCCATAAATCTTGTTCCAGGCCTAAATTAAATGACTGCTTAGAAGTCAAATCCCATCTGTGGCATGCCCTGTGACCTGGCAGTCTTCCTTTCCATCGCTTAAAGCTGGCAACGTCCCAGGGTCTCAGGGAAGTTCTGCAGAAGGATTGTCAGGCTCCTGGGATTTAGTTTAGATCAGTATTTCCATCCCCAAAACCTGTTTTGGGGGGAAGGGAGAAAAGGAGGCAGTTTGATGCAGAGTTTTAAATTGGCCATGTAAAGTCCATACACTTAAAAGTTAAAATATGAAGCAATCTGTTTTATATCTGAATTTGCTGGATCCTCTTAAAGGCTATGGAAACTTAAATGCAAGAAGTCCTGTTTTTCCCACACTTGCTGTTCCCTGGTTATGTGCTTTTTTCCACCAAACATCTTGCCCCCGAGGGTGCAGCAGTTGGTACCTGCTCGGCTGGCAGGGGCTGGTGAGGGGCTGCCCTTTGCAAATCTTTTGTGGAAAGATTTTTATCTCAAGTGAGCATTTTTGCTTAATTTAATACCGGCACTTTGCAGTGTCTGAGCACTGCACAAAATGTACCTAATGAATGCAGAGGAACAAAAATAACAACAGGAAGCTGTGACAAAAGCCCAGAAGATGTGATCTGCACCACGGCAGGATCAGGCTCCAGCCCTGCCGCGCACGCGGGAAGCGACCCACAGCCGCAGCCGGGGTGCCAGCAGCGTCCCCGGGGAGGAGACAGAGCTGGCACCCACTCCAGAACTTTTCCATGGGAATTCAGCAAGACCTATTTTCTGATGAAGTCGAAGTTGGCAGGACATGTAGCCGAGCCAAGGAGTTCACTCCAGAACATGGTGATTTTTAATAAAGTCACAATTGCTGCTCTGTGCTAAATGAGTCATTTTAAAGTCAGCCCCTCATAAAACAATCCCTTCTCAGATACCGCTTCCTTCCATACATGTTTCACCAGCACAGCATACTTTTATGGCGTAAACACTACCTTAACTTATATTGCTGCTGAACAGTTACTGCTTGTTCTCACAGATTTCTCAACGGCGAAACCCAGGGCGGCACACAATGCCAGTGAACAACGTGCTTGTAGAAAGGGGCGGCAGAATTTTACATCCAAAGGCGGGTGGCGGGAGCTGCAGTTACGGTGACAAGTGCAGTGACGTGTGCGTGTGACACAGCCCCTGCTGGGGCACAACCAGCCCCCCCTGCTCCCTGGCTGGACGGGGTAAGGGACCGTGCGGCCCTGGCGGCAGGGGCTGGGCAGCGGCACAGGCAGACGGAGCTGTCGGGCTTCTCTCCTCAGCAAGGACACTCATTTGATCGCTTTCTAGTCCGCTGGTTTTTCACAAACTTTGTCAAACTGAAATGTGTGTTGGAGCCTCCTTCGACCGCCTGCCAAATTACATAGAATTATTTAAAATTGGCCAGTGAGTTAAAAAGATAGGGGGTGGAGGAGGTGGGGGAAGATGACAGATGGACGGTGTGAATGCAGGCATCTTGCGTCCTTAGGAAACCGGGCTTAAAACATTCAGAAAACTGGAGAGGTCTCTGATCCATAAACCCCTTTGTTCCAAAGCACTAATCTACCCAAACCGACCAAGCTGTTGACGTGCAGGATGATTCCGTTTACTTGGTTTTGTTTATTTGCTTTTTGAGGACGTGTGGGCCAAAATCATGTTTGGGAATATGGCATGTCTCGCATTATTTGTCTGTGGATCACAACCTTGTAAAACAGCTTTATTCTGAAATATACAGTGTGAGTATTTGTAACCTGAATGCAAACTGCCAAACAAACGCTCACGGAACTCTGGTATTTTTGTTTAATATGTATATATTTTCTTTTACAATTTGGACCTAATGAAAAACATGTGGTTTGTGCTGAGTAAAAGGAATAATAGAACTTTGTGATGGCCGTGTCAGTTCCTGACAGGCATTACTGACTGTGTGTACCCTCCTGCTGCCTTGTGACTCCAGGTACTGCAGAATAACTTGAACACCTTCCTCAGCCCAACCCGAACCTCAACGGTGCAGTTTTCAGAACGCTGTTGTCTTGGCAACCTTCCAGATCCTTTCTGGGCATTTAAAACTCATGGAGCAGTTTCGAGTGTTTTCCCAGGCCTCCAGCACAACACCTGACTGCCACTCTGCTTTCTTCCCGGTACTTGGTCGCTTCACTTGTCTTTGCCCTTATTTCTGACAACAATGACACCACTGTGGTACCTCCCCGTTTCCTTCCTGTTTAAAAGAAAGCCCCATATCTGCCCAGAATTTGAACCAGGGGCACCAGACCTTTTTTTTTTTTTTTTTTTTTTTTTTTTTTGAGGAGGACAGAGATGCTTCGTGGGCCCTCTGGAGAGCTGAGTCAGCAATTTCAACTTCCTGAGTGGTACAGACTCAAGAAGGCATGAAACTGGGCTGCTGCTTTAGAAATGGCACCAAAACCCTACAAATGTAGAAAACTGCTCAAAGAAATGTAAATTTGAATGAGCGCCATTGAAAACATATAGGAAAGTCCTTCACTGTGAATGTAGATTTAAACAAAATCATCTACATCCTGCCTTCCCACACAAAGGAAACCTGCTGCCTCTTCCCTAGGAGAGTGTTTTACCAAGCTCGTATGAAACTCTTTTTACAACATCCCTTTGTCTCTCTTGGAATCTGACCAAGAATTATAAGCCTTTAAAGAGAGCTTTTTGCTTGTTCAGGCCCAAAGGGAGTAGCTGGGTATAAATAATAGATTGGCCTCTACAGTTCCCAGTGTTTCTGTTTCACTGCTCCTCGCAGGCACAACCTGGGAAAGGTGTGGCGGCGCCTGTAGCAACAAGAGAGCAGTTATCTGGCCTCCCTCGAAGGAACATGATGATAAAGTGAGGAACAGCTGACAGGACCAGAGCTGGTATGTGCAGCCCAGCGGACGTGACGTTCCAATTTTAGAAAACTACAACTGGGGAGACTGGCTCACTTGCTGGACCTTGCTGCTGTTTTCCATACAGGGAGCCTTGGGAGAGCAACGTCTTATCTGTCCAGCCCACTCAGCAGTAACAGCCCCTTGGCCAGGCAGCTGATGGTGAACAATTAATACCTTTGGAGCATACACCTAGCTAAGGAAAAATGTTAGGGATTTGCACTATACAGCCAGGCAACACGAACTCCTTGTTTTGCCAAGGTGAACAGCTCGGCCCTGTCAGCCTGGAAAGCCAGAGTTATCCTTTGTTTACAATTTGCCCGTTTTGCATCTTCCATCTCTCACTCACGTTAGCATCTGCGTTGCAATCCCAGTGGTCCAAGCAGCCCTGCTTCCTGCCCCCCCGGCTCCCAGCCATCCCTGCCCTTCTCCTTTCACCTTGTGCCTTCTAAGATATTAAAAACCATCTCCCTACCTTTTCTAAAAGATATCCTTAACTGTTCTCTTTTCTCCCCCAGTGTCAAATTCTGCCTTGAATTGTCAAAGTTGACACTGGCAATTTGGCAGAATCCCAGTTCCCACCCACCTCTTTCTCCATCGCTGTGGTTTGTCAGGGAGGGAGCTCAGGGCTGCTGCATATTCCGAAGAGGAAAGTCTTGTACGTATCTCTTGGCAAGCAGAATTAGGAACCTGAGCGAGAGCATCCAGGCTTCTGCTCTCTTCCACTCCTCCGTTACCTTCTTGGTCTCTCTGGGCAGATTAAGGCTTTTGTGCTGTTTTTACCAAGGTCAGCGATCTATTCTTTTGTATTCACTGTACTCCACTCAATTAGTTGAGGGTATTTAACATGGATTTTTCATATTTGCATCACAAATTCTAAATGATCCATGAGAAGCAGCTGTTCAGAAACTTCTGAATTCATTATCCCCAGTGTCTTGGAGTAAAGAAACTTTGCCAGCCATTTGATTGGGGCCCTGTGTAGACAGTATGATGGGAAACTGTCAGTCATTTTTAGTATGCATTGCAGAAATAACGTGATGCTGTGGCATCTGGTTTCCATTTTACATTCCCTACAACCTCTTCTTTACCTCACTTACTATTTACTAATAGCTGTGTCAACAGATCAGTAGCTGAAGGCCTGCGCAGCAGCATCCCCAAGGACTCCCAGTGTTGGCACGGCCATGTGCAGTGGCATGACATGCCACAAAACCATTTCGATCTCATCCCTTCTCTCTTCTTTTCCCCTAAAAAGAACACGCTTTAGATTTGAGCTGGTATTCTTTACTTTGCAACACAGCATTCCTTGGTGGTGTTTGCGGGCTCTTTTAGAAAGACTTAGGACTTTGACAAAACAACATGATGATGTGAATAAAGGACTAAAACAATAAAACCCCTGTGTTTCACAACAGACCTTGATGCCATGGCCTGGAATAATAGGGGTTAGTTTAAACCTGGGAAAGTTTCAGCACCAGGTTTTAAGGATTGCTTTCCAAATCAGAAAGGAACTACGAGAGCAGCGGGGGCAATGCCGACCATAGAGAACACAGGTTCTTCTTCCCTAAATAAGCAACAGTGGGCTCCCCAGCGAGTGCTCTGGGCTTTAACTGATTTGGAGCTCGGCTTCCTTCTGGTTTGGAGGTGCAGTAGTTAGCAAAAGGAAAATTCATGATCTTCCCACCTGAGCTGTATTTGTGGTATGCGCTCCCTCAGCACCACTTAATCATTGACCAGCTCAGATAGAGGCTATGGAGAAGGACTTCATCACACTGCAGTGAGCCATGGCCAACTGTTTTGCATTGTCACTTTATTTTCTACCTTGCGTCAATGATTTTTTTTCCTACAGGCCTTAGCACAACAGGCTCCTGAGATTATTTCTCGGCAACAGCCTCCAAGCTCTCCTGGCCAGGCACTGCACAGTACACGTTTGAGCTCACTAGTCATGCCTGTTCCCTGAACCCGAGCGCCTGCTTCTGCAGCCCTTCGACCTCTTACTGCCGGGCACCCACTGGTCCAGCCTAGAGCAGCAGGCGCCTCAGGGGGCTGGGGCAGCCCAGCCCACGCCCTCCCCTCCGCTGCCCAGCACTCCCAGGTGCAGGTTTGGACCCTGAGCATAGGATACAGCTCAAGACAACTTTTATGCACCGCGTGATTCTTCTGTTTTACACACACGCGTGCAAACACGCCAGCAATCACACGCACAGAGCTCTCATCGACCCTTCTGCATTTTCCAGGCAGTTTCTCAGCGGCCATTGGACCGTTCGTACAGGAACAGCGTGGCTCAGAGCCAGAGGCTGGTCTTGCTTTCTCCTCTCTTTCCTTCCTTCCCTTCCTCGGCTCGCTGGGTGTGACAGTCTGAACGCAGTTGTTTATTGCTTTTGTTTCCCCATATAATCAGATCTCTTTCCCTGACATTATGCAGCTCAGCACAAGCACTCCAGGTGGGATGAATCCAGTTCAGTGCCCTCCTCCCACCCTAGGCTGCTCCTATCGCTAATGAACTGCAAACAACCATGTTCCCCATGTTCAACCTTCACCCTGCCCGATGCATCCATAATCTAAATATAGGCCATAATTATTCCACTGGCGTCTGTAGACCCATTGACAGAACTGACAGTGGCAGAGGTCGGGAGACCCTTTGCACCTTTAATATATTCTCTTAACCATTTCCCTGCCACCGATGGTTACAGTCTCCCTAACATCCAATAAATGTCTGGGATTTGTCCTTTGACTGTTCCAAATTTGTTTGTTCCTTAGTCCGCTCAGTTCCTGCACCACCAAACCGCAGGCTGATTATTTTCTTCCCTCTAATTGGGACACTTCGTTTGTTTATCTGGTTGTGCAATCAAAACGTGAACTCAGAATGCTCTTTTCAAGCCAATGACCTGCATCTCTCTCAGATGCTAATCCCAGTACCCAAGAAAATGAGTGCAGGAATCGATCTCCTGGCTGTTTCCATGTTGGAATACCCTGGAAGCAGAGGCACTGACTTTCCATATTATTATTTTTATGGCCCTATGGAACAAACAGTTGAATATGGTGCTGTGAGAGCGAATAGTGGAGGGAGAAGCTAATCTGTCCTGTAAGTAATTTGATCGCAAATCATTTAGAGAATGTAAATTGTAGGGGAGAGATGTCACTCCTGGCAGGAGGTCGCCTGTGTCACCTGTCAGACAGTCCCCAGTGGCGATCATGAAAATTTCTTTGCAGGATTATTAATAAATAAACATAATGCTCTGCATTTCTGCAGCACCTTTCACTGGAGAGACAGAAAGCACTTTAACATTAAAAACTATGCTATGCAATTATTTTAACTTCCTTTCAAAATATTATTTTAAAGGTTAAATTTGTCATTTGCTTCCTGGGATCATGAAATGGTATTAAATTTAAACTTCATGATCTCCACCTCCACCTCTGCTCATTTTGAGGTAAGGTATAATCTCCATTTGACATCTTGATAAATTAAACGAAGTGACAAGTCATTAGTTCTGAGATACATGTTAAGTAATTGCAGTGCTCTAGCTCTTAGAGAGTGTAACAGTGGTCAGGAATCCCACGTGCTGCCACAACGGACAAAGTTTTTGTCCCACAGAATTTATAGTTTAGTTCAAAACTAAGAGTAGAAGAGAAAGGAGTAGGTTGGATGAGAGCAGTCGTGACTGTTTAGACCTCCTGTAAGCGTGCATCACACAGGACACGAAGTTAGCATCATAAAATTGTAGTGCTGTCACCCAGCGTGGAGTGATACGCTGCTGCACTTGTAAAGGATTGGATCCCGGCTGCGCATCTCGGCACATGCATCGCCGTAACCGCTAATGAGCTAGAGGAATATATGGAAAAGACAAAGAAAAGATGGAAGAAGAGCTGTTGATATTGTAAAACACAGAGGGATCGTATTATGCTAACCAATATTGCCTCGTTTTTTATTTGCATCCTTGTGTCTCTCTGCATCCACACGGTTAGTCTGACACGTAAAACTTACTTGCAGGCTTTTTCTGGGCAGGACTCTTCTCTTGTCCTGTACTTTTTGCACACCACCAAGCACGCTTTGGAGCCTGACTCATGAGCAGGACCCAAAAACCCTACAATATTACTAATCTGTCCAACTCCCATTGAAATTTATGGCAAAATTCATCCCACGTTCTCTAGCTATGAAATTACATAGCATTGCTGCTATGAACGGATCTTAGGAGGGAAGAAGAAAGCAAATCACAAAAGTATTACCCAGAATAGATTCTTCAGAAACTATCCCCCGTGCAAGGGGGCTGAGAATGGGAAGGTGCATGCATGCAGCTCCTGGCAGGGTCACACTTGTAACATCTGGCTGTGAAAGCCGGGAAGCTCTGCCAACTCCGTTAGAGTAAGAGGCCGTGCTCACGGAGACTGAGCCTAACTGCGCATTCCTGCGAAACTCGCCCAGAACACTTGGAAGGGGTCACGAGGAGGAATGTCAGGGAAATAGGGGAAGGGCCTAGGACTGTTAAAGCCAGAGCTGCTCAATCTGGCTTCAATTGCTTTTCTCCTTTTCTTCTCTTTTTGTTTTTGTTTTTTTTTTCCTATTCTCTTTTTTTCCTTTTCTTCTCTTTTCATCTCTTTTCTCTCTTTTCCCTTTCCATTTCCTTTTTTTCGTTTTCCTTTCCCTTTCACTTTTCCTTCTCAATTTCTCTGTCTTTTTCTTCCTTTTAATCTTTTTTTTTTTTTTTCTTTTCAATAAATTCACTCATAGGACTGTAAGAAAGCAAATCTATGCCAAAAAAGAGAGAACTCCAGCATGGCTGAGTAAGGGAAGGCATTTGAGTCTCGCTAACGACCAGAGAAACTATATAAACAGGGGCCAAGTGAAGACAGTTCATTAAGAAAATAGGGGAGACAGAGCAGTAAAAGTTGTGCCTTTGCTAACACAACAGGAAGCCGTTAGAATGGTGCATCTTTAGCACCAGTTTAACATATGGTTTGAGTTCACACCTGAGCCCAAGCTCTGCACTTGTCCACGCTGCCTGTGTGTCAGGGCACTCCACGGCTCCAGCCCAGGGAGCCACATCCAAACCCTACCTGGAGAAGCAAGAGGGAGGCAACTAGTTTGAATCAAGGGGCTTCAAACTCCAGTGCAAATGGCAGCGGAAGCTCTAACGCAAGTACTGTGGCGTGCAGCTTAGAGCTCAAAGAGCAAGAGAACAGCTCTGCTTCTGATTTTTACTGCTCCGTATGTGCTGTGGTCAGTCTTAGAGCAAGCCTCAGATACCTGCTGCCTTAGTACAGACACTTCTGCCAACAAGTCAGTTAAGAGAAGAAACTGGTGCAGCAGCCAGCGCACACCATGGGATGTATCAGAGAACGTACCGAAGAGACACGTCTGTCGCCCCGTGCTCTGTGCCACACAGCCCGTTTCAGGTTTGTGACCCTCTAATCACAGGAGGTTGGAGAAGTTTCCAATTCCACAAGGCCTCCTACTCCTCACCAGACACTTCCTCACTGAGATGTCTGTGGGGCTCCTTCTCCCCGCTGCACAGACCCACTCTGGGTCTAGGCACAGCCGGCAGCAGCGGCGCAGGACGCGGTTCGGGGCTGTTCTCTGGGTACCTCCCACTGCTGTCCTGCCTCCTCTCTGCCCAGTTGTTGAGTCTCAGGGTGGTGGCAGCAGCGGTGACCAGCTTCTCCTTTGACCCCTCCTGCGTTGTCCTTACCCCGACAGGCAGGCAGCTCCTCCCAGCACAGCGTGGCTCCCGGGCGTTCAGCCTGGTGCTGAGGTCCTGCCCTACCAAAGGCAGCGTTTCACCGGCAGCTACAACCTGCCGGTGGTGATGAAGGACTTCTGAGGAGCAGGCGCTGCAGCTGGGGATGACCTTTCTGTGTGACTTTCTCTTTGAAATCTCACTCAAGGAAACCTTTTACTGCTTGGCATTATTCGTCCTATCTGCTTTCTCCTTCCATATTCTGAAGTTCCCAAAAGGACGGTGGGAGACGCTGGCTGCAGGGGAGATCACAGTGACCACATGCTGTCAAGAGTCAAGCTGCCAGAAAAGCCGGAGAGTTGTGAGCGGGCTGAGGGTGGTGCAGAGTCTGCAGAGACACCAAAAGGGAGGATGTGCTGCCTTTGGAGCAGAGGGGAAGTTACATGAATGGAGCTACAGAAAGGAAAATGCATGAGTCAATATTCATCCATATATTCATGATCTGTAGGCTTGAGTGCTGTGATGCTCATTATCTAGGCATGACCTTAAAAACTGCAGTTGATTGAGAACACGGCAGCCCATCTGCTTGGCAACACAGGCTGCTGGGGGGCTCGCCCCAGCACTCTGCTCCCTGCACTACTTCTCTGTTCTTTCTTTGAATACAAATCCAAGGGCACAGGCTTCATCTCCAAATCCTTTGCTAGGGGCTGCTACAAGGCATCCACAACTCCTTCTCTCTCAAGCGCACAGTGAGTGAAATCTGTGTGGGCAGGACACACAGCTTACTCCGTGTCCCAGCTCTCTACTTCCTCCTCCTCCCTCTCTCCCCAAAACGGTGACCACAAGCCTGTGTGCCTGAAAAACTCCATCTTCCACAAAACCAACAGAACTGGGCGTCCCCCAGCCCCTGCTCACGCCGCGAGCTCTCTCTGCGGTCCGGGCGGTGGTAGGTTACAGCGGGACGGCCCCACCGCCAGCCTGGGCGGAACAAGGAGAGTGCTAGGGCCGACGCTGGGGCGCTCCCTCTGCCCCTTACCTACCAGAGGGGCTCTGCAGGGGAGGAACACCTCTCCGCGCAGGACCATGAGCAAATTCATGAATGAAAACTCACAATTTTCTGCCCTACTAGTGGGGGACAACAGGCCTCTTCTGGTTTTTCTGTACTGCCCTGCCCTGTTTTCAACTGACCAAAGAAATGAATGAGAACTGTCTGCTGCCACTTCATCATTTCAAATACACAATCACCAGAAAAGAGGAAGCAATGTTCAATTTTCTCTCCATGTGAAAAATCCTTCTGCTCCTTCTTCCAGACACCTTCCTGAGCCTGCTTTCTAGCATCCCTTCTTCTTTAAAAGAAAACGTGTCTTTCTTCTAAGCAATTAAACTCCATAAAAGAAGGACATTTTCTCCATCATACTTTCCCATCTCCTCTTTCCTGGATGGCAATCACATACTCCAGATCTCACGCTGTGAAGGATATTCTGCCACTGGTCACATCTGGTTCCCTGATGAGATCCGCAGGCGGCTGAGCTGGAGCGTTTGCTGGGTCACGTGGTGGCTCTAGGTTGCCTTATCTTCCTGAAGACCAGCGCTTTTTAATCTCCTTTGATTCTATTTCTCTCTTTTTGCAGCACTCTTATCAGTTTGAGACTAAACTGCTGCACAAATGCTCATGAGATCAATCTACAGATCTTAAATATGGTAAAAAAGAGGTGTTTCTCTGAGCAATCTGTTGGAGAGATTTTGTACTGACTTTTAGACTAGTTCCACGCTGGTATGCATTCCTTTAGCATTAATGCTTCCTCTGGGACCCGAACCTTACAGAAATATGAGAACCGAGCGTGCAGGCTGCAGACACACTACGAAAGTCAGCCTGCATGTAGCGTGTGTGTGGAGAAGACACGCTGCAGCCATGGCTGTGGAAAGGGACACTCACAGCCCGTCTCCTCTAGCTACTGCTGGAAAACTGACTCTCCATAAACTCTGTAATTTTCATTTGAGGAAGAAGGGTTTTGTTGTTTTGCTGTGGTTTGGTTGTTTGTTTTTTTTTTTTCCCTGAAAATTTCTAGCAGAGTCTCCTCAGTGTATGCTATTAAGATGGAAAATAACAACTAAGTCAATAGGCATATATTAAGTCAGTAAGACCAGGATTTTATTGATAATGGACTGAGGATGAAGGATACAGTGACAGCTGCATTTAGTGCTCGGAATAAAGTAAATCAATCAGATTGACTCTATGTTGATTTAAAATCCTTCAAGATTTGGGTCAAGATCGTTCTAGTTGTCCTCAAACAGACGCTGCCGGGAATCTTCACACTCGCACGTAATATAGAAATTTTCCTGTTTAATTTTCTCAGCCCCCGCTGATATCAGGTGCTTGCTGGCTGTGCTTGGTTCTGCTTGAACAATTACAGTGGCCTCAGTAGCCATGGGTCAGTACTAAAACATTTGGGCTGTAAATAACGAGGCGGTGGTTGCTCTACAACCACGCAAGTATGAGCCATAAACGCTTTAGATGCATAAAAGACTCATATTTTAGGTTAAAAATTAATTTATTTAAAATACTTTTATTTATGTAGTTCTCCATTCCTTAAAGGCTGGTCTTCAAGCTTACACTAGCCACTAAGAGCTCCTTCTGACAGTTGTGTCAGTGGGATTTTAAATACTGTAGATTAAAACGTGCATCAACCCATCCTTGGGCCGTATAAAATAATTAAACTGATTAAACGCAAACGGTTAGCTGAGATCTGTGGACGGTGCAGCCCTCATCTAGATGGGCGTGTGTAAAATGCACTCCTTCCACGGCAGGAGAGGCGATCGGAGCCACAGCCTCATCTCGCTGTCCTGGGGCCCGGAGTGCCGTGCTCGAGGGGAGGTGTCCCTGCGCCGGGGGTGCGCTCGGGGCCTGACGCACGCCAGGGCGAGCCCGCCCACAGGATCAGTCCCTGGCTCTTCTTACCCACATCGAAACGAGGAAGAAGTAAAGTTAAAATCCATCTTCTGCAAGTTCTCACTTTGGGGGTTGTTTAAAAGAGAATTTCACACAGAACCATAGCATGGACTATGGGAGAGAGTGTATTTCTGTCAAGACTTAATTGAGGAAATTTGATTTTCTTTCCTAACCGAATTGCTGTTGATAATCTAAAGTAATTCTGTCCGGTCTGTCTAATTTCGCAGTGAAAAACCTGGATCTTGAAGCTGTGCACAAGAATGTAGCAGATTTTTAAAAACAGCTTTTCCGAACAGAAAGACGTTAACTTATGGCAGCGTAACAAAAGATCTTTTTTTGGTCATTGTTTTGATGTGAAACACTGAAGTTCTTATACCTCAATCCGCTGACACTCTCCTTTTAAGAGGAAGAAATGCATTTTTGCAAATGGTACATCGACAGACCTCGGGAAAATTGAGTTTGGGGAAAAAAATGGAATTCATTTTGTTTCTCTAAGCACTTTCCCATGTTTCAGATTTTGTACTGATAGATTGATGATATGATTTGCTTTAAAACCAGGTGGCCTCTTAGTTTCCATCTGTTGTGTCTATTGCTCTGTCTCTAGTGAGAAGCATTGCATAGCTGTGCAGGCATCTGTACCCTTGAGAGAAAACTCTTTACGCTATCAGAAATGCTCAGGGAGAATCTAGTTTTACAGTATCTTAAATGTGAGACGTATCAGAAACTTGAGCCCCTGGAAGGCTCATGTTTATATTCACCCAGACTGAATGCACTGAATTTATATTAGCTTTGTGTAAACAACTTTACAACAAAACCAAAACCGAGTGACGTTTCGGGAAGAAACAGTTCAAATCTTGCAAAACCACCTGAATATCCCATAAACATTTGCTGAGGTTTCTCGTCTCTCTGGATGCCGGAGGTGGCACTGCTTTAGCAAGAGTGTTTTCCTAAAAGTAGGAGTTTTGATGGATAAACAGCACCATTTGAGCAAAGACCTGCCACGATTTTTCAGGTTCTGCAAAACAGAGACTTCCTCTGGAGCTTGAACGGTGTGAGTGGAGCCTGCTGGAAAAAGTGACTTATTTGAACCAAAATGTCTTTGGTAGCGGGTTCCCACCGCGCTGGGGTAGGTGTAGGTGATGCAGTCAGAGGGGAGAGGAGAGGCAGCAGCCCAGCGCTACCCTGGGCGTTGGTGACGGGCCCGCGGGCCTGCGGAATGGGGCCTTGTCCCGCTGCTCCCCGAGAATCCAAAGCACAAACCCCCGGGGCTGCCGGGACGCGTCCCCAGACAGCCCCGAGCAGCACCGGGACACCCGCCGAGCCTGGCACACACCGAGGCCGCGGCACAGGGCGAACGGGGTGGAACCGCCAGTCGTGTCCGAAGAAGGGGGCCTCTGGGCTGGCTCC
>NW_020799122.1:1277346-1319567 GCF_003259725.1 Athene cunicularia | reverse complement strand
GCCCGGGCTGTGCTGCTCCCTCCTTCGCCTCCTCCCGGGGAGACTCCGGGGGTGCCGGGGGCCCGGGCTGGAGCCTTCCCAGCTGCTCCTCCCGCCTGGCCGCCCCCTCGCCCCCCGGCCAGCCGCTGCTGCCCTGGGGGTGCGCTCCTCTGGGCTGGCTCCCAGGAGAGGAGCTCGGCGCTAAAGCCAGCGCTTTAGGGATTACCACGTTGCTTTTTGAGAGAGCACATGTTAGAGCTGAACTATGAAATACCATTTTTTTTAATTTTTTTTTCCCCCCAACATGTTATTCCCTCCGAAGTGCGATTTATGCTTTTTTAGAATAATGGTGGATTTCTGAGCTCCATCTGTTTGTCTGTCTGTTCGCACACACGGAATATTTCTGCCAATGGTGATTGCCGATGGCGTTATTGCAGTATAAGTAGTTTGATAGGAAATATTGTAGCAATTAGAAGTCCGGTGATGCAAGTTCCTGACACATTATGACTGCCTTGCTGTCATTTCTGTGTCTCTTTAAAAGTTCATTTTTGTGAATCGTTGTAAGCAACAGTTTAACTTCTGCAACATTTCTACAGTTTTTACATTTTGAGACATCTCTTGACATTGAGTCAAACTCTTTCCACTGTTATTTTTTTTCCTGTCGACATTCTTTGTGACAGTCATATTCTTTTAAGCAACAACAGAAAAAAAAAAGGGGAAAAAAAAAAAAAGGAACTTCTTTTAGATAAGAATGTTGCTGCCCTTGTTTCCTATGGCTCTGTGCCTTAGAGACCTAAAAAAATGGGAGCTGGGAGGAACTTTTATTATGGTGCAAAAAGAGCATCTTCTGTGAGAAAGTGAGATTTCTAGCTGGAGTGTGAGTGACTGCTGTCACCCCAAAGGAATTGTCACAACAGAATCAACCTTTTGGTTTCTTAACACCTGCGACATATAAAATACTTCTGCTTGTTTCGTTTTCCCTCCTTCCCCTGGAAATTTGTTTCTTGACAAACGAATGTTTTATGAGAGAGGGTGGACACATAATTTGAATACAAATTTTAATGTAACTTTTAAAATTCTTCAGTATTCATTTTGTTCTGAGACGAGGCAGGTGGAGATTAATAACTTGGGCTCCAAGCCCACCCTGGGAAACAGATTTTTTTGGAAGTACTTGCTTTCTATGATCTACCCAAAAAGTTTTATGTGAGTAATGTGCATTGAAAATACTGAGCCTGCACTGGCTTTTCTCGTTTCTCTTAATAATTGAGGCTGTACTGGAGAGAATAGTGGGAGATTCTGAGTTTTATCAGGCAGCATGCTTTTTGGCTTTATTCAGAGCTACCTGTTGGTCTGAAGGCCTCTTTAATGGCTTTAAAGAGCTTTTTGTGTACTGAATGATCTATTAATGATTGTTTACTCAGAGCAAAATGAGGTGGGTTTTTTTTTGTGTGGGGAGAGGAGCCACAAATACCTGCTTGGGTTTTTCTGCTACTCTACCTCTGCTTTCTTAGCTGTAAAATGGGGGTAGTTACCAACAAATCCACCTCCTGCGCACCTTCACAACACTCTTTATAGATGTGTAGAAGGTGAATTAGTGGATGTACTTTAACATCTTTTCCTACTTTATGTGGTGCCAAATATATTTAACCTCAAGGTTATGAAAAATGTGTACACAGCAAACACCATGGCAGTACCCAGTAGACCGTGTGAACTGGAGCAGCCAACGAGTGGGGCAGGCGGTAGAAATCAAACGTATTCATTCTGAATTTAAAGCAGGAACATTGACCATATGGTGCTGGAGAAGCAGAGGAAGCACTAGGGGAAGATTTCAAAAGCGGAGTTATGAAAGTGGGTGTCAGTGTGGCCTCTGGGACTTTTGCTCTGTCTTAAATGAAAACCTCGCTGGGATACAGTCCTCACAGAAAATGCGTTTAAGAGCCCAACTTCCGTTTTAGTTCTTGTTACAGAAGAGGTTGTTCATGGTGATCTCTGACAAATGAGAAAAATAAGTACATGGAACCTCACTGGAGAAGTTAGTCTCCTTACCCTTGAATGAGCGTGTTGTTAATTGCAGGTTCCTCGGTGTTGCTACAGTCGCACTCATCAGAGGGTCCGTGGCCACGATGCTCCCTGTGGTTTGAGCACAGGATTATGATTAAGGAAGTCGTGAATAGCCATTCTACCTGTGACACATTCCTGCATTTGTCTTGTAAACTCATGTAACCAGCTTGTTTGAGCTTTTATGGGAACGTTGGTGACTAATTCAGTGTACACCCGTCCAGGTGCTTGACCAGGTTGTTTAGGAAGTTGTGGTGTATGAGTTTGCATCCAGTATAAATGCAAGATGCAAGAAAAACATTCTTGCAATATTGAAAGCGAACACTAAATATTCGTGCAGTTGAAATAGTGTCCACAATTGCCTCGATACCGCTCATCACCAAAGACCCTGAAAACGTGGCTTCTGGCAAGAAAACGGTGACAGGCGTGGCGGCGGAGGACGCTCGGGGGTGTCCGTGCCACGCTCTGTGGACTGGTCAAAATGGCCTTTCCCAGTATAGGATCATGTGGAAGTTAAAGGTTGTCTAAAATGGACAGAATTAACACTTTGTCCTCTTAAAGGCAGGGAGAATAGTTTCATCTGTTACTAAGTCCTGTTAATGTTGCATTTATTACACTCACCCATCCCTTTGTAAAGCTTTTAGTACAAGCACATGCATGTACTCAGCAAGTTCCTTGTGCTTTTTCATCGGTAGATCTTTAAGTGCCCTCGAAGATAAGCATGGTTTATCTGAAAGCTGAGGATGACAGAATCAGGAAGATTCAGTGTGTCTCAGCGTGACGCAGAGTCCTCAGGTGGCTGAGCTTACCCAGCCAGCTTGGTGCTGCGCAGCGGGACGCTTCCCCTTGTGTTCTCGCTTCCCCCGTGCCAGGGCCGGCGTTCTGAATATTGGTGAGTAGGGCTGCTGAGAAAATCGGTGTCAAACTAAGGAACCCACAAAGGAGGGAAAAAACCTAAAAAATGTTGAACCATGTTACCCTTTGTGGGTGCTGACAGGGCAGTTTGTGTTTTCCATGGCTGTGTCCTGGCCTTGTCCCAGAGGGGAACCGACCCACCACGGGCTCAGCGGAGGGACTGGGATGTGCGCTGGGGAAAGCGGCCTGGACCCTCCTGGCCTGATGCTTCTAAGGGAGCGTTAGCCCGTGGGCTGCAGAGCACGCTGGCTGCAATGGGAGGTAACTGATCTCTTCCACGTTTGAATTCCATGTTTCACCGTAGAGCTGTGTCTCTGAAGTTAAAAGGAAGCAAAAAAAAAAAATAGTGTGTGGGAGATAGGAGAAGAATGTGTTCCAACTGAGAGGTAGTGTTGGCCCAGACAATATTTTTCTTTTTGAAGAAAAAAACAGAAGCCAAAAAATTTGCATGCAAAATTTAAAACGGACTTTAAAATCATGGTGGTTTTTTTTTTTTTCCAGCAGGCTGAAATTGCTGCAGTGTGTCTAAATTACATAGAAAATGAAGCTGTATAAAATACTTGTTAAAAAATTTCTTGCACGTTTTGGAGGTGTGTATGGAGGTGTGCGCATTTGCCAGGTTGGCAGCTGCTGCCTTTAGTTGGCTGAAACGTAGGACAGGGAGAACCGAGGTTCTGTGAGTGCGTGGCGAGGTGGGCAGTTCTGGACGTGGAAGCTAAGTTTTGTTTAAAAACAGAAAACCACAGGCAGTTATTTTTAATAGTGGTTCAAATGCAGAAGTCTGTAAAGCTGTCAAAACTTTTCATAGGTAGATAGGTCTTTTTCTATCTTGGCTTATTTTTCATATGCATATTGGATTGGATCAAGATTAGTTCAAGTTTTAACCTGTGTTAAGTATTTAAACATCTGGACTTGCTGTAAGTGCCATTGCTGTACATGCGTGAGAAGTCTCCTGGATTGGTGTTTAACATTTTAGAATATTTCAGGAAAAAAAAGAAATAAAAATTCAATTAATACAGTATATTTAGCTTCTAGTGTTTAGTCATATGATACAGCTTATCACATAGCACGATGCAATAAATTGCGAATAATTTTACGGTGTCAGTATAATTAAAGAAATTAAATTTCTAAAGTGTTTACTTCAGCTTGATGCTACTTTAAGTGTCTGCTATCATAGATTCCAGGCAGTGAACAGCTGTCTGTCGCAGATGGGAGAGGAAAAAAAACTTCCCCTTAGCTTCTTACTTCTAAAAAGGTTTCCATATAAAACCAGTAGTAATGTAATACAACCTTTTAGTCAAATTTGAGTTTCCTGTTACATGTTTAAGTGAACCGACAGCAGACTCTTATCTATTCGAAACCAAATGGTGTAAGTGAATGAGACTCTAGGAATTTCATACTCCAAAGCATTCTTGAAACCCCACAAATGCTGTTTAGCAGTCAGAATGCGTTATTTATTACACCCCTCAACAAAAAAAAAAAAAAACATGGAAAAAAAAAAAGAGACTTGCAGGTAGTTTATTAATTACTTCTTTAGAGTCTGCTGTGTTTCAGTAAGATAAGGTGGCATTGCCTGTCCTGTTCTTGCACGGTGTTTTATACCACAAAATCGGGTAGATTAGAAACTGTCAAGGAAGCGTGTAGCAAATTTAATAGAGTCCAAGTGCAGCGAAGTTTGAGAAAGAGCAGGTGTGAAAGGTGTAGTGGTTTTTGTTAGAGTGCTTTCTGCTGAGATTTCAAGATGGCAGAAATGGAGTTTGTGCACAGAACGACGTGAATTTAGTTTTAGATTCTAAATCGGATATGCTGTTTTATTGTTCTGTGAGCTAGCGCATGATGGCAATTATAAAGCTTGTTAAAATAGTTACAGCATGTCTGATCACAAAATGCAAAAGATGGTAAGATTGTTCTTATTAAATGAAAAAAATTGCTGCTGCTTTTTTTTTTTTTTTTTTCCCCCCCCCCTCTGGACTATTAAGAGGTAGATTACAATCCCAAGGCAATTCTTGAAGTTGGAGTGTTTATTTGCACTGGGTACCTGAGGTCTCAGTTCTGGACTCCAGCCTTTGTATGTGCTTCGCATGATGAACCAAAGTAGGTGCCAAACGATCCTCTGCCTTTGGACAAGACCTCGGGCACCAACCCTGGCGGATCAATGCATTTGGTTTTTAGGAAGGCAGTTTATTTTGTCATTTTGACGGGTTTTGGTCATAATTTTCAAGCCGTTCTCATTCTGATTTCCCCGTCGGGAGCTGGCAGGTGCAATGGTCTGTGCATGGTTCAGTTCTCCCGATCTTTAAAATGTGGCTGCACCTTGGACTGACTTGTCTCAATATAATGCGTAATAAGCCTTTTTTTTAAAAAAAAAAAAAAAAAAATCAGTGCATGGATTGTTTGTGTAACATCATTTAGAAATTGTGTTGAAATGTTGTTTTTCCAAGCATGGAGACGCTGCTGAGACTGTTCCAGAACCCCCTTTTGGAAACGAGCCTTCTGGTTAGGGGGAAGAGATGGCTCCGATCTCGTGTTGCCGGTGGCAGAATGACGTGTGGGAGTGCTCCCTGGCACACATTTCGGGCAGTGCTAGTTTGGTGAGCTTAAACCTCTTCTAAATCAACCTGACTGAGAAATCGAGGGTAATAAACCCGAGTGTGACAACACCAGAGAGAAGGGCAGAGATTCCCCTTCGAGGAGGGGGGTGATAACGTCTTGCGCTGCCACGGCTGTTTACAAAATGAATGGCTGTCAGCAGCCTGGCTGGTGCGTCCCCAGAAATGCGTTTCAGCATTACCAGGAGACAGCTGAGGGACCTTCCTAGGAGGCCTCAGTGTCTCGTTTCAATGCAGCATCCCACCTTTCGGGCCCAGAGTGTCCTTCAGCCTCTGATCTGGGTGGGATTCCCCAGGACTGGTCTCACTGTCCCTTCGGGGGACGCTTTGGCCATCCTGCTCCTCCACGCGCTGTAGCCAAGTGAATCACAGTCACCTCACCTACTGCGCCAGTATTTCAGGGGTCAAAAACCAAACTGATAAGGGCTGTGACCCCGCGCCCAGCCCAGCCTGCTGACGGAGCAGGTGTTCCTCCACACCCTGGGGAGGATTTGCAAGTCTTTCATTTTGCAGAGCTCTGTGACAGATACTGTTCTCCAGTTACTTTTGTCATTTGGTCTTTGAGAAGCCTGCTTGCTACGAGGTGGGAAATACCCACCCGCCCGTTGAAAACTCACGGTGTACACAAAGCGGAGCTTTAAGTCCACGCTGACAGGAGAAAGGGGTGCCGGATGGTTGGGATTGCTCCCTCTGAGAGCCCGTGTGCTGGGAGGTAGCACAGCCCCAGCTGTTTTGTCTGGACGTGGTGCTTGCTTCCAAGGCAGCCACTGTCTCCTGGCTCCAGTGGTGCAAGTTAATACAAGTTCCAATTTTTCTTCTTTCCTTAGAGCAAACTCCTCTTTTAGTTCGGAGAGTTAACTTTTTTCTTAACCTAAAGATTTTTAAACTGTGGAGATCAAAATTGCTTCAGATGGTGCAATAATTGGGGAATGTTGACCTACAGGATGGATTGTAACTTCACGGTACATTCGATACCTTTACAGGAATTTCAGTTTAAGTATCTGTTGTGTTCTTGACCTTGTGGACACGTGTTTCTGCTGTACTGAGAAGGAATGGGGTTTTCTCTTTGTTGGGACATTTTGTTTCTTGCACAGGAACACTCTGAATGTCAAGCCTGTCTTGGAGAGTTTGTGATGGGTTCTGGTACTTGGGGCTTATGTGTGTCATTATGGTGAGGAGATCGAGAGAAAAGCCACAGATGTTTTAAGGTTCCTTTCCTCCAAGAGCAGAGACTCAGAGTAAAATAGGTATCAGCAAACATGGACACGAGAATTTCCTCTCATTCATGTAAGTTCTGCTTTCGTTCTTTCGTGCTCTCAGTATTTCCTTAGCTCTTCTGTCAGAGCTGTGCAAAATGGAAGTCTCAAAAATGTTAAACTGGAACAAAAAAACCTCCAAGCAACCTTGAAAAGGTTTTTAAAAATATATGAATGTATTCCAAGAAGCAAATAAGTCCCAACTGTGTCTGTCTGTACGCTACCCTTTAATCAGTTGGGAAACCTAAGTGGTGACTTTCAGCTGTCACTATATTAAGAACCAGTGCTGCCTTTTGTGGCAGTCTGTATATACTGAACTCGGTACTATGTGGTAAATATTCTTGCTGTGTTTTCATAATCATTCTACTTAGAGTAAGCGCTTCTTGGGTGGGTATTACAAAACTGTTAATCTTTATGGTATTTATAGGGTAATTTTTAACTCTCTTGAGCTCCTTACTTCCTTGCGGGTCAATTACTCAATTTATAACATGATGTCAGTTGTAAGAACTTTACCATCCAAGAGTAAACAGTGTTGGGTACGGTTCTTTACCTGTGTTTGCTCTTAGTTCTTTGTGTATTAAGGTATGCAATAACTTATTCCAACTTACTCAGTGGGATTTCTTTTAGCCTCCCTGGTTTGTACTTTAAAGTGACTGTGATGACTTATTTTAGCTTTTGTACTTCATCCCTAATGCAGGGAGAGGGGAAACTTGCAGCCGTTCTCTGTGAAGAAAAGAGTTCATCAAGTTGCAGATACTTAAGGCAAAATCTCTGCAAATAGTTTTAAAATATTTTTGATTGTCTGTTGATGAAACTGATTGCTGTAAGTCAGAGATTTTGTGTTGTGAGCACACGGCACTCTAGGGGAGGGTTCAGCTCTGTAGTAGGGAGGGATGGCTACTTGATTTTGTGTTCTTACTGTAGTTGTGTGTGTTACAGTGAAAATCTGCTCTGAATCTGGGCCTTCAGTTGGCCTATGGAAAGAGAGAATAAAGTCATCTCCCAGCACTGGAGTTTTTCTCCTCGAGATTGCCTTTCCCCTTGCTCCTTTTGCTGTCGTCAGCATCACCACAGTGGTGTGACCTGATGGTGGTGATCCTGGTGTAGCACAGGGACGTGCCCTCTTTCCATAGCATTCTACCTTTGACAACAAGTTTGGAGCTGCAGGGTGGGAGAGAGAGGGGGGGGTGTGTAGTCAAGAAAATTGCTGGTGACTTGGATTTGAGGAGCATCCGTCAGTGCTCATGTGGCCACTAAGCTCTTGGAAACAGCAGAACGGCAGGAAATTTTCGGGAGGCCTAAGGTAGATAAGGCCCGAGTTGCTAAACAGTCTAGTGCTGGAGTCTCTTCCTTCTGTTACCTGTGAATGCTGAAGCGTGATCTACCGGCTTCTCTTCACTTAGGCTTTTCTCTTGTATATTTTCAAGATGAAGTTTCTGCTGCAAAAGCAGGTTTGAGCATCTACAATGGCTTTTCGAGAATCTAATAAGTCCCTGAAGGAGCCCATGTTCTGGATGTACTTTTCTTTTTTCCCGGGGGTAAGCCATGATTCATTCTCATGGACAAACAGACCTTGCAGGTTTTTTGGTATAATGTGTTGTAGGTTGTCGCCCTCGGTCCAGTGTGTGTTGTTTTCAAAGGTTCAGACAGGGTTTTTTTGGTGTTGGTTGTTTTGTAAGCACATCACGCTACGGTGTTCCCAGGGTTTTTTGTGTGGTATTTTTTCCCATAAAACCCCTCAATATTCTGTTTACTTACGGATTAGAAAAATGTCAAAGGGGTGATGAAGGAAATAAGAACTTTATTTTGAGAATTGGAAGGTCAAATGTTTACTGCCTCAGCATCATTCATTCCGTCAATAACAAGGCAATGAAAAACAATATTTCAGCACCGCTCAGACCATCCACTCCTAGTCATCTTATTCACATCTTTTGGAATATTTGCTTTTAGATTTTCCTAAAGGCAGCTGTTTGTGGGAGCTTTGTGCTGGCATCCTCTCTCCTGCACAGCGTGGCTGTGCCATGGGTCTCTGAGGTGCCCTCCTGCCTTTTGTCGGCTTTATTTCAGAGTTTGTGGACTGGCAGGAGAACCTGGCAGTGTCTCTCCTCTGGCTGGTGTGTTGGTCAGCTAGAAAAGCTTAAGTGAAAGTGAAGCCTGGGTTGGCAGGAGATGAGCATTGTGTGTGTTTTTTAATAATCTGTTTGCATGTGGTGCTCCAGAGGAAGTAAAGTTGGAAATGAATCATTCATCACGAGTCTTATCAGACTTTGCTGAAGTCGCATGTTATCTTTTCTATTGTTCATCCGAAATTGGGGACAGCTGAGTGCCAGCTTGCTCATTTTCTTTGGTGACATAGATGGCAGTAATGAGTTTGATAAAAGCAGCTAGATGATGTGGGGAATAGTTTCCCTTTAGAGACTGTCTCTAATTTGTTATACAGGGCTATATTTAAATTTACATCTACTCTTAGGTCATCAGGCAGCAGTAATAACCAGGGTAGCTTCTGTTCATGCATCTAGTAAGTGGCATTAATTCCCCTCCGGACTCAGTTGCTGGTCCATAGTTTTTCCTCCCTGCTGTTACTGTAGCATGGAACACTGGTGCTTGCAAGTACATGGCTGTACATTTTGCTGAGAGCACGCGGCAGTTACGTTCTTCCAGCCACTAAATACCATTTTACTAATGGGCTTTTGGCTTGGTTTAGACAGTAAACTCTTCAGGGAGTGAGTCGGCTTGCAGTGGAGCCAGGGTCACTGCCTGCTGTGCTGAAGCAGCTCTCTTTCCCACCGCCCGTGTCTTAAAGATTGGGTTTGACCTCTCGAACTGGACGGTGCAGCCCTGCCTCTGCCTCCCTCCACTGAGGGTTCGTGTTTCTGGGGCTTTGGATTCTCCTCTCTCTTGCCTTGGCTTGATCTGAAGTAGTTCATGTCTGTCAACCACATGGTCAGTGTTGCAAATTCATTAATTATTTTCTATTTATTGTAGTGCTTTTCTTCCATGTGTTCCCCTTTTCCACACATTTACTCTCTTAAAACAAGTTGTTACGCAGCTTTTGGTTGTCGTACGGGAACTGTGTCCACTCACAGGCGTGCGTGCTACTGAAATGGCTTTGTTGTTTTTATGGAAGCCTTGCCCACGCACTCCTTTTGCTTTCCAAATACCTGTAAATCCCTGCAGGATCCTGCTGACATCGCTGTGGTGGTCCATGCTGGTTCTGTGATGCTGTCTAGAGGCTGGAGCGAAGCGGAGTGTGGAGTCAGGACAGGTGTGTTCTGGCCTCAGCTTTGGCTCCAGTCAAGTCTGGATACTTAATACACTAATTCATGTTATTTTAAAATAAATTGCTACATCACTGTTCATATATATTTTTCTGCTAGCTCTTTGAGTTAGTTGGATCTACATTAGCTCAGTGTGGTCCTTTGCTGTCACCACTCTTTATTTTTCTGCTGTTGCAGTTGCTTTGCTGTGTCACTGGCTGTGTATGGATTTTGTTGGACTTGAAAAAGTATCGATGAGTAGCAGTGTGTTATTTACAGGTATTAATCAGGTGTCAACATAACGTGTATTGCTATTACTAAACCGTATTATAGTTTATTTTGAAATACTGTAAATATTTGTGTTTCTTTTCTGAAACAAACCTTTGCATTCGCTTAAGTATCTGATGGTAAACCGTTGTCTTTGAATGATGACGAACTGGTCCATGGTAGATATTTTCAGCTGCGTTCTGCATAATTACTCCTAAAAACTGGTTATTTGAGATGGATGGACAATTACATTTTACTTAGCAGGTGGATTGCTGAAAGCTAAATTGCATTCTGTGCCCCAGCTGGACTTTTTTGTTTCTTTCTTTTAATTGCATTACCGTTTTAACCTGAAGTACTTCCCGTCATGGCTGTGGCTCATAGGTACCTGGTGGTAGATAGAACAGATGCTGCATTTTGAGAACATAAGGTAAAGGCTTTTGCAAATGTCTGTTAATTCTTTGGTTTCATGCTCTCCAACACAAGTGGGTTTTTTACTATTATCTGAAAGGTATGTAGTATCTACAAACCAACTGTGAGATGGACCTAAATTTTAGGGGGAAGGAAAGACCAGGGCAGGGCAAGTAGTCTCCGCTCTGCTGATTTCTTGTACCAGTATGGGGAGAAAGTGCTCAGTCTCTGATCAATATATTACTGTAGAGCCGGGAATGGCTGGAAGGCACCGTGTGGTATATAGCTGAGATTTTTCAGACAAGAAACTGGAAGGGAAACTGGAGCTGTTGTCTTGGTAAGTAAAGCGTAATTTTTCTAGCTCCTCAAATAGGTGAAGGTTTTAACAGCACAGTATTAATGTGAGATCAGTGGGGTGTCTGGGTGGTCAGGGAGGATGGGAAAGAAATGCAGGGTGGGCAGGATAGAAGATTTTTGTTTGCATGAGTAAGCTTATGGTTTTTAATAATCTGATGCTACTTCGTTTATGCTTCAACATTGAAGCTTATTAGAATAATAGAAAATTGTTACAGGAGGGCAGAATATAGTGTGAAATGTGATTTGTCTCTTATACAGAGCTTGCACATTTAGTTATAATTTTCTTGAAAGGTTAATTCCCAGTTTCTCTTCAGAACATTCTGTGCAGGCCTTTCTGTAGGAAAAAAAAAAATTGGACCCAATTTAAATAGACAAGTCTTGTGAATCCTGAAAGAATTTGGGCATTTAGCCCAGGAAAGGGAGAGTTCTCTGCAAGAACTTCATTAACCCTGTCTGTCATCAAAATAACTAATAAAAGTAGCTATGCAGACTTTATAAAGAACAGATCTTTTTTGTTTTTACCCTGTAGCCTTGATCTGCAAGGCACTGGTGAATGCATCTCATTCTGTAAGGAAAACTGTGCTCATGTGGGAATAGAGATGGAGGTGTGTTCTGTACAGTGAAATAGGAGTATGGATATGAACTAAAGATCTGCATTAATTTTTGAAAAAACTGGTGCCCTTAGGTCCAGATACTCAGGAACATGTAGGAAATCTGACTGTTCAGTACAGATAAGACACCTTGTGGCAATACTGATAGTAGAGTCTTATTTAGTATATTTTGAGGTGGAAAAAATACAGACCTATTTCTGACACAGCTATTTTTATAAGTGGAAAAATGTTAAATCTTTTTAGACGGGGAAGAGTTTCTGCTTCCGTTTGGCTGTTGCTTGCAAGATCCAGATGCTGTGAGCGCTCTTCCTGCAATGCTAGCATCTGGCTGCTTGGAAGTTTGCACAGGGTTTTATGAGGTGGCTTTGAAGTTGCCTTTGGATTTGAATCATATGAATCTTTAGATTGGCTGGGCTGCATAATTCTCAACATCATTTCCTCTTAATTCTGATAATGAGAAATGTAAATACTTCAAGCTGTTGTTCTGATGTTTTGAAGTTGGGTGAGCCTGTATCTGTGTCTGTACCTTCCCCAGTTCCTTTTCCCGGTATTTGAGGCAGATACGTTGGCTATCGACGACTCGAATGGCTCTAGAGATAAACTGCATGAACAGTGGTTACAGCAGGTTTCACAGATTTTTAGCCCATCTGACATGGGCTCGCTCTTGTACTTTGGTCTGCCTAAGATTTCCTTAAACGTTTGATAAATTACAGCAATATTTCAGAAGTATTTCTGTGAGGTTTGCTTAATACTTGTCAAGTGCTTGGAAGTGTGCTAATTAAAAGGTATTTATCAGTGCTAAGTGGTGGGGTTTCTAATCACATATGTATATAAGTATTTATAGAAGACTGTTAGGATTTAAGGTCATATGTTTGTTAAGCTTTCTGAGAACAGACCACGCTGAACAGTTCCCACATTTGGGTTTTGGGACTGTTAGCAGCAGAGCTTTTTTTTTTTTTTCTACTTTGGATGTTTTTGTCTTACTGGCTTACCATGATCTGTTTGCCTGTGCTCTTGTTCGAGATGGCTAGTTGCTAAAGGTGTCTTGATAGGAACAAGCTGTGCGAGCAGTTTGGATTCTTAGTTGCCTGTGGTAGAAGCTTATTTTAGGGATTGGCTTAAACTGGATGTTTTTGCCACAGGTTGGGAACAGTTGGTCTCCCCTACTACTTGATTTTTGGCTCTTCTTTTTCATAAGGGCTCTTCAGATGTTGATCGAGAGTGGAAACTGTTTGCATTTCACAGGTAGATTGTCAACTGGCTGGTAGTACAGCGAGTTTGCTTACTTATGTGCAAATAGCTGATTGTTCCCTTGATGCAGAAGAGAGCCGGTACAGCCAGCATGATAATGAAGTTGACATTACTGGTACAGACAGTGCACGTTTCCGAGCCGTATGTGATGTTAGTTACTTCAGTTATGATTTAATGATGTGAAAATGTCTGGCAGTTTCTGTGAACATATACGTTATGAATATATTTCCAGCCTATATTTAATCTTTCCTTCATCAGAAATGAATGAATTCTGAGAAGGATAACAGAAATGTTCTTAAATAATTTGGCTTCAGGCTTGAAAGCTTTATTGCATTATAAATTAAAAGGTGAGCATGTTGTTGCATGCTTAGTAAGCAATACAGTAAAATTCCAGGTAGATTTAGTATGTGTTTATTTTTAACATGTGTTTTGTTAGCAGCAGTAGTGGCCTGAGAGGTCTATCTCTAACGTTGCAAAGGTTGTAAAGATGAATATAGTGAATACTTTTGGAAGGCTCAGAATTGCATCTAGAAGAATATAAATTAAGGTATGTTGGTTTCTTTATCTGAAACATGCGTAGGTGAAAAGTAGTAGGGGGAAAAATGCAACCTACTATTGCTTGGCTGTGTTCACAGCGTTACCTCTCTTCAGAGGAACTGTTGTCACTTTAAATGCCAGGGACTGCTGTCCATCCTCAATTTTGGATGTGGATGTGTATTTGATATTTATCTACATCTTACACAGACATTGTACATAAATATTTGCATGTGGTGTTGCACTAGGAAATTCCATGCAGTGAAATAAGGAATACTCCAGTGAGGCTGCTGAGACGGAACATTTACCTTATCACATTGATTATTTAATCATGGCTATAAATCACCGGCACTGATCCCAGGACTGTTTCATAAGACCTGTGTGAAACCATTCCTTGTAGTGGATGGATTGAGCTTCTTAACATCGAAAGTGTATTCAGAAGTCTTTTACAAACAAATAAGTCTCGATTTGGGGCAAAGTTCTAGGGAACAAATACTGCAATATAGGAAAAAACCAAAACCTAACCCTTAGCTCAGATTAAACCTTTTTAAACCAAAATTAGAAGTAAGATAACTACTTTCCTGGTTGGTGGTGAGAACTGATGATCGTAATGGGCAGATGAAACTTTCTATCAGAAATATCGTATAAACTCAAGTAGCATTTTCATGCATAGTAATACAGCTGAAGATGGGAGAATACTGTGTCAGACCTTGCTATTTTCAAGCTATTTTGCTAGATTTGTCCCCAAACTAGAATAGAGAGCATTTGAAATTATAATCTTGCTTGTTTAAAATGAGGATATGGACCTGAGCTGGATGTAGAGGGTGGTTTGAAAGAGAGTGGGGAGTTTGACACAGATACTTAATTATTGGCAGGAAGCATTTGTTTTATTGACATCTACAGCGAGATGGCTCTGAATAGCTTTAAATAGTTGACTTAATGTCATTTTGCTTCTAGGTATGGAACAGTGAATTACAGTGTCTGTCACAGCATTTGTTTAATGAATATCAGTTGTTGACATAGTATGAAAAGGCTCTAGGGCTTTTCAGCCATTTTACTAAAACATTCTCAGTTAGTGGATTTTGGATCTTCGAGAAGCCAGCACTCCATTACTGGCTGGTGAAAATCTTACCGAAAGGTCTGCACAAAATCTTAACACAAACCCACCTGCACCTGCTTTCAGGGTAATTCCAACACTTGTGAAATGGAAGGTGTGATTAAAACACCGTTGTGCTCCGCGGTCAGTTTGTTACACCCTCACCTTTTTTAGGGGTTTATAAGTGGCAGGTACATTTTCACTGAGGGCTGTGACTCGGTATCTGCATTTTGATTGGGCAGCAGCTATTTGTAAAATTTTGAATATATAAATGCATAAATATATTTTTATATTATTGTGAGGTCAATTCCGTAGTTTGAGTATTTGTCACATATTAATATGAGTTGTTTAAGGTTGGATGAGGATATGCTTCTGAAAGTGTTCAAAGACATCCATCTGTTAAATGAAATCGAAATAAAGGTTGTCTTGAAAAACACAGCTGGGGTCCTTAGTACTTAAAAATGCTGATAGAGAAAATTTCACTGTGAAACACAACTGTTGTCTTTAACTGTGTTTCGTGACTGATGCTTTTATTACTTTTAGTACTAGATCTAGGGCCTGCCTTTTAAAGCTTCCCTGCTATTAAAGGCTGGGGAAGTTGATTTCTGCCAGTTTTCATTTGTCCTTTAGAGCTTATGTCAGTGAGCATAAGTAAAGTTATAGTAGATAATATGTTAGTACTTTGGTCATGGATGGCATTACTGAATCTAACAAAGTTGTGTAACTGAGCTGTCTTAATAGATTGCTTTTAAGAGTCTCTTCATGCTTCGTCTATGCTTTCCTGGGCTTTGCAGGTGAACAGAACTGCTGCTGTGTTACATTTGCCTGTGTATATCTGTAGATACACGTTCATCTTAATGCTAAGTCTGAAATTTTGAACCTGTTTCCTGGTGGTAAATCTGCCCCCTGTTTAGCAGTTCTTGCTGGGATGCCCTGGTTGCAGTCTGGAGCCGCTGGTAAGACAAACAGCAGGGCCCTTCCTCTGCAGGGCTGTGGTGTTGCGAGCAGCTCCAGCCAGCTGGAGGTTGTGTAGGCAGCTCGGTCTGAACAGTTTTTTACTGAATTGCATTATTTAACTCTCTTCTTGTAGCATTCTCTCCTGTCTCATGCATTTCAGTGGCATTCCTCATGTTGTTTCCTTCAACATTCATATTCTTTTTTTTTTCTTTTTTTTTTTTCAGTGTTGGCAGGTGTGTATTTCACATTAACATGAGGGATTTTTTGGATGTTAGACTGCTATTTGCTTATGGTAATTTCCAGTCATCATAAGGTGACTGTTGAGAGAGATGAGCAGAGAGGAAAAAATTGTCAAGCATTTACAGTAAATACTCTCTGCTTTTGGAAACGCTGTCAGAAGTTTAATTGTTAGGTTCAAGTAAGTTTGTCATGTGCCAGACTGAATCAGTCTGCTGTAATGAACGGGTTACGCACTTCACCAGCAAAAAGGGAGAGTGAGAAACCAAGGGATGCTCAGGATTTCCTGTCACCTTGCACTGCAGAAGGAACGGGGTAGGCTTTTTAACCTAGCCTGTAATTAGGTTTTGCATGGAAGCATATATTACTGCGCTTGCTTTGCCAGAGCTCTTCAGTATGATGGATGAGATTTAAAGGTTGATCTGACTAAATTGCAATGAGAATACTAACGACAAAGATATTTCTGTTGTGAACTATTCCTACCAGACATCATAGCTGTGACAGAAATGGTGTAAGATAATGGACAATAAAAGTCACTCGAAAATAATACTCTCCTAGGATTGGGCTGCCTTCCCCACAGCACGTACCCTGAAGCACAGCGATAATGTAATCATAAGCCAAGATCATCATTTAAATATATAGGTAATCTCATATTGCATCCTGACAGATTTATTTTATGAGCAAGCGAGAGGAAGAATATTATTGGGCAGTAGAGAGGAAGAAAGTGTTACTGATGTGGTTGTGTTTATTTTGTAAAATAGTTCATGTTGCTCCAGTCTTTGGGGAGCCTGCAGCGAGCAGCATGCTGATGGCCCGGGGGGGCCGGGGCTCCCCGGCCGCTCTGGACAGTGACAGCTGATCTTGGAGCCTGGTTTCTCTGCACTGGCAGGTTTTATTCACCATTAATCTCGGTCCTTTGTATATGTTAAAAGATGGAAATTTGTGCAGTAGTTTAAGGAATGTACTTGACTGTGTTTAAACAACTTGTGGATTTCTGGAACTACGTAAGACTTGCCTTTTTGATTTGTTTTACACAAGGTACCCAACCAGAGCTCTTGCCTCCCCCTCCCAAGTCCCTGTGTAGCAAGAGAATATGAGAGGGATATAGTAACGGAGTGGAAAAGCATTTATATATCTGTCACGTGATATTTGAGGGCGTTGGAGCAGGTCAGAGGTCCAAAAAGCCCTGTAACATTTTGAGGAAGGGCACCTCTGCCCCCTCTTCACAGCCAGGAACGCTGAGACTCCTGGAGATGGAGTCGTATCGCTTTTACAGTAGGAAGCAGTGCAGAGCTGGGAAACCTTGTCGTTTATTCTGCAGAATATTTTTTGTGGCAGTACCGGGGAAAGCTGGAGTTGCTGAGGCTGGCTGTGCGTTTACAGAGCTGTTCCCTGTCAGGTCTCCAGTAGGTATCACAGAAGGAGCCGCTCTGCGGTGCCTCCCCTCGCCGTGTCCCTGGCAGCCGCGGCTCGGTTTAGCGGGGCTGGAGCGTCTGGGTTTGCGGCAGCAGCAGCGCCGGACCCTGGACACGTGGAGGCAGGTGCTGTGACTTGCAGGAAGGTGAAGAGTGTTGATACAAAACTAATACTGAGCACTCAGGCTGCTGCTCTGCTGCCCGCTTTGGAGGCACGCGGCCCTATCGCGTCGGTTATACATCTGGGAGGAAATAATTTGGCCTGTAGTTGAGTTTGAGGCATCCAGAGACACATGGTGATACCCGATTAGACTGGTCACAGCTGTTTTGCCAAGGCGGTTCAGAGAGGAGCTGCACCCGGGGCAGTAGGGTGTGAGAGGCTGAACGCCAAGATGCTGATGAGGTTCTGTTCCTTAATGAGCCTCTCGTAACTAATGATCTTGGCCTTTGCTACCAAGTGCCCTGGGCTCTTCTGCCCTGAGAATCCCACCTGTCAGGTACCTGGAAGGTACCACAGGGTTTGATGGGGTTTTGTCTTTTGTTTTGCTTTCTCCTGATTCAAGCGTCGGATGGACAGGATGGGCGTAAGGACAGTTGGGTACCCAAAGAGGCATTGCAACCTGGGACGTGGTCCGGGAACTGACTGCACGAGAGGGGTTTTATTTTCCCTTGCTTTGTAAAAATTCCAGGTTACCTGTGAACGCTGCTACTGTATGCAGCAATAGCTGTACCGCAGAAGGGTGACAGTAACTAGCAGGGTGCTTGAAGGCTACGGTGCCAGTCGCTTACATTACTGCACGGATGGGGTCTTTTCTTTTATAGGTGTGTTGGCATAGGCGGACAGACATTTTGTGTTTCTCCTTTTCACATTTTTCTCCTGTAGAGTGGAGGGCACGTGGTGACAAATTCAAGTTGCAGTTGGAGAGAAGCTGCTGCTCATCCCATGTGGGCTTTGGTCCTATTCCCTGCCATGTTGTTACATTTATTCTGAATTCTTAGAGTGTAACTGAATTGCCTGCAAGACTATGGAGAGATGAACTGGCAGAAAATGAGGTGAAAGTTTTTGGTACCTTGGGTATTTCCAGTGCGTTGTTTTCAAAATTTCTCAGCTTATACCGTAAGATCTGTTGGGAGAGGTGAAGCAGCTATATGCTGAGTTAGTTTCGTTTTCTCAAATATTTATTTATTTTAAGTTGGCCTCTTATTTAATTGGAAATCTTTCCCTTTCATTGTGTTTGGGAACTGTTTCCCCCAGGGGGTCAGGTACAGGTGAGCAATCCTGCACCATTCAGTTATATGGGAGATGCCATTTCTGGGGGGGTCTATGCTGTCATGATGTCTTTCTTGTATTAACGAGTTAAAAACTTTACCAAGTCAACATATGTCTGTATTTATACTATGCAGCTAAGTACTGATATTTTAGTAATTGGAAATACAGTGCATTCTGTATTCATGAGAGTCCCTGCTGGTTTTGGTATGATAAATGTACTTTTGTGCTTGGTGCAGAGGGAAGTGAGCCTGCGTCCGTTGTTGTAAACTGGAGATGGCACATATGCAAGGTAATTGATTTTGCTAATATTGAATGATCATAAACTCTGGTATTTGAAAGTCGCCTGAACTGCTGATGCTTTTGCTGTTGTAAAAGTTACTACATTGGTTGACAGCCAAGCAAAGTAATTTGGAATTTGCCTAGCTGGTTAAAATTAACCCCAAATACTAAAACAACTGTGATACATCCATAACATGGCTTAACTGCAGTATCCTGGAATTAACGTTGCATCCACAGAGCTTTGGTGAAATCTTCCTCCCTGCACTTCATTTACCAGTAGGCACAAACACTGTTATCTGCTCTGCTTACCCTTTCCCCTCTCCAGGACTGGAACCCAGTTGCTATCATTGTTTTATTTTTTGGTGTATAGTTCCCAAAGCAGATAATTGCTTTTCTGGAGGTAGAGGTAAATGCTTCAGTTTGGATTAAAATAGGGTGGAAAGCTGTCTTCAAAAGCTGCAAAATACTGCAAGAGATTTTATGAACTGTATATAGTCCTTCCTTTTGTGTGTGTGGATTTTTTAGGCATATGTGTTATTGGGGACTTGTGTGTGAGGTACTTGAGTATTTGTAGTAATTCTAGAAAGCTGCTAGATTGTTCCTGTAATGCCTTTTACAGATGATGATCCTGTTCTCTTATCCACTTTCTGGAAAGATATGTGATGCTTCATGCAATTTAAGAATGTTTTAATTTACTGTCATGGTCAAGACCCAGTCTGAAAATGTTTGGCACTGAAAAGCTTTGTAGGAAATTTGGACACAGGAATAAAAAAGCCTGTCACTTGAGAAGTAAAAGTGCAGAACTAGAACAATGTAAAGTAGAAATGTGCTGGTGCTAAGAGAGCTTTTTCCAGGAGCTCTTGTCTTATTTCCTACTATTGTCTTTGGCTGTTTAAACAGATTTAAAAAAATCCTCAATTCTTTGTCTGCAACTGCTCCCCCCACCCCCCCATTTGATATGAGACCAAATCTGGAGTGTTACTGTCACTGCTTGGTTTTGTGTTGAGTAGCTTTTTTTTATTTCCCTATTTGATTTCTTTGATGCTGTATTGTGTCTGATACTGTTGCTGCTGAGAAGTGACGTGCAAAGTAAACTTGTTGATCTTGGTCCAGTTGTTAATAGAGTTACATCCCAAAATACACCAGGGTAGTAGATTTATTTTCTCCCACTTGTCATGCGGGTCAAAGATTGAATCAGGTGGGGAGACATAACTTTGGTTTAGATATGGTGACCACTGGTTCGAGGTGTTGGAAGTGTTGAATTTAAGATTGCTACTTAAAGTTTAAAGGAAAATTCATTGCCTGTTAATATTGCTGTCAGTTAACGAGGCATTGCATGCTTTAACTAAGCTGAAACGTTATGTAGTTGAGTCTTTTTACTGCGGTGTGGTTAACATTCACATGGTGCTGTATTTAGAAACAGCTTCTCTTAGCAGGAGATACTTCCATCCTAACCCGTATAGCCTGAGATTGGAGATTGTAATTCATTCAGGTAACGTTGAGGAGATCGTTCCTTTCCAGAGGAATGAAGATAACAGCTTTTGCTCTGATCATTTAAATGCTTGTTTTAATTACAAGGAGGGGTTTCATGGTAGCTGTTGGATTCTATGAGATAACTAAATGCACAGATCGTGTAGCCTGGACGGAGTGATGGAGTAAGGGGTGGCTGAACAGGTTTAAACATTTCTTATGTGTTTGTGGTTTTCTTCAGTAGTCTAAAGTAATTCCTGTTTGACATGTTGCAGCTGATATCCAAACTAATTTCAGGATTAGTAAAATGCAGCTCAAAACAGAGTCACTTCCTCAGGAGGGTGCAGGTATCTGGAATGGGATCAAAGTCACTGGTTTTAAGCAGCTGTATTGGACACTTGTCACATGCTTTGCTCAACATTTTCATGTTTAAAAACATGACCATAGTATTGGTTCTGTAGTTAGACTTTTAAAAAGAGAGAATCTCAAAAACCCCACAGAATTACAATCCTGTGCATTTTGTGTACCTTTTCTGACATAATAAAGTGCCTTCGCGTTGTTGGCTGCTATTTGAAGACCCTCCACGAAGCCCTTTCCTGGGGATCCCCCTTCCAGCCTACCTATAGCGTGTGCTTGCCCACAGCCCAGAATAGCCGAGCCGACAGCTTCCAGCAGGACACGCTGTCCCGTAGGTGTCATGTGAGCTGTGCCCTATCTCTTTTCAAAGCTGATATTTTGTTCTTGCTTCTTCCTTTGCTTCCAGCTGTAGCGCTTTAAACAACCAGTGACCAAACCCAAATACTCTGCCTAACGCATTCCCATAGATGCTCCTGGCAGCCAGGCTGGTCTGAGCTGTTCGTTGCCTTCCCATTGTCTAACCCCTCACGGTAAGTATACCTTGAGTTTCCTTGTGGCAACTGGAAAGTTGTGGTTCTCTTAGGAATGTCCCAGGTTTGTGACTCAGGTTCTCGTATTCAGAAATAACTCCCTTTTCTCTTTCTGAGCTTTAGTCCTTTCCGAAGGCAGGACACAGCAGATGGGATGTTTGATCAGTGTTACGCTGCAGATGTTTCACATGATGCTGCCTGGACATGCCTTTTATCTCGAGACTGTAAATGTGAAATTTCTGTATCCTGTAGAGATAAGTGTCCAGAAGCGAGGCTGTCCGTAGCCTGCAGTCCTTAGCAGTGTTTTCTCTGTGCTTGTGGACTTAGAAGAGAAGGAACATGAGTACATTCGCCCTGCCAGTAAACGGCCTTTCTTCAGATCTTGAATAATTAAATAATTAAGATAGTTCTGGCAGTGTACTGGAAGGTAGAAATTTCATAGGAGAGTTTAATGTTGATATTGAGACATATTTTTATTTTTTATGTATTCACCTCATTACTAATAAAACCTATAGATGGCCTGATACTGAAGGAATCTTAAAATCAGACTTCATGGGAATAGTGGTTATCCTTCTCCTGCTGGAGTTTCATAGTTCTGACTTTGAAAAACTTTTTATTGAGACAAGCAACTCATGTTTTAGTGTGTTTATATTGCAGCAGGTACTCCAGCTCTCATGACTCTTCTGGTGAGTGTTAGAGTGAAAGTACATTTGCTTAAAAGAGCGTTTTCTCTGCTTTTTTCCCCCAACACTATGTTACAGGAAAGATCTTCCAGAGCTAAAGGCTTGTTTCACTGGCAACTGTTAAAAGAACCAAGTGCAACTTGCTACAGAAATTCTTCTCCATCATATTTTCTCCCCCACTCCCCCAAATATTTTAAATACCTTTGTATTTTAAATTAAGAGTTAGTCATTGCCCAAGTGCCAGGCATGCACTATTAATACACTAATGAGGTCAGGTTGTCCTCTTTCACTGAGTGAATACTTGCCAAAACTCTTGAAACAAGTTTCTGCAAATGCTCGTGTTGGCCACTAAATCTTCTCTTGTCACCATTAGGCTTCTGGTCGCTGCTAAGGACAGCAGCCGTGCGACTCTGACGTGTTATCTGGAGTGCGTGTGGATAATGAGTAACTGGCTATGAACAACATTATTAAATAAGTCAAAAAACCTGCATAGAGTCCTTTGTGGGGAAAAGGACATCGGTGTATTTCGTGTGCATGTTCTGTGTATGCTGTGAATGTATTTTGAGGTCTGGCTGTGCTCAGGGCCAGAGCCTGACCCCAGACCTGGCATGGGGCAAGGAGCACTGTGAGCCGCTCTCAAAGCGTCCCCTGAATTGCTGATAAAATCACCAGGATTTGTCCCAGAGTCAGGCTCACTGACCCTTCAAGCATGGGTTTGGTTTTCTAGAAGGGCTAGTAAATACGTGTACGTTCAATCTGCCACGCTTCTGCAAACAGAAGGTGTATCTGGAAGGCTTTCGGCCAAGAGCCCGGAACTGCCCCGTTAGTGTTTACCCCAGCGCTCCTGGGATCTGTGCACGGCTCTGTGGGAGCAGGCTTGGCTGATCTGGGGTCACAGTGGTGTTCCAGCCCTGCCGCCATCTCAGCTCCTGGTGGGCAGCAATTCACAGCCTCCGCACTTCAGGGAATGGCTTTCATTCAGGTCACGGTGCTGCGCTGGCCTGAACTGCAGCACCCGAGCGCACCCTCTGCAGGGAGGGACCTTGCGAGAGGGGAGGCGTGGAGCCGCTTACAGTGGGTTCGGTGGGGCTGGGGGCAGGGGTGGCTCGGCTGACGCGAGGCTTGGTGGCACAGTGGCTCGGTGGCACGGTGGCTCGGTGCTGTGCACGCTCGCTCGGAGGGACACGGTGTTTCTGCACGGTGGCTGGCGTTGTGTTTCCAAATATCCAGCAACCTATTTAACTAATGACAAGTCTGGTACATCTAGTTCAGGAAAGAAGTTAATTTGCCTCATTCAACCATTGTGGGAATTTAACTTTTTGATTTTTTGCTTTTTTGCTTTTTTTTTTCTAAAATTCTAAAAAAATCGAAACCAGCTACCACACTTCCAATTCTTTCAAACTGGTTTGTGTTATGGTTGATTATAATCTCTTCTTTGAGCACTCTCACCCAAGTAGTTGTGTTTCTTCTTCCTTCTGGTTACCCACAAGCTTTTGCTTGGTTTTATAATACTACTCAAAATAAAACGAATCTCATCACAGTGTGAAATAATTTGATCCGTGGTAGACCCAAGATGTGATGTGTAGAAGTTCTATGTTACAAGTGCTGGATTTCACAGCTCTTCACCAGCTGTGCTACCAGCATAAATTTTGGTTTGTGTTGTCACTTAGAACTTTACAAACAAGATCTTTGCACTTAACAGGAGGGGAGACAGACTTGGTCTCTATAGGGTAAAGGGTAGTTTTAGAATGAAAGTAAAGGATCGTTGCAAACAGTGATGGTGGATTTATTTTTGCCTCTTTACAGTAAGATCTATGTCTTGCTAGATAACTTGCTAGATTCTCTTCTCCAACACCACATCCTTTTAATTTCAGTGATTTTTGCAGGATATTCTGCTGGACAACAGTGCTTTAGTAATTGCTGCAGGTAAAACTCGAACAAATTCATTCATGGAAGTTGCCCTTGTTTGTTCCTAGAATAATACTTTGATCTCGTTGAATCTAATATGGTTTCTGTCTGCTGCTTCCTGTGGCTTACCAACCTGCACGAAAACTTTTAATTTGGGGTTGGGGAAGAAAGAATGTGGGTAAAGTTACACTTCTGGGTTCTCTCTGGCCAAAGAAAGCTGCAACTGTCTGGTGGGACTTTTTGTTTTACAGGCGGAAAGGTGCTTGACCTTCCCTGAACTGCCCACTGGGTGCGAGACACCACCGGGGATCACCGGGGCTCAGTAGTTCTAGGGAAAGTAACGCCAGCTGCCCTTAGAACACACAGAAGCAAATAAACCCGGGTTCTGCTACTTGCTGTTTATGCAATGACACCAGTAATATCTGTGGTACCGGTATTTTTGTTTTGTGATCTCGGGAGAGCTCTGACCCGTTGCTGCGCCCTTTCAGCTCGCGGGCGCGTTGGGTCTGTCGGTGACCGCTGAGCTCCCGTGGGGCTGGAGGGATGTGAGGGCTTTGTTTCTGTGCGAGCTGTTCGCGTGAGCGCGAGGGGAGAAAGGGGAGGAATCGGTTCTTGCTGTCCTGATGTACAGCCACGTGCAGGCACACCCCCCTAGAAAGAGTTTCTTGCTTTCAGCGCTGGACAGACAGTGATGAGACTTTTCTCTCCCTCTTTCTTCTAACCCCAGCAGACGCGTGAGGCAGAGTTTGGTATGATACCATGGAAGGGCAGCACAACCACCCACATCATCTAGGGGACCAGAACAACCCTCTCTGCAAGCTGCCGGGGCAGGAATACCAGCATGATCCTCAGGTAAGGGCATGTGTCTCTTTCATCTTTCTCCTTCTGTGTTTTCTTTTACAGAGGTCTGTAGAGATTTCTTGGCATTTAGCCTCCCCCCCTCCTTTGGTTTATAGCAGTTCTAGGGTATATCCAGTTTGGGATTCTGCCAGCCAACCAGAGTTTCCTGATTCCAATTTTTTGATAATATGAGAAAAAGGAAGTAGTTTGAATTTTGCTTAAAGCAAGTATTTTTAAATCATCTTATAAAAATCTGTACTGTGTTGGCTTTATCTTCTCTTTGATTCTTTGAAGAAAAGGCCAAAGCAAAGCAGTTGATTGTGTGGTAAATGTATTTTACGTCCTTTTATAGTTTAATAATAAAATGCTGAAGAGGTAATTACCAAATACAAGAAAAAGTTAATCCTACGTGAAACTGTAGGCTCTCTGACTTCATTTCCTGTGAGTCTCTGGAATCTCTCCTGCAGTGTATTTTGTCTATACCATTACCAAGTTTTACTTTAGCAGCTCGTATCTCTCTCTTCCCAGCCCTTCTGCAGAAGTGGGCTAAAACTAGGCTTAGACCTGCATTCGAAGCGATGTCGACACCTTCACTGCAGTCATGGAACTTGTATTTTGTGAATTCTGACTGCTTGCCTCTTTCAGACTGACTGTCTATCAGAGCAATTAAGTTTTACCTATATGTGTTTTTAAGGACTAACCAAAAAGCATCATGGAAAAGCTGTCCGCAAGGAGGCTATCACAACCGTGGTGTAACGCTCCCCTGGGGAGGGGGCTGTGGGTGTTAATTTGTCATTCCCCCCGTGCCGTGCAGCGGTGACCCCGGTTCCCCCCAAGCAGTGGTCCTTAGGAAAGCTGCAGCACAGGGTTTGCAGGAGCGGGGAGTTCCCTGCACACACAGTATCTGATGCAGCACTGCTGGGAAAGGAACGCTGTATGGAGCAAAGCCCCCCTCTCCTAATGCAGCAATTTGTCATATTAAGTCATTTAATAATAATTGAATCCCCTTGATTAATCTCCTAGAATTAGCCAGTTGCATTTTGAGCAATTAGGGTTAATTACTGCCTCATTTGGCAGGATAGAGCCCCTGTAATTATTTCATGAACAAGATTAGGAAGTGTTCCTGTGCAGCAGATACATTCATGGCATCTTGGAGCACATGTTAGAATTTGTAATGACATAGTTAAGTGTAATTAGTAGCTAATAATCTATGTTCTGCTGTTAGGCTGATGCTGAGTGGGCTCATTTTGCTGTATGGTCATTGTTCAGTGAAACCTCCCCTCAACTCTGTTAATATCCAAGTTGTGTTAATGGAGGTCTTGGAGCATATTGACTGTTCTGAGAATGGTCTGGTTTGGATGTGGGATTGCAGGAAGACTTCCTTTTGGTTTTGCTGTTAAAATAATTTTTTTTTTTTTTTTTAAAGCTGAATAACAAAAATAGACTCTTGTAGAGAATTGAAAAAATTGCATCTCCTCAGCAAACTCAGTTTAGAAATTAACAGAAATTGTGCTATTTCACGGGCAGACTACCTTACATTGATGGCATGATATGATTGCTTATTACATACTTCTGATTTTTCATTTTGCAGGAACGTAATTATATATAATTTTCAATTTTCTGGTACCTATTACCTGGAAGAATCCAAAATTACATCATTTCTTTCTTCTGAAGATATAAGTAATGCTGGCACGCTATATAATAGCTTGTGGAAAAGAGAGGTTTGGGAAGGAAAAATTGACCAAACTTGTCTTACAAGAAATGTCATGAATGGCAGGGCTGAAAGCTTAAGCAGAAAAACCAGAACCTGAGCTTTTAGTCTTGGGTGATGAGGGGTTTTTGTATGGAATGGCCCTCTCTTCCTTCCAGCCCTTTCATTCGAAACTACTGTCACCCCCAAAAAGACCAGAGCAACAGTGTGCTCCTCTAGCAGAAACTTTTCCTATAATGATGCTGCTCCCCAAAGCTTTTCTTTTTTTCACTCTGTTATTTCTGTTTTATCACTAGTTAGTACAGAGCTATGAGTAAGTAATTCAGACTTTTCTTTCTGTCTCTTAACTGCTACAGTTTAGTAATAAAATGACAGTTTTGAGTGATGCTTCATATTTTAAAGTTTTCTAGAGCAAGTGAATATATAAATATAAAAAAGGCACCATAAAACTACAATCTTAGCTTGTGGCTCCCTTACTTGCCCAGCATTACCCTGAAGTTCATCAGCAGGAGGCAGAACATTTTCTGGTAATGTTCCAGAGTGAAAGTGTCAATTATTTAAGTCTCTAGATTACTTAGTGTTTATAGCAGTAAGCAATAAAAGTTATTCAGGAGTAAATCAGCGATATAAAAATATGAAGCTATAATTCTTTACTTAGTTTTTGTACTAAATAAACACAACTCACTTTTAAACAACCCTTTTATATACTCCCACAGCTTGGCAGCAGAGCTGTTCATGGTAGTTCCATTTGGGCCTGAGAATTGAAGGTAGATTTGAACTGGTCATCTCGCAGCAATTTATCATTTCCTGAAAAGCTTAGAATATTTCTCTGTTAATATTAAGAGAGTATCACCTTGGTCTAGTATTTTCAAGCTGTTTTTTCTCTTTCCTTGTCATAAACTAGCACAAATATCTGCTGATAGAGATGTTAAAACTTTGCTGCAGAACTTGAGAACTTTCAGACTTTCATTCTAGGTAACAGGTCGGGTTAAGGATATTTTATGGTGGCTGGTTTTGAAGCTTCAGTTAGAAAAACCTAATGTATTCTTCAATAATTACTTGACTACCTGTTTGAAGGGTAATCCATATTTTAAAAGTTTCCTCATCTCTTGTGAGCTTAGAAGTTCTTTTTTTTTTTTTTTTTTTCCAATCAATCTGTTCTAATGCATTCTCATAAATTCATACTGGAATTTCAACCTCAAAGTATGCTAAATTATTTTCAGGTAGGCATTATTGAATGGAGATGGGTGTATAATTTGGGACATCGTAAAGTGGTTTGAAACACCGATGTTGATAGTAAATCATTGCTTATAATGTATATGTGTTCAGCTGGAGGGGCTGAAGCTTCCCCATCTACTATCGCAGATGTCTTTTAAAGGTGAAATTAGTTTACGGTAAATGTCATTCAGATGAAGTATGCGCTTTAGAAGCAAGGAAACCATTCCTTTAAAATTAATGATGCATTGCAAATATCAGAAAAAAAACTTACATCCAGCATAAAGATAATTAAAATTCAGGTCAGAAGTGTATGACTTAGTCGGGCTAAATTTTTTAATGAGATTTCAGAAAATTAATTGGGCGAGTATGTTTTTACTCTTCTAAAGAATATTTCATTTCATGGCTCTACAGGAAGGATGCTTTTATTGGCATCTAAAGATTGTAGTGTCTGACTTTAACTGTTGGTTAACCAGTCTTTTAACAATTTTTTTAGGTTGATTACAAATAATCTGAATGTCTCGTGACCTTGTAGCCATTTGTGCAGACGGATGACTAGTGCTGGTTCTCCACATGCCAATCAGCCAGCAGTAAAACAACTGACTTTATTATTAATTAACATTAGCACTCTGGGTTTATATATTATGCAATTAGCAGTGAACATTCCCCTCTTTTCAGCTCATTGAGGCTTATTTCTTTCCGTGCCTCTGGGAGCAGCAGTCAGACAGGCACTGCTCTGCAGCACATCAGTATTTTACTGATACTTTTGTCTTCCGTCTCTCGGTACTCTCCTGTGCCTGAAACGTCAGGGTAGAGGCTGCAGGAAAGGCTGTTTGGACAGTTTGCTCAGGACTGTTCATGTTTTCCCCAGCTCTTCAGTAACGACAAAGAGCTAAATTTATGGGCCAAATATTCATTGCTCTGGAGATTGAAAGCCTTTCTACAGAACAGTTTTTTCTTATTCTTCCCGAGCCCAACGTACAAATTCTGAGCTGTACAACTACACATTTAAAAAAAAAAATACAAAAGATGTGTTCAGGTGATGTAGCTGTCCCACCTACATGTGGCTATAGCAGCGTAGGAAGGATTTGGAGGAAACTGTATCAAGTCTCCAGTTGTGAATTTTGGCGCGTTCCTGTTCTTGCGCGCTCGGGGAGTCGCTTGTGGTCAGGCGCCTCTGGTCGCACAGTAACACGCAGCTCCGAAAATGGGGAAGTGTTGAGTGTAAACGACATCCTGACACCAGGGAGCAAGTCCGTAGCAAGGGCCTTTCCTCCATATTTGCCTGTGTTGTTTTATAATCTGGTATATAAAGATTTATTAATCTATAATTAAGTTCCTTATCCTTGCAGCATATCAGTTCATGTGCGTGCAAGGGCATAGAGCTGAAATTTTCATTTAATTGGATTTTATTACAAAACCTCACTGATTCGGTTTTGCAGAAAATCTCATAACACCTCAAAATTTGAGGCAAACTTCTCCTTTAAGTATTGCGACGAGGGCTGGTGTTGCATACCTCTGTGACTTGCATCAAAGTTTTGCTCTCGCATCAGTGGTTACATCTGAAAGAGAACATCTATGCCAGAAATGTTGTCCGGAATAGCTTATTCTTGGAATAATCTCTGTATTTCTTCTTAAAAATGAATAGCCTCTTTATTCGAATGAGGAATTAATTGACTTTAATCTCAGGCCTTTTTTTTTTAATGGAGTAGTAGAAGAATGAGACTTCATTGTGTGGATAAAGAGAACAGTCTTTGTCTCAAAACTAGTTCTTCCCAGACTGTCCCTTCCTACAGCTGCCCTGGGAACAGAAATGTGCAAACAGCCCAATTTTCCTAATGCCTTCAGAGGTCCAGTGGTTAGAGGGGTGGGTTGGTTGGTTGTTTTTATTCTCCCCTTTTTTTTTTTTTTAATTCGAGCCTTCGTCACTGACCTTGAAACCAGTTCTGCGGAGGCAGTGGCTTGGTTTTACTGTATTCATGCAGACCTGAACCTGTGCTGAAAATGAGAAAACTGACGAACAGGTTTGAAGATGATGGCGGCATCTAATTTTACACGCAATTTATATCTGCATATGAAAAGTGTGAGATTTGCAGAAATAAAGGTGGTGGTTTATGTGAATGAATAGGCGTGGGTTCTTTGACAGCTTTATGAAAAATTGTAGCCGTTAAACATGGAAGGACTTGAAAAAAAAAAAAAAACAGAGTTTCCCTTGTCGAAAGTCATGAGATAAGTGAAATGTATACAAGGCCAGACTGCAGGGATGGTATTCTGAGGAGGTAGATATTTCTTAGATATTCTGTGTCCTTGTAACAGTGTTTAGAAGTTACCTGGTTGCATTTCAGTAGGGCAAAGCGTAAGGGAAAGTTAATTTAAAATGGCCTGCTGTAATCACAGGGAGCTTTCTGCTATGGTCTGGTCTAACCTGAGCATGTTCTCTGGTTTATACTGTAATCAAACATCTTCTAGCCTGTATGAAAGCTCCGTTATTTTAATTAGGTATGATAGGTTGTGATAGAAAATGCAAATCTAGGTCATTGCATATGTAAATGTGCAGCTGTAGTCCTGGAGGATGCCAGAACATATCAGCTAAGGTGTCCAGTCATCACCCGGCATTAACTCCAGCATGGCAAGCAGACTTTATGTGCTAACCATGTGAAAGTGGCTGGGACACACACATCCACCCTGTCACTTGCCTAACATTTATTTGTATTTTCAAGGTAAGAAGTTGCTAGATATTTCTTGGCACATGCTTAAAATATTAATTTACACTTAAACACTCTTAGTATAAACACACAGTTTAATGATTTATGAAGGGCAAATGGGTACCAGCCTTGACTGCAGCCTGGATTTCTTTCTCAAAAAGAAAATTTTGTGGTAGTTGCTTCATAAAATATCGTTAAAACTGCTACCTCTCCAAGTCAGAAAAGCTTTTGCTCAAACTTTCTTACTACTCAAGGAGAGTGTAGCTCAGGAGGCATATGTTCTCACAGTTAAGGAAATGCTTTGATTCCTTTTTATGTTTTAATTAGGAAAAAGGAATTTGTAATTTTATATACCTTTGTATACTTTTGTGATTTTATGCACCTGTATTTTGGCTGGATAAAGAGATTTGACTGGACAGCTCAATTAATTTGCTTAGTAGCTCATATGTAAAAAAGCTGAGAGATGGAGATGGTCCTGGTTAGTTACGGGTCAAGTTGAACAAATACTTGTGTTCGGGCGTTCTGCTGGTGATGTCACCACACAAAAAATGCACCTAAACTAATGTTTCGTTAGCACTCCCTGAATGAGAGGAGTATTTCTGTATCACTGTGCTGTATATTGATGAGTATTCCTGTTTATCAAATCCCTGCAAAGAGAGATTGCGACCAGTTTAAACCGAGAAAGCTGCAGGGGCTGATTACTTTGATTATTTGCTTGTCCGGTTCCATCCTGTGTTGCCTTATTTTGTTGATAACTTACAGGGGGATGTGTGTAAATAATAAAGCAGTGTTGCCTTAAGATCCTGCTATTTATCTGATGACCCATAGGCTACTTTCTTCTTCATCAGTGAAGGGACACTCCCGTTTTATTGTGTAGCACACGCTGCAAAATGTAGAGAATCGAATTGTGACTCCTCGTTGCTTGTAAACGCGGTGTAGCTCCAGCACAAGCACTGAGTAACCTTCCTTTGCTTGTGAACACCAACTGACTGCAGGCCACGGTGGCTGCGCGGTAAGGGGGCTTCTGCCAGAGCTTAGGGGAGACTAAAGGCATCCTGAAAGGGAGACGCTCCCTGAACTGTTTAAAAGAAATACTCTACGAAGTTGGCTTCCTATTTCTGTTTGACTTGCCTGCATGAAGAATTCAAATTTTTAAATTCTAATGCACCCTTCTTATTCGTGTAGGTTATTGTCCATGAATTAAGTCTCTAGCCTAGAGAAATGAAAACCGTTTCTCATAGTATGAGAATACTTCAACGCTCGCGGTGATAGATGGAAAAACTTACCTGTGGCCTTGGCATTTCAAAAATAATTACTCAGAGTGTTGTTTCATCTGAAAAGGAGTGAGTTTGCTCTTTTAGGGAACTTAAACTGAGAGGGCTGAGAACTGATGATCGTGATGGCCTGGAGTTAAATTTCCAGCTATGTGCCTACTTGAATTAGCAGGCATTGGCTGCACATTACGGTATTGCGGTTTTGTCTGCTCTAGAGTTTATGACTGCCAGAGCTTTTCAGTCGAGCAACAGTCCTCTCTTCTCACAGCTACAGAGCTTTCCCCTCCCTAAGCTCTCAGCAGCTGGCACGGGGCAGTGGTGTGGAAGTGCAGGGCAAGCTCCAGCAGCAAACAGCCTTTCGCTGCCAGAGAGACGAGTGGGAAGATGACAGCAGAGACCTGATAGTCTTTTCACTGTCTGGTTTGTGATTTATATCTGCATCTCACTGTCACCAGCATTTATAAAATGTAATCGTTTTTCGTGAGTGTCCTGCCGCAGAGTGGCTTTCGTTGTGGGGATTTCTCCCACGTTTCTTGCGATAAAGATGCTGTAAAGGTGGCAGGTTTCCAAATACCTTGTCTCGGTTGATTGATGCAGTTTGTGGGTCAGAAATTACTATTTAGGGAACTTTATTGGTGAGTTTTCTTAAAAAACATTGAATTTTACAACTTTGTTTACAAAACCTCTGCCAAATAACTGCAGTTGTAGTTCAGAGTTGCACAGACACCTCAAAATCTGGGAGCTTTCTCAAATGTCTGACCTGATACTCTTTGTTGTTCATTGAATCGTAGTCGGTTTTATTTCTGTTGAGAAGTTCAAACTTACTTACTTGTTAAAATAAATATACACTGTAAGAGATCCTCACACTCTTGTATGTAGTGCTGGTAAAAGATGCTGGATTGAAAGCTTTACCAGCATTTTAAATCTTACTTCCAGCCCCAGCCCTTTGTGTTAGGAAGTGACGGCGGTAGCAGTAGACATCTCCTTAAAACCCGCAGCCCTCCTGGCCCGCTCTCCCTGGGCACTTGTGCTGGGATTGCCCACTAAAGCTTCAGCTGTAAACCATGGCTGCATCCCCGGGAACCCCCTCCAGCTTTTGCTGTGTCTTTTTGTGGTTTTCAGTGGGAACTCTGAAACGTTCAAGATGCTGAAGCTTAAAAACCTATTCAACTTGGCATGCATGGCAACTTTAAGTAATTTTCATGATTTCTTTTTAAAACTTCGGTTAGCAGTCACGTTAATTACAGGAGAGACCAGGGTGGCTCTAGAGAGCAATTCCAAGCCCGTGGAGTACATCATCCTCGTTCCGCTGTGTCTGCCTGCCCGGGTGGGTGTTTACCTGGGACTGCTCAGAAGGCGCCGACAGCATCTCCCAAGTGACACAAGCAGGCAAAGTTGATGAGAGGGTGTGCAACTAGGGAGACAGTAGTTTGAGACTAGTCAGTTGCTTACATCCTAGGCAAGACTTTATTTCCTTATTAAAAAAGCAATTTAACTTAATTCAGCCTATGTTACCTAATACATAGGAACTAATGAATTTCTGGTCAGAATTATCTATAGACTGATCAGCCTAGATGAAATGCTTGACCATCAGCAACGAGAGCAAGAGGCTGTGTCCATCTGGCGATCGTCACTTTGTTCTTGACGGTTTTGGTAGCTGTTAGGAGTTTTATGCTTTGATTAACAGCTTTGTGCAGGTCGCTGCGGTTACACGCGTTCATGTTGCAGCTCCCTGGTACAGTGTGGTCTGAAGTGGGCAAAGAGAATTGAGGGTGGGAAAAGGAAAGACAGACCGTCCCTTGTCCATCATACACCAGATCAACACCGAATTTCTCTGTCTTCCTTGCTGAGCAATCCTTACTGTGAGGAGTTTATCCTCCTGAATGGGATTAGTCATAGAAACCCCTAGTTTGTGGTCATAAAGAAGAAAGCTTGGGAATGCAAATTCATGGTTTTGCTTCACTTTTTCTAGTTCATTGATAAAATTTCTTTTTGACTTGAACAGAGACATTTAACATCGTACCCATATCGCTGCACGCTGGCAGATTTTCAGATAGAGAAAAAGATTGGCCGAGGACAGTTCAGTGAAGTTTACAAAGCAACTTGTCTTCTGGACAGAAAACCTGTGGCATTAAAGAAAGTTCAGGTAAGCATTTAAGTTCGAAGTCTTACTATTTAGTACGTAGAAGGGGAATGTTTTAAGGGTCTCCACAGGTCGCTTTGAGTCACATACCTCTTTCAGTATTCTTTTGTCAGCAGTAATAATGCAATAAAATGCTTTAAAAATGGAAATTTTTAGGGTTTGGGAGCACTGGATGATCTGGTTTGATATTTTTACATTAAAAAACCCAATACCCTTGCTTTCTTAATTTATTCAGTTGGGCTTTAGAAGTTGTGTTTAGTTTTGGGGTTTTTTTTCTTTTTTAATTTCATGATAAGGAATAAAGAGTAATCCTTCTGAAGGTCTCAAAGCAGTTTTGCAAATTCTGATTAAGTCAGGTTAGTTCCGTGGTGCACAGCTTACATCTGGGCATGAGGTGAAGTGGCCCCGCGGCTCCTGCCTGCCCCTCGCTGTATCCTCTGCAGCCACCTTCTCCATGTACCCCTCCATCCTCTGTCCCTGTTTCCATTTTGAGTGTTCTCTTTGCATAGTCTCTATCCCTCGTCATCTCGGAGTGGGTTTATGTTTCTAAAACAGAATCGTGTAGCGGTGGTGCATTTTCATATTAATTTTTCATTTCACTTTTTACTTCATAAAAAGGGTTCACTAATTTATAATTAAATGTGTGTGAAAGAGCAAGGCCCTGATGGCGTAGTGGTACAGCTGGGAGACTGCCGTCTCAGCACGGAGGAATCATGAGAACACAAGAGCACGCAAGGGAAAAATGCCTGCACTTGCTAACTTTAGAAGAATTTCTGAAAAACTTTCATGCGAGCAGTATAGATTTTTAACTTGGCTCAACGTATTGTGCGGTGTTCAGAAAAGCATTTTGTGTGAAGGAATTTGCCTTTAATCCTTCAACACGTCCTTTAAGCTCTTGTTTCTAGTGACTTGAATGAATATTATCGCTTAATATTATTTGTTAATTATTACAGAGAAATCAGTGGAAGCTGTATCTCTGTTTAAAAGAAAAAAGTAAACATTTAATCTTTTCTTTACCATGTGAAGTTAATAGTAACTAAACTCTGTTTTGTGAATTTGCTGTCATGATTTTCAAACTAGTGTCTATTTCTCGTGCTGCTTAGACTATTGCCTACAGGTTCTACAATAAATTTTACCCTATCGCTAGCTCTTTAGTGGTTTCAAAATAAAGAAAACATTAGTCTTTCTTTGATCTAGGGATTGTGTGTATAACCATTACAGCTGAGGATATACAAACTGGGAGAGGAAAGACCAATTTCTTGTTAAAATATAAAATTCTTCCTCTGTTGTTGTTTGATTTTTCATCTGCACATTTTTGTCTTTGAAGATTTTTGAAATGATGGATGCCAAGGCTAGGCAAGATTGCATTAAAGAGATTGACCTCTTGAAGGTAAGGATTTCTGCAATTACTTTTACCGGTTTTTGTTTTGAGGAAAAAAAAAAATAATGTTTTCAGGTTGGCAACAATCACTTGCCTGTTACGGTAAATAAAGCTTATGTAGCATGCACAGTGCTCTTACCAGACCGTGCTTTCTTTTGCAAGCTTTATAATGCCTACGTGATGCAAGAATTTTGTCTTAAAGCTTAATTTTATCGAGTTTTCTGCTTATCATCTAAGGAATCTATTAAAAATCTGTCATAAAAAAAATCCACAAGTACTCCTATTTGTGAGGCATGTAAATTCTGCCCTTTATGCATTTTGATTTGTTTGTCACTTTAATTAATGAACTAGCTAAATGGGAAAACAGTTTTGCATGCGCATGTCATGTATCTATATGTACACATCACACATGAAAAGTAGTAGTTTAGATAAAGGCTCTGACACCAGAGAGTGGTTTTTAAGTAATTAAACCAACTAGTGATTTCTTTTTTTTTTGTCTCAGTAATTTAGTTTAAAATGTTGGTAGAAAATATATATGCATTGCACTTTAATTATCTATTTTGAGTAAATGCAACAGATTGTAGAAGGCTAAAATTTTAGTTTAGGCAAATTTAATTCTAAAAGTATTAAATAATTCATTTTGTAAATGTGATTTTAGGTATTTCTATTTAAATTGTTGATTTATATTCATGCAGTTGTAGACAAAGATTGAGTCCCCTAGACTCCAGTGAGGGCACACAGGATGAATATGAAGATTGCAGTTTGTGTGGGCATGATCCAGTTGCTTAACAGTCATGGAGAAAAATAATGCCAACATTAAGATTCAGAAAGAGAATTTGTGATATTTTTGGGTTCTAGGTAACCTAAACAGCTTTGTCTTGATCTCTGGTTATGGAAGGTGTCATAAACTTGCACTGGAATTATTTAATGCAGAATGTGCAAATTTTTGAGAATCAGAGGAGACTGAAAGTGAAATACCCACGAAGACAGGAGGTTCTAGAAGGTCAGCTCCCATCCACCTGGGTGGGATGTCCAGAGGCACCTTCCTGAGTACAGCTCCCCAGAGGCCGGGTGTCACACCGGGGTTACCGAGGGAGCGGGAGCTGTGAGGGCACGAGGGCTTCGCTACCCGCGGAAATTACATCTCGCTCTGCCCACCCTACCACCACCACCAGAGCTCTCCAGTCAGGCTGTGGCACTACTGGGAGCCTGATTCAGCTCCTTTTGTAGTCAAAAGCCATTGTATGTGTCTCTGAGCAGGTGTATTTCAGTTAAAAACTTCTGTTTGTCTGCAATTAAGAGCTGTCTGCGTGTATTCTGAAGTCTTTGGTGGTTGTCTCTGGAGCAGAGTAGCGTGTTTGCCACACTTACAACCTCTTGTTTATGATTTTTTTAAATAGTAGCTGGAGCTCTCTGGAGGGAGGGAGTTTCCATTATACCAGCAGAGTTCTGCTTTGAAAAATACTGGTTGATAAAATTGGATTGTTTTGCACAAAATTTTACAGAAGACTAGAATTTCAGTAAATTAATTTAGTTGGGACTGAAGGGAGTTGGGACTGAAGGGAGGAGCAGGAATGGTTGTTGACAGTCTACAGAAACATACCAATATGCTGTTTATTATGCAAAACACCACTCTGCTGGTAGCTTAATTATTTATTGTTGAATATCAGCGTATCTCCCTACTCGGACGGTTGTGTAGTACCATCCAAGGAATGTGAAGTTTGTTAAAAAGTCAGTTTGATGAATCTTGTTGTATTACAGATGCAAAGGAGATACATTTCTTAGTATTGCTTGTAGTTGACTTCTATCAAATGACTGCTAGCTTTCAACTCAGAGCCAACAAAATCCATTGAATTTATCCAAGATGCACGTAGCTCAGCTTCTGACAAGATGAGCAGATAATAAGTAAAAAGCCATCAAAGCTGAAGTTCCCAGTTTTAGATCCGTGCTCTTGATGCTGTGCTGGTCAGTGTGTTTGCTACCCCAGCCCAGGCAGTTACTGGGGTGTGTGTGCGGGCAGGGGAGGGTTGCAGGGTCCGCATCAGCGGCGGGCCTGCGCGTCACTCCGTGCCCGAAGACAAATAACTGACCAGATGGAAATATCTGCCAGTCATCTTTTGCTGGTTGATGGCTCCCATGCTGCCTGCTCTCACAGCTTCATGGAAATAACCCACGGTCTGTGTGTGGATGTGCTGGCACAGTCATGGAAAGTCGTATTTCAGAACTTCGCAGCTGCTTCACCAGGCAGGACACGGGTCCCTTCTCGGGGCTGGGCCGTCGCTGTCACCGTTTGTGCAGCGTGGGACAGAACAGTCCGTGCCTGGACGTAGGAAAAAGTTTTAAAATTTAAGTGAGATTTCAGTTCCTGCTGCAGAGTATGTGTGATCTCTGGCTTGGCTGCTTAGGAAATTTTGTAGGGTTTCTTGTTCTGTTGTGAGGTTTTCACATTTTGGTTTCTTTTAGATTAGTGTCTGTGCAGCTTCAGGAAAGTAGGACAAGTGTATTTTTCTCGAATGACTTATTCTCAATAATTCTAATTTAAGCATTTTTAGAGTCATTATATTAGAAGTTTAAATACATTTAACTTCCTAAATTTATCATTAAAGTAGTTGTTCTTGTGTCTAGAAAGTGTGTAAGGACCTAATTACGGTATTTCAGAGTTGGTTTAAAACTTGCTCAACTTTTCTTCATCCCTGTTGATGTGGAGTAGATGTCTGCCTTGCAGTTGTCTAATGTCTGGCCATGCAATACGGGATATTCATATTTTTAAAACTTTGATGCTACTTTTAAATTCTGATGTCTAGTATGAAGTATTCATAGACTTACTAAACAACTTGCTCCAAGAGCTTTCCTTTCTTTGTTTTCTATATTTTTAATGTAGACCATTGAGGAGTTTGTTAAAGGAATTGCACAGACTTGCTGTAGTCTACCCCTGTCAAAATAATACTTCGGCTTTTTTGATGAAAGACTTTTATGTGACCATGGAAACAAAGGGGTTTCTGTGATTTGTAAATGAATTATAATTATTCAAAATTTAACAGAAGCCAGACAAAATTGTGCATTACTTTCAGTGTAATTCTGGCTAAAAAGGTTTAGGTAAAGCAGCTCAATAATGTGGCTGTAATCAGCATTTGGGCTGCCAGCACCCACACTCTCTCATTTAGAGGTGGCTTACCCTTCCCCATGCCTCTTCCTGACAGTGCTGCTGTGCATACACATCAGGCATTAGCTACCATCGTACTTTTAGGATGCATTAAAGAAATAGGAAATTTCATTAACCCACGATAAACTGTTTGTAATGTTTTGTGCATTTAAGAATTTGTGAGAATGAACGTACTTTCTTTCTGACAAAATGCAGGTAGTCTTTTCCATGACACAGGAATATACAACAGTCATAAAAAAATCCTCAGAGTCAATATATTTATTTAAAATATGCTTAACAAAAGGAAGAGTGGAGAATGGATGTTTGGCTTATCCAGAGTGGTCTACCTGGCTGCTCTGTGAAAACAAGAGTTCAGTGGTCAGTGAGTTGTAGAAAAAAATACGTGTATTTCTTCATTCACACCTTTAAAAGGTCACGGGCAGCCTCCTGTGTTTCCAGGAGAGCAGAGAGCCCAGTGAGGCGCCTGCTGGAGTGCTCATCCCTCTGCTTAGCTTCAGCAGGGAGTGGTGTCGGCTCCTGCTGCTGAGAGTCCTCCAAGATCTGCCCACCAGAAGAGCTACCACAGAAAGGTGTTGTGTTTGTTTGCTTTTAATTTTATACAACTTGATCATAATAGAAGAAATATTCCTCTTTAGGTCTAACGAATTTCTTTAAATCAGTATAAACCATCAGTAAAAAGTGTGTCCAGTCTCACAAAAAGATTTAAATTCTTTATATCGGTTAGGCAGTGCTTGGGTCTGAGTAAGTTGAGCTTTGTTGTACACAATAAATAAATGCAGTAAAGGCTGGGGTGCAGGGGGGGACAAATGTCAGTGTAGTTGCTAGTCCCGACAGCGTGTGGTCTTCATTCTCTGTTACAGCTGTAGTATTTTGATGTTGTGTTTTGTTGGCACATGGTGCTGAGGCTTAGAAAAAGGCTTGTTTGCTTCTTGGACTCCCCAGAGCCGCTGGGAACTCAGGGCAGGTCCCACCCGAGCGTCCTCCAGAGGACACAACACATCCCTTGAATCGTGACTGTACCCCAAGAGCTGTCGGCAGCCCCCAGGGGTCGGGTCTGTCCTGGGAGACCGTCCCGAGGTGCTGTGGGGGAAGGTGCCCCCGTGGCATGAGGAGTCGGGGGCTGCTCTGCCCGTGGGTTCCGTGCTTTTTCCACTGGAAGTTGATCTTTGATCAATGTGCACAAGAGCAGACATGTACAAGAAATTTCAACAGAAATGGTGGGCTGTGACATTTATTTATTTAAGGCTTGGGCTTGTGGGAATGTTCCTCTCCTGATGCCTGCACATGGATCCCATTAACGCTAATGTGTGCTAGTGTCAAGGCATTGCAAAGGAGAATCTATCCCCTAATGTGCATGCGGAGAGGAGTGATTAGCATGATGGATCATAACAGTGTTTCTTTTGGCTTTGTAACCCCTGGAATAGACAGATTGAGTCACAGCTGTTTCATAGATGAAATGCTCACTTTAGTAGTTTCTAAATTTGCTGCATTTCTGAGAGCACAGGAGAAAGATAATCTAAGGCAAAATGAGGGAGAGTGAATAGAGATCTAGATACTACGTCATCTTCTGAGCGGTTACAGTTTTTCACTTTAAGAAATTCCAATATAAAATATTAAACCAGAAATTTTAATTTGTTGACCCTGTTTCTTAATTTAGTCCTGTGAGTAACGGGTAACAATCTGAGAAGATGCAATTTTTTAAGAAACACAAAAGGAAAAAAAAAAAATTAAAATTATCAGTTGTGAATATAAGAAGCGATACTGAAATGAAAAAATTAGTGAAGATGCAAGCATAAATAATCAGAAAAATACACTGCTGTGTGCAATATGTGCATTATTTTCTTCTATCAAAGTTTTAATTTAATTCTGTTGTGCTTCTGAGAGGCAAAGAGACCTCAAGGAGTGCTGGAATCAACAGTTGGGGGGTTTATTTATATTTAATGGGGAAAAAAAATCAGTTACTGCTTAACAAAGCTTCTCTCAGGACATTGCTTTTAAATACGTTCTGAGTTTACAACAGAAGAGGTGGTTTCATGCTATTTTGGGCTGTACTGCACTTTATTCAAGACACTTTTATTATGCTGTGCTTACAATAAATGGTATTTCTTGTCTGTAGTAACTCAGCACAGTTTGTAGTTGTACCTGTTGTGAACTGTTTTGCATAACGATTATAGAAGTGGTACAGGTGTTGTATCTTGGAGCTGTCGTTACTACAGCATTGTAAATTTTCTTCTTGCCTTCCATCTATCTGCAGCAACTGAACCACCCCAATATAATTAAGTATTTGGATTCTTTTATTGAAGACAATGAACTTAACATTGTCCTGGAGCTGGCCGACGCTGGTGATCTCTCCCAGATGATTAAGGTAAGGACGTGGCAGTTGTAGGGTGCTACAAACTGCCAGGATTCGGCAGAGACACGAGGCGGTGGGGGTGAGCACGTCTGTGCTGGAAGCACTTTTAACCTCTCCTTGCAGTCGTGCCCACCCCCGGGTGCTTCCAGAGCCCAAACCGAAGGGTCTGGTGGCGTTTTAAATACACGGGGCCGTGCCCCTTCCTTCTGGTCACCGCTCTGGAAAGGAGCAAAGCCCCTGGCTGGTGGTGGGACGTCAGCGTTATTTGTGAGGCTGATTTATCCACTCTGTGATTGTTGGGGATGTTTAATTATTGTTAGATTCACGATTCGTATAGCCTGTCTGCCACTCTGAAGACATTCGAGGAAGTGTATTGACTTTTTTTTGCAGTAGGGATTTGGGTTTGAGAAAATGTTTCAAGTACTTGTTCTTCTTTTATGTTGCTCTTAGGAATACTTGTATTGCTGCAAACCAGCTTTAGTTAAGCTGTTACCACCTGCTTTTATATTTTCTTTGACATGTTAATCTTTAGACATACATCCCTTGTGAGAACAGATGTGTTATATCATGTTTGTTAGCACTCTCAACCTTCTCTCCATGTTTTACCTGATTTTTTGCCATCATTATTCTGTAATTATCATAAATGAATGTTTGGAAAGTTCTCCTCCTCCTTGTTGTCACAGTTAAAATATCTTATTAACAGATTTGTTTTCTTTGCCAGCAGAGCTATGAGGCACTAGGCCAAAGGCTGTCAAACAAGTTATCCATTTAGTCCATAGTCAACGGCTAAATTTACAGTATCCATGAAAATCTGCTCCATCTCACAGGAGAGTCCCCCTGGGCGAGCGAGCTGGGAACAGGCAGTTGGCAGAGCTGCTCCTGGGAGAGCCCCGGCGTTGCAGACACGGGCAGGAGGATGTGGGACCTGCGACACGCCTGGGCTGGTGGCTCTGGGCTGGTGGCTCGTGCGAAGGCGCCCGCCGCTGTCGGGGGCTCAGCTGTGCTCACCGGGGCTTGTGGAGACAGAGCTTGTCCCTCTGCCTGGGGACAGCTCGCGCGTATTTTTGTCTTCCGCTGTTTTCTTGTGGCTTCTTCTATGTTTTGCCCTTTCCCAACAGATCCTGGGAAACCTGCAGATTATCTCGGGCTTCTTGTAGTTGTAGGTACAGATGGGGAAAAACGGGGAGCAGGTGTTAGGGCTGTGATCATCCTGGGGTGTGCAAGTCTTTTGCTTTGATTTTTAAATCTTAGCTTATAAAAAGTTTTGTCCACATAAGTGTGAGATATCATATAAAATATTTGCAATTTTTTGTCATTTACAGTTTTTAGTTTGAAACATTCCCTACTGATAAATAGGCTCATTTTATCTCTCAGAGTAGGTTATTAATTTTTTTAAATTACTTTTTCTGCCGTTATAAATAAGAGTTACATTTTCCAAAACATAATTTGTAGATTCTTAGGTTGATAACTTGAACAGCACTGGAACTTGTGTTCGTTCTGCCAGCCCTCCCCAGTCTGGTCTGTTTTCTCAAGTGTTTATCACAGGCACGCAGATGATGCACTAGGTTTTTTCAAGGTCGTATAAATGATGTTTTTCTATTGGTGAAAATCTTGGAATTCCTTTTTTTTATTAGAGAAAAAAAAAAACTAAAACCAAGAAGGAACAAAAGTCTCCTCCTAAATACAGCTTGAACTGCAGGAGTGGAGTTTGCCTGCCTGCCCCTCTGTGTCA
>NW_020799122.1:1255298-1277296 GCF_003259725.1 Athene cunicularia | reverse complement strand
TGCCTGCCCCTCTGTGTCACCCCCACGCCCCACCCGCCCCTTGGGAGTTGAAGCTTATGTGAGGATTTTCAGTTTCTGAGGCGGTAGGAGCAGCAGTAACAACATTCTGAAGGTGTGAGAGTGATAAAAACAGGGACTGTCTTTGTCACGCCCCTGGTGCCTGCATTATTTATGAGGTATTGTAAAGCTGATGTAAGGGAGTGCTGCGGGATAACCCACTGGAGAGTTGGGACTTTCTTGTAAATGTCAGGCGAATCTTATTGGACATGACATTTAGAAAATTATCACTTGTGGTCTTGCATATCCACTCTTAAATATTTTAATGAGAATTAAATAATTTTATCGTGTATATAACACTTTATCCCTCACCCTCTGTAATTCCTCTGTGCTCTCCATCAAGTTTTGGTTTGAAACTGTTGCAATCTGTCAGATTTGCTGCCTGGGGAATTGCACGGTCGTGCCCCTTCGCAGCTGATCTGCAAAAGAAAATTTGCCGTTACTTGAGTCAAACACGAACCAGTAACAGCATTTCACATAAAATATAAAATGTGACAACGGACATCAGATGTCTGTACCGAGAGGAAAAAGCACAAATGCAGAAAGGGGCAACAACCAATTCCCTTCCTTTATTCTTGCTCTTACACACTGCTGATGGAAATCCTCGGGGGCGCGATGCAAAAGCGACGCTGTCAGAGTGTGCTAGAAGGGTGTACGGTGTTTCAGAGGCAGTCGTTATCCGGTGACACCTTGTATATCAAAGGATGGGGACAAATCTTAAACCTCTGGAAGCGCCTTCTAAGTGTATTTTGTTGATGCTGTGCCTGGAGAACTGGCTCGGTGTCCAGCACAGGAGGGAGCGGTGAGAAGTCAGGCGCCAGTAACCCAAAGCACTGCGATGTTGGGGTGCCTGGCCCCACGCTGCCTGACACGCACGCGGCCCGTGTGTGTTTCTGACGTGGCGAAAGAGTCGTTGAGGATAGATAATGTTTAGTCTTCACTGCAGCGTGCAGCTGGTTACTTATTCCTTCAGTAAGTTGCTTGGGAAGATGACTTCAGTATTGCAGAGAAGCGTCACCGTGCTGCGCTCCCCCGTTTTGCCTACGGTGGTTTTGTTTGAGAGCTGTTAGTGTCCAGAGGCCCACTGAGTCCAAGCTCAGCTGTGCTTGGCGCTGCACAAACGCACACAAAACGGTCTTTTCCCAGGTCTGGGTGTCAGCACTGCCTTTCTGTCTCGCTAGAGATCGTTCAGTTAATTTAGTATTCCTATTATGCATGAAATAGAATATCCTATTCTACCTGATTGCAGAAGAAACACGGGTACTTTACTGATGCTCTGGCCATCATTTAAAAAGGGGAAGCAGATTACCTTATTGTTGTTAGTAGACTGTACAATAATGAATGTTCACAAGATTTTTTTAATGATCTTTTGTTACTTAAGGCAAAATATTTGAGACATTTGTTGTTTTGAGGCACTAAATATGTTTTGCAAAGTAATTAATGAGATTAATGCTAATTATAGCTGGTGTCCATTCAAAAATGTCAAACCTATTTAAGCATATTTTTCATAATAGTTGTTAACCAGTGAACTGCATTGAAGTTTATGTAGAGAGAGAAGGAGTTAAAAGCTAATCAGAAGAAAAGTCATGGTGCTGCAGATCTGGAAGACATGAGCAACCTGCAGCTGACTAACACAAGTCCAGGAACGAGTCAATTATGTTGCTTTTTCACTGATCTTTTATTTATTTCCTCCCACAGTATTTTAAAAAGCAGAAACGGTTAATCCCAGAAAGGACGGTGTGGAAATATTTTGTGCAGTTATGCAGTGCAGTTGAACACATGCACTCCCGCAGGGTGATGCACAGAGGTAACATTAATTCAGTCTCTTTTCACTGAATAATAATATAATGTTCCAATTAGTAAGCGCCTACATTCAAAAACAATTATGCTGATGTTCAGCCAATGCATGTTTAGAGAGGCTGGAGCTTGCAAGATGGATTTCTCCTTCTGTCTCTTTGCCTCATTGTTAAAGGATTCAGTCCGAAGTGAGTGTGGTATTAGGAAGATGAGCTGCTTTGTATTCCAGACACTGATATTAAGTAGAAGTGTCAAACTTGCCATTAGAGAAGTGTCAGAAGTAAAATGCTGAGACTACTGGATACACTGAACTCTAAGAAATAGTCTTCATTATATTAGCTGTGACCTTAGAGAGTTTAGGAGAGGTTTTTTTCTGTCTTGCAAGCTTTTCTGAAATATTAATACAAATATGTCCCACACTCTCATAAGCTGTTCTCTATTTTCATTAATTATTTTTGAATCTCTTGTCTTAGAACTTTCCGTAACTTTGAGCTCTGTCCAAAAATTACGTCGCTGCTTTCAGCGTAAATGAAATGCTTTGTGAGGGACTTGACCCGGGAAGTGCAAATATCCCAGAAGGCACCAATACCAGGCTCTGCTGCTTGCTGTTTCCTTTCTCCTTTGAAGCAGTGAATTCTTCACTGGTTTTTTTTCAGCAACCTGATACTGGTTTTTCTCCTTTATACATCCCCTGGTGCAGTTTATCAGCTGTACGTGAAATAGGTCTGTAATCGGTGGCTGAAATTTGGAGCCTCTCACGTTTAATCTGCTTTGACGTGAGGAAAGAGCCTTGGTAACTCAGTCCTGACACCACTGCTTGGGAAACTGGGGTTCTAGTCATTTTTGCACTCCACTGAACAAACTGGGCTGTACAGAGCCCAGAACTTATGTGTATGTGGGACAACAATTAGCCCGTGGTGTGAGGGGTAATGGTGGGGGCAGGACAGCTTCCTGTAGAAAACAATCGTTTCCAAAGAGGAGCAGAGGTATTCTTTGATTTCCATCAGTTAAAGGGGATGTCTCAGTTCGGTTGTGCTGTTTCCTACGTTTCCCCTCCCTCACTGGTATTTTTTGTGTGTTGGAAGGTGTACTCTGATTTTTGTGTATGTGCAGAGCTTGAAGTCTTGGAAGATTCAGCCTATCAAAGCTCTAAAGAAACATGGTTCTGCTCGAGCCTCTTTTGTGCAGAGTGTGCTCCAGGCTATGTTTCTACTGCGGTAGCAGAACCAAGTAACCTTTTGTGGCTTTGACCTTTTACCTTTTTCTTCTTGCAGACATAAAACCAGCCAACGTGTTTATAACAGCCACGGGGGTGGTGAAGCTGGGAGATCTTGGATTAGGCCGGTTTTTTAGTTCTAAAACCACTGCAGCACATTCCTTAGGTAAGATGGTACTTGTCGATGTCAAGCAAGGCACTGCTGTGCAGTTGTCAGCTGGGGGGGGGTCAAAAAAAAATGGTGTCTGTCCTCTTACTATAACAGAAGCTTAATTCATGGATGCAAAGTATATTTTCTGTGCTAGGCATTTTAAATACTCTTCCTATGAAATTGATAGGGGTGGTTTTTTGTTTTAAAACTCCACTTGATGTTTTTCTCTGGAAGGTCTGGCCTGGTAAGTGTGTGATTTATAGCAGATGTACAAATGCAGCTCTTCCACTCTAAACAGCGTGTTTGCCTGCACTCTGCTTACTGGAATTAAATGTTGCACCACCACCGGTTTTAGCAGGTGCTGGTCAGCTGTCTTCCCCTGAGCAGGGGTTGTGACTGTCACCTGAAGCAAGGGAAGTGTTCAAAGCCCTCACAGTTCATCTCTTTCAAAAAGGGACTTCACTTGAAACTAGCTTGGGCTTGAAAAATTCAAGTTTTCTTAACGTCTTCCACGTATCTCAGTTGTTTTCCTGCTCTTCTGTCAGTGCAGCTAATTGTTCTTGTCAAAGTGTAGTACCTTGCTTTTATTCTTACTGAATTGTATCATGTTTTCAGACTCTCCTACTTGCAGTCAATGAATTTTTATTCTGTGTTCTGCTGTGCTTTGGTTCGTCCCAGCTTCTTGCTATCCACGAAGGCAATAGCGTCGCCACGCTCCGCCGTGTTGATGTGTTGAACAGAACTAGAGCTACCAGCTCTCTTGCCAGACTTCACAAGAAGTAGCCTTCTACTTTGATGGTGAACTGCTTTCCTGACCAATTTTGCAGCCATTAAGTAGTTTCATTTAGACAGATTTAACAGTTTGCTTATAAGTAAAGTTCTACAAGCCTTTGCTGTTAAAGTTGTAATACATCTGTTGCTTCTGTTTCCCTCCCTCTGAAGCCTCTCACATCATCATTTGTCATCATGTTTTCTGGACCAGTCATAATGATTCATTCCTTGGGGTTTTTATCTGTGGTTTACAAGTAGCATGATTATACCTCCAGCATTTTTATGGGAATTGAAATTGAGTTCACTGGTTTAGAGCATCTGGGTGGTTCTCTCCTTCATCTGTACCTTTAGCGCTAATTACAATGCTGTAGAAGAGTGTACAGTATATGCTGTTCATCCTTTAAGTCTTACAACATAAAGTATTTCAGAACTGTGTCTGTAACCTCTTGAGAGGTGGCTGATTTTCAGTTTTATTAACGAGTGTGGTTTTTGAGTCACAGAGGTACTTCTGTGTCACAGCAGTGAAGAAACTTTGGCTTTTAGTGCAGTATGGAAGCTCTTTCACATTTAACTCTCAGTTGACTTTGGAATACACAACATTTGTTCCACTGGTTGGTTTTGTGCAATTTCCTCCACTGAGTGAGAGTCTTGCTCAATTATTTCTTCTATGCCTACAAACCTAATTGATAATACTCACCAACAACGCTGGCGCTTCTCAGTGCACAGGAAAAGACAGATACCTGCCTTTGTGCTTAAAAAACTGAGTCATTTCTAGTTTACTTTCATAAAATAGAAGATTTCCCTTTGTATCAAAAGCCATCCTAGGATTTATGCTTATATACTTAATAGATTAAAATAGACCCTCTTCAGAGAAAGTTACAATCACATGATCTGCACAGGCAAAAATACGATCATGTCTAATTATATGATCTTATCTAGTTTGACTGCTGCACTTATATTAATAAGAATAAATTGGGGCTTGGAAACTGGCTGCGCATGTAAGCCAAGCTCATGACCTTTACCGGGGTTGCTCTCTCTTAATTGAGAAAGCTCGTGTAGGAAGAGTTAAGCCTCTTCTGCAGGAACCTTGCCCTTCCTCAGATCAACAGCATCCTGGAAGCAAGTCAATAAGGTGCAGAACACTGAGGGAGCAGCAGTGAATGGAACTGGAGACAGCCTGTTGTGTTGTGGGACACAACACCATGTCCAGTGGTTCTTGTATCCAAGTAAAAAGAACACTTTAACAATCAAAAAAATATGCAGACCTGAAGCTTTTTTTTTTTTTTTTTTTTTGTATTTTGCCAGACATACAGGTTTTGTAGCAGCAGGAAATCTACTGATCTTGGGTTTGGTTTAATTAAGACATTTGTTTAAGTAGGTGTGAGTGATGAACACCCTGCAAACCAGAGCGTGGGACCCGCGCGGACCCAGGCTGTGATGCCGGGCACTTCCCGTAGCCACGTTGCCCTGGCAACCGCCCTGAACCATCATTTCTCTGGCTGCTGACCCATGAATTGAACGTGTGGCTTATGCAAATATATTCATCTAATTTTTTTTTTTTTTTTTACTTTCGTTGTATTTGCTAGCATCAGACTGGCATGAAAGGGCATTAGGCAGTACCGCGACCCGTCTGACAGGTGTACCACCGGGCTGCAGCGGCACGGCCGCCGTGTCAGGAATGGGAGCTGTAATTAGAGCAAAGAACAGAACGTCAGATGAATTACCAGGCAGCAGATCATATTTGTCAGGAAGGATTGCATACATAAAAATTAAGTGACAGTACATGCCGTGGTAATGAAAGAAAAATGAAAGATTTGCCTGTACACAGCTCGAGATGCTCGGAGCGCCGGCGGGATGCCTGACCGGGGCAGTGGGCGACTGCAGCAGGGAGAGCTCCAGCCCCTGGGAAGCCTCCGCGGGCAGCCCTGCGCCAGGGGAGATGTGGGCACCTCCTGGCTCCCTGGAGTAACAGAACTGCGCGGGGAGAGGCAGCGGTGGGGTGGGGTGGGGGATAAGCCCCAGAACCCAGCCAGGCCTCTGCCGCGTTCGTGTTCCCCGCGGGGCTTGGGAGGGAAGGCAGGAGATGCTGCTCCATAGGGGAGAGCTCTGCGTGACCAACCGGTCCCAGAAAGCTCCCACATTTAAAGGTAACGAGTGTAGCCAAGGTGAATTTTACTACTACTTGTTACAACATGGTGGCTTACTGTCCTTCTTTCCCTAAGTTAAACTCCCCTGTAGGAGAAGCTCCAGGATTGAGTTTAAAGGAGACAGACTCATGTATTGCAGAAACTTTATTGGGGTGCAGGAGGGAAGGGGGGCACAATTCAGCACAAAGTGAGGAAGAATGCTTTTTGCTTTTTTTTTTTTCCCAGTACTGCTTATGATTTTCCTGGAAAAATTTGTACAGCCTATTCTTTTGCAGTTTATACTACATTCATAGTCATTCTATTTTTTTTCTTTATTTCATTTGTATGGTTATTTCCCCCCCCCAGGAGCCATATGATACCTGTTTGACAGATGTTTCACGACAGAAAATGACTAAACTGAACCCAGGGCTTTGCACCCAGAAATGATGAGATGACGCCTGGATGCTGGAGTTGGGGTGTGCAACACCGTGCTGTTTGGGCTGGTTTTATAGCCCTGGTGTGTGATGTGCTTCCAGGTGTCATCTCTCATCCAAGATTTAATGGGACTAAGAGTATTTTTTTTTTGTCTGTTTTTAATGTTTGATTGTATCCATTGTTTTGTTGATCTCTTGACATGGATATCCAGAGGAATAGAACGTCAGTTAAGGCTATTCTAAGATGCTTGTGGGAAAGTTTAAGTCATTAACTTTGCTAGAAAAACTAATTACTTATAGGCCAAAAATTACAAATAGCAGAGCACAGACTTTAGAAAACTGCATAGGCTTTGGAAAACTTAACAGTAAGCTGGTAGATTTTGTTTTACTATAAGCTGTAATAAATATAGAGAATTTCCATTAATGTTGAAATGGGTAACTTTATTGTGAACTGGTATATTGCCCATTTTCAGCCAAATAAAGTTGGCATTATCCAAAGCTTCTGACTGACTTTACATATTGAAGAAAAAAGAGAAAAGTAAAACACAAACCAACCCCAAACCCAAAAAAGCAATTTTACACAGAATAGCCTTGTTTTGGAGCAGATGATTTATTATTTATTCTTGGGCAAGAGTAAACTTGGAGCAGACTTTCCTTTTGGGGGATGCATGTAAGTCAGAGCTTCCCAGTTTAGAACATGCAAATAGCGGTGGATTGGAGTACGTGGGGTGTTACACGTCCCTTCTGCTTTCTTTTTGGACACGAGGACGAACAGGGAGTAACTGCAGTCATGAGAAGAGCTCTTTTGTAGATGGACAATTTGTGTCGCTTACTCTGCTTGCCAAGCCAGTTTGCCATCTGAAAAAGTCACAGTACTTCAAGGGGCCCGTAAGCAGCACTTGTGAAGAAAAAACGGGCACAAGAAATCTGCTTAAAATTTCAAGAGCTGATGTTCTGTGCATTTTGAGAAATTTTGGCCCTTTGGTCTGTGCCTGTACTGTAGTATTTGTGGAAGAAAAGACGGCTGCAGAATTACTGCAGGTATATTCTATTACCTACGTGCAAACAAGAAAAAGAAAAAAAAAATGACAGAAAAATGCCGTGCACCCCCCCACCCCCACAAAAAAAACCCAAACCAGAAAACTATAAGGACTCTGGTAATGTTATGTATGTAATTAAATACTAATAAGAAAAAAAATAGAGAGATTAGAGCAAGAGGTCTTGTAAAAACAGCTGCAATATTATGCAGAAAATATTTATTTTTAATTTTTTTTTTTCATCTTTTTTTTCCCCCTTGAAACAATTAGTGGGGGGACCTCACGCTGAGATTTGAAGGCGTTTAAAGTATCTTTTAGTGCCTCTGGTGACTGTTTCACTTCAACTAATTCCCCAAAGTTGAGCTAATTCCCAAATTATCCGTTTGGGGGAAGACCTCAGCTTTCTTGTTGGAAGCACACCCCAAGTAATGCAGACGTTTGAAACAGATACTTATGAACTAGACTTCTTTTAAACAACGCTGTAAATTTTTCTTGGTAACCTACAAGCATGTCTGGAGAGATGAGGCAGGCGAGAGTTGCGGACTTTAATTTTCAAGCAGAATTGCTTCCCTGCTGTGTTTGCACCCCTGGATGTTACTAAAACATACTAAAGTATTTTTTTTCAACTCCGTGTATGTTCACGGAGGATGCAATAGTGTGTCTTACATGTTAAAGCTGAGCTAATAGTTCTGGAAATAATTATTATTTTAAAAACTGGGCGATATTTTGTTATTCATGGATGGCACCTCAGGTTTTTGAGCATAGTTCTTTTGCCTTTTACATTTGTAATGAGCATGCTTCAAAAATCACAAGTATTTCAAAACATTGCAAAGTTTGTTTTGACAGGAGTGGAACATCTCTAGAATGAAGGAATGCTTTAATCAGTATTACCCCTTTGAGGCCCGTGTTGCGCTCTGATATCTCTTGGTTTGAAACTGGGAATACTCTGTAAAGATACAATAAAGGTCAGAATTTGTTAGGTTCTTTCATATTCAGAACTCTGTTCCCTGCTGTGAGAAAGGAAAGTGTTAGATTCAGAAACACTGTTCAGCTCGCTATTAAAGATTAGCTGGAAGGTGCTGGTGAAGGCAGAATAAAAGCTTTCCTTATCACTTGTACTTCACAGCCAAATATGGTTACGGAGTTTGATTCACTTCAAGAGATGCTTATTTTTTATAGCATTTAAAAAACCCAACATACAGAGCCTATTAAAATATTTGGAAATAACTGTGCACGGATTTCAGTCTGATGACAATCCGCCTAAAGGTGTGGGAGAGCTGCTGCTGCAAGAGACTTGTCTGTGGCACCTTAAATTCAGTGAATGAGACTCCGATAGAGCCTCCTAAAAGTATGAATCGGATTTTCTGCCTACGAGCAGCTAAGGGTGAATTTCCCAGGAAGCATTGATCCCTGGCTGAACTGTATTTGCACAGGAGAAGCTCCGTGTAGGAGATTAGTCACACACAGGATCGTTCTGATAACCCAGCTGCTGTCACCTTCGCAACAACAAAACTCCGCTGATTCAAGCTGAAAAACGTTTTCAAAACGGGTGAGCCTGATCTTTCCTATGTCGTGGAAGACTTGCTGAGTTCAGAAGTAACCCAGCTCTTCACCTGGGTGTTTCTGTGGCAGATGTGGGAATTCAGCCCAGAGGACCTGTGCACACTGGTTGCTGTACTACAGCATGGGTAGGGTTTTAAATTCAGACTATATATGAGAGGAAAGGAATTTGAATTTTTTTTTTTTTAATAACTTTTCTGCCTTTGCCTGCGTGTGTTTTTTTTTCTGGTGAAACAAGAGACTCTGCTCCTAATCTAACTGGAAATAATTAGCATTTCCCTAACTTGGGTGTTGCAGATATCCCAGAGCTGTTCTGTTCCGTGTGGGTGTTGTAGCTGTGCACACAGACAGTGCTGGGGAGAGTAGGAAGAAACGTTGTTCTGGTATCGCTGAAGGAGGCTGATATTCAAGTGAAGTGTTTCAACTTTCAGGAATAGGATGGGAAGACGCTTACTTAGTCATAATCTTCTCTACAGTTTTGTGACCTTTCTAACTTTAAAGGCATTACTTTACCACCTGGTGATTAATCCTGAGTCTGAGCAATATTTTGTATTTCCAGCAGGGGAAATGCCAAAGAAAGTTCCTGATTAGTAGTCTCCGATTAGACTATTCTTGTCAAATTGACTAATGTAATGCAATGGTGAGCCCTGACTGATTGCACTGGAAGCCTTGTGCGCTTTTCTAGAAGGTGCTCATTATGGGAGATTCCCACGTAATGTTGGACGGGCCATAAAGAGAATTGGGCTTGTCAGTCTTTTATCATGACAGTTATTTAAAAATTAATGCCTCAGTTTTGAAACGCAGAGACCTGCTTGTTCGTACATTTGCTGACAACACCACAGTAATGATAGGTAAATGTGCAAGGTAGACTTCATAAAATCAGCTCAGGCATGGACTGCTCCACAGGCCCATTAATATAATGGAACAGACTAATGCACGGAAAATCAAATAGGGGCGATAACGCGCTCATCCGTGTCGGAAACCCTGTCATTCTGCTCCGATCGAAGGTCGTTTTCAGGCATTATGTGAAATGACAGCTTTAGCCTACCAAGCAGAGCCCTGCTAACGTGGAAGGCAAGGCCATAACTTTAGAGCCCACACGTTATTATTTGCTCTGAGCTTGTCCCGCAGTGACCCAGAATGCCCGATCGCAGGAACAGCAACGGCCCCTGGCACCGGCACTCCGAAGCACGAAGGCTTTGGGGGGCAGGAGTGGGAACGATCTTCCTGGGCTGCTGCGGGCCCGTGCTCAGCTCCTGCGCTCGGCGAGGGGCTGGCACCTCTGCGCTCAGCTGCTGCCAGAGCTGGGAAGAGCAGCAGCGCTGCGGAGTTGAAGGTAGGGAAGAGCTGTACACACTGGTGGTGCCCAGTGGGGACTTCCAGAACCGTCCTCCAGAACTTCACATAACGAATCACCCTTTCTTCTGCAGCTGCGTATTTTTTAAGCAGGAAAAATGAATCAGTGCTATTCCAAGCAGGTCAGTTCTCGTCCAGAAATCTGTCAAATGTGTGGGGATTACCTGGAGAGCTGTGCTGTCCATCGGGTGCGTCTTGCGTGCGCGTGGGAGAGATCCATGGAAGCCTTTGGGGCTCTTTGAACGAGTCCTCTCTGCTCTTGGTGTTCGAGTTACTCTGTCCAATCTGTTAGAAATTATCAACTATTAACAGAACTCTGGTCTCATCCATACATAGAGGCCTTTCACCGGCGATTAAACCCAGCCGGATCTGGGACAGTGTCAGTCTGGCATGCTCCTAGACTGGATGCGGTAGGACCGAGCGGGGAAGTATAATCATCCCCATGTGTTGTTTTTTCCAGTGTTGCAGTTTGTATAGAATTTTCAAAAATGTAACTTCTCATTAGGGTACTCTTCACATTGAAAGTGAAGTAATTTCTTATTTGAATGACCTGCAAGCACAAGCCGAGTTTATCATATAGAGCAGCTGATTACTGAAAGTCCCAGGGGACCAAATAAATGAGCCAGGCAGGGCAGCGGTCCCCTTTCCTGGTTACTTGTTCTATTTTGGTGAGTAGAGTTTTCTATATGTATTCCTGAAACGTCTTATGTTTCACACCGATGCCATAGGATTAATTTCACACTATATGCCACATTTCTGAATAGCTCTGAGTAAAAATCGTTGAGGTTCAGTAGACTCAAGGTTTGGGCATATAAATGTGTGACAGAAATGTAGAATAAAGATTGAAGGGTGCTGGTTTCTGGGGGAGGGTTGTTGGGTTTGTTTTGAGGTAAGCTGCCTAGTTTTCACCCCAGAGAAGAAAATGCCTTGGATATTTAAGGTGGAGTAGGTGGTGCAACGTGATCCCAGTTTACCCCACAGAAAACACAGGGGCTTGAGAATGCTGATGTGGTAGAGACTTCAGTAATGGGGTGAACTGGGAGGATCTGGTGCGTATGGCATCCATACTTCCAGCAAGACCCACGTGTGGGGGGATGCCGGGGATGCTTTGGAGACAGTCGGGTAATTGCGTGCTAGCACTGACAGCACTGGTTTCAAATCAATGCTCTTTGTTTTGGCTAAATAACCTGAGAGGATTTCTGTATTTCTGGGGTTTCCCGCTTCTGTTAGGACACTGAGGCACTGCCCGACTCCTCAGGTGCTGCCCCACGCCCAACTTTCCTCTGGGTCTCGGTTTATCTAAGTGCTCTGAATTCCTTGGGGCTGTAAACGTCTTTCTGTCCTTGAGGACAGGCCTTGTACGGTGCCTGTACCAAGGGGATCCTGGCCTGTCTGTGGGCTCTCTGGATGACAGAGGAACAGATTTGGGCTCCCGTGTGTGCTTGGCACGGCATGGTCTGAGCTAGGGGCACCCCAGAGTGATTTTGCTCAGGTATGGCACTGACGGCAGCAGCTCGGTGCCCTCGGTTGGGGTGGCTTTTGGCCTCTCAGAAAGTTGTTGCTTTCTGCCGCAGAACTCATTTGTTTCCTACAGTGTGTGAACCCCTCCTTAGGAACACTGGGGGAAGGTGGGGGCTCTGCTCCCCCCCTCCACCTCTAACACCATCCTTCATCTGCTTATTAGTCTGCCAGGTGTCTGCAGTCAGCATTTCAAATGGAGAAATGGTAAACTGAATGTTACAGGCAAATTAAACATTTGCCATCTTGTGAGGAAAGGTCTTTAATTAGGAGAAGGATACATTCGAATGCCAAAAGAGAAAAAAAAAAAAAAAAAAAAAAAAAAAAAATTGACAGGGGACAGGCAAGCAGGGGAAGCAGGAGAAAAGAGAGCATATAAAGTCCTTGGATGTTTTAATAAATGATGTATCTGAGGATTATTTGATGTAGTTGAGACTGCCAGGATGTCTTGTATTTTCAGTACCACAACTGAAACTTATTTAGGATTTAAAAAAGAACCTTTCTGAGGTAAGGAGTTTATTAATAATTTCCTGTAACTTCTGTCCAAAATGCTGGAGTAAATTTCTTCTGATAAAATACAGCCTTCTGGAAGTACATTGAAATCCCAGAGCTTCTGATGTGACTGCAAGTTGGAGCGGGGTTTTAAAGTTTGGAATGACTGTCTTGGTCCTTGCAGAAAGTTTTTGAATACCTGTCTGTGCTGGGCTGGTTACTTCCATTTCTCTGCTGGGGTAAATATTCTCCTGAACCCCTAAGGGGGGGAACCCCCGTATCTGGGGCCGTGCTGCCGGCGCAGCGTGGGCCGGGGGGACGCTCGGTTAAGGGGGGGGTGTTAGCAGGGCACGCTCGTGGCACCCAACGTGCAGTTTCAGGGCTGTTGAGCGAACCGAAGGAGGATGATCCTTTCCGATTTGCTCTGTCTGTCCGAGAGGCTCTGAAGGTACTTGGAAGACCAGGACGGGGGAAGAAAACACTCCTCAAATTTCAGAAATACGGAAGATATTTTCAGTAATGTTCACCAGTCCTCTAGCTCTTTATGTGATGATATATTTGGTTCTACGCCTTCAAAACCATGATGTTTCCAGATTTTTGTGCCAATCTCTTCTAATTAGCTGTTTGTGCTAAACCTAATCCTTTAGTGAAGTCAAACTTCTGTATAATACAGATTTCACAGTCACTTTTTAAGACCATAACTCCTCGTTTGTTTGTTTTTTACAGTGGGAACTCCATACTATATGTCCCCAGAAAGAATACATGAAAACGGCTATAACTTTAAATCTGATATCTGGTCTTTGGGCTGTTTATTGTATGAGGCAAGTATCTTCTAACGTTTTTTTTTTCCCCAGGTTTGTCTTAACCACACAATATGGTAGAGGAATTGAGGAGCTCAGACTAACTTAATTGTTGAGAAACTTTATGAAAAGTGAACTCTTCTTGTGCTCATCATGTGCCTTTTTTGCATGAACAGCAAAGGGATTGTGTCATACAGCACAGGACTTGCGCAAAGTTAATCCAGTAGGTCACAGTAGATGTTGAGGCTGCAGACAGAAGCAAGCCAGCTCGCTGCGTTCTTTCTTCCTACTGTGAGCGGAGCTGCTATTAGGGCAGCATATGCGTAGTTTTTCCTCAATACTGCTTTTGTTTTAAAAATACCAGATTCATTTGAATCTAAGCTACTGCTTTGTTGAATTGATTTCTGACCAGTTGGAATATTTTAATTTGGGGAGCTTTCAATAAAGAAAAATAGAGGTTTTATATAATGTGAAATCAGTTTCTCTCTTAGGCTATAGCTGGCATTTTTTTCTAATTTACATTGTCTACCAGCCAAATGCACATACACAAAGCAGACACACGCTGTATGAACTGCACGCTTAGCGTGCAACTTTTTCTTAAAAGCTATTCTGTATGATGTGAAAATAAGTGCTAAGATTTTGTAACGGTACTTTTGAATTTTGTGATTTCATTTTTGGCAGGGATCAAAGGGTATTGAACAGTCTTGTACTCGTTTATAATCCAATCTTAATCTGCTTTTAGATGTATGCATCTTGGAATTCAAGTGAAAGTGCATGTCAACATTTAGAAGGCTTTTATCCCAGCCCAGAGAATTAAAAATCCCTGGGATATTTAGTAATAAGAATATTGCTCACATCCTCTTTGGATAATAAATTGTGTGAACTGATGACATTTTGCTTCTTGCTACAACTCCTTGTAACCACATGGAATTAGAGAATAAACAGAAATGTAATTTGCTTTGTGGGCACATCAGATGTGAAGACTACTATAGTTAAGCCTATATGTCAGCTAGTTGATTAAACAAAACTCTTAAGAGGATATAAAAGTAAATTTTCCCATAGCATTGGTCTTCCCGGCAGGCGTGCAGAGCTGGTCGCTGCCGCGTGCTTCTGGGAGGGACGCTCGGCCAGCAGAGTAAAGGCTTGTTCAGCCCGGTGACCCCCAGTCCCTGGTGGGTTATACCAAGCCCCGCATCGTGCAGCTCCGTAGGTGCTGGTTTGCTGCTGCAGGTGGCAGTGCTGTGGGGTCTGTGTCTTCAGCGAGAGAGGCTGGTGCTGGGAACTCGCTGACGTAAACCAGGAGACTCCAGCTGAAGGCGCTTGGGCAGTCCTGGGGGCTCAGCTCCAGCAGCCCTTTGCTCCTCGCATGTGACGGCAGCACAGCCGGCCCGGAGACGATATGGGCTTGAGTGTGGTCTAAAAAGTGCTCTCAGGGAAAAAACCCACAGCTGCCCACTCGTTTGACACTCCTACGAGTGGCCATCCAAAGACGGTTTCTCCCCAGTGCTTCAGGCAGCCTCAGTTCACAACTGCTGACTCCGCTGCACGCTTGACGTGACACAGTTTCATCAAGGAGGAAGCTTTGTCGGGGTGTCCGGTGTAAACACCCCATAAGTCACCACAGGTGGGGTAGAGTCCCAGTGTTGGCCTTACTGGGGCCAGCAAACGGCCACTAGATCTGCTGAAGGGATGAGCCACTGTGGTGGAGATGCTGGAGCCCAACGCAGCTGTGTCACTGTTTTATTATTAAAATTCCATGGGATAGGAGGGAGAGAAAGGGTGTCAGACACCCCAGGTACTTAATCAAAAATATTTGGAAAATGGTGAGCTTAAATTGAGCAGCTTTGTGCCTATCCTCAGATTCTTGCTGCCTCTTATCAAGAGACCTAATAATTCCCGAAGCAGCAGCAACAGCATACCATCCAAAAGGTGACATTTTTGAATAAAGGATGGTTTTGCTTGTAGTGTTTTAGTGAGCTCTGAAAACTGGAATGGTACAGTGGAGCTCCGTGTCCTGGGTCTGCTGGTGGCGCCTGAGAAGGGCTTGGAGACTCTTCTGTGGGGACGGGGGGGAGGCGGCCTCGGCTCCCCGGGACTCACGATGCTGCTGACTCCAGGTCTGCGTCATGGCTTGGGCCTAAAGAGTTCTCGGTTTAAGGCTTTGCTGAGCCGGGGGCTTCGGCCCTGCCGTGGCGTGTCGGACTTGCCAAGTCTATCGGCAACAGTCGGAGTCGCCCGAGTTGGACACCGCTACTCATCTGCTGCTCTCGTGTGCAGCTTCTCCGTCAGGCTGCTCGGAGTCAGCTCGGAGGCTGAGCGCTGCTGGAGATGGGATTCCAGATTTATGCAGAGAGAAATATTTAGCGTTGTGCTAAGATAATGTTTTTGTTGCAGGCAATATGGTCCCCTTATGGCACAGTAGTCTTGGTACTCCTTATATTTCAAGAAGCTGACTTAATTGCGCACTAAACATAATTCTCTGGTAGGAGTAGCAGTACTATAGTAACATGTGAAAGATTTGGCATGTGAAGCGTTTTTAAATTTACTTCCTACGTAGGTAAGCCTTAACTTTGTGAACAGGAACTGTGAGATCTTGCAAATTCCGAGGAGGACTGGACAGTTACCAATTTTGTGTTCTGTAGATAAACAGCTACTTGACTTTTTAAACTTTCTAGAATTTGGAAAAATTAAAAATCGAATCGGTATGTCTTTGAAGGAGCTGTATTTTATCTTCACTAATTTCTTGTAATGAGAATTTTTTTTTCCGTTTGGCTTAGAAGTAAGGAAGCGATGTTTGTTTGGTTATGAGTCACTTCTGATATTTCTCCAGATAGATTGTGTAGATAAGCTGCAGAGAGCTTTAATGTACAAATTGCCTTCAGAGACACGCGTGTCCACTGGAATCCACTTAGGGCACGTTGAGGGGTTTGGGATGTGATGCCACGTAGCACCACTTAACTTTGACATTGATAATCATACAGTGATTTTTATTAAATCTTATCAATATAGTAGTAACTGTCTCCATCCCTCACTTCCTGTAGATATCTTGTCAGCAAGATCACTTGGAGGGGATAAAAATAAGTTGTTAATTCCCAGAATACAGCTACAAGCAGTGACTTTAGTGGTTCTGGCAAGACGATCAATTTAAGCACTAACAGCGATTCCTATATATATTTTTTTTAACCAGTCATACTACATGGTGGTCATTTGAAATGGAGATCTAGCTGTCCTGTGGTAATTGCTCTAATCAAAATGTCAGGAGCAAACCCCAGCGTAGCATCGCAAAGTGCTGTTAGTGAGGGACTGGCAGCACCCGTGGTCGCGGCCCCACAGACCTCACTGGTCTAGTCAGAACGTGTGGGCCATCTCTCGCCATTTTAATTTCCTGCATTTGCCACCCCAAAACCCCACGGTGTTCCTTTTTTCTTCCTCCTCTTTTGCACGTGACTGCTTAACTAGACTTGGAAAGAAAAGTTAATGGGAATTGAGAAATCCTTTTCAACCTGACTGGCGTTATTGATGTTGGTATTGAAAGCTCGGAGCCCTTGTTTAACCCTTGATTGCCGTCTGTGCCTTTCCTAATGTGCCCATTAGTGGTTTTCTTGGAGCAATCTTGTGTGCTGGGCTCTCCAGTTTTGCTTTAATTGATTGAGAGCAGTTTGCTATCAATCTTTAATTGGAGATTAGAATCTCTAATTGGAGTCGTAATTTTTTTCCCCCCACCGATTAGCCTGTTAGTGTTATGGCAGTAATGAAATACTGGTGATACAACTTCACCTTTTACCTTCAGAAACTTCCAAGAGGCCACGAGCGCGGGGCTGTAGCCGGGCTGCCGGGGCTCTGTTCACGAGCCTGTTGGGCGACTCCTCCGCCTCGGGTCTGTAGGGTTGTTGGGAATGGCGTGGCAGAGCTACTGGTAGTAGTGGTGAAACCAGAGAGGTGCCGGTGCCCGTTCCCCAGCCCGGTTTGTGCAGCTGTCAAAGGCCTGATTCCTTTTCTTGCCCAGCCTGCAGCAAGATGTCACTAGCACAGCAGAGCTCTCAAGCTGCGTTACATGAGGTGTTACAGACACAAAACTGAGCAGCCTGGGATTCCCTGAGGTGTCCTGGGGAGCTGTGCCCTCAGTTCATTCTGTCCCTCAGTTAGTTTGGGTGCCTTTGTCTATTTGTTATTGCCGTTTATAAGCCTCTCTGAGTGCCTGATAAATACCTCAGGAAGAGCTTCCTGAAAAATAAGTTAGTCTGGTGGTATATAAGGAGATAACCTTGGAGATTTGGCCAGAACACATCTTACTACTTCTCGTAATGGCTCAGAACTCAATGTGGAGGCTCTCTCGCAGGGCTGTCTTGCACGCGGTGGCCCCTGCTAATTTCACAGAGGAACCAGTATGTCTTGCAAATAAGCAAGAAACATAATGACTTTAAATTATTTAAAAGATAGATTTATGATTTGAACCAAGGGTAGTTTATCTTGATGCGTCCTGCGCTGCTGAACGCTCGGCCGCGTGTTCATGACGGGAGGTTCCTGCGCCGGGCCGTGTCCTGCCGCGGCAGATCCAGCCCGGACGCAGCGTTGCCAAACCCTGCCCTAATCAAAACTGCTTGTCTGTCGCCAAATCGCTAATAATCCATCGATCTTGATTCCTAAACTGCAGGATAATAGAGTGGAGGATCTTGTATTGACTTTTTTTAATTCTGCTGGGAGGTTGCTGTGTGTGTCAGCAGCAAGACAGCGTTCTTCAGACGGCTTTCACAGTGCAGGGTAATGAGCAAGAGACTAATAATTGTCAAATAACCCCCTATTAAAGCCGCAGTGAGAAGCATCAAGTTCAGCTATAGCCTCGGTATGAAAAGCATGCTGATTTGATGCGGCTTCTAGCAAAATGGTTTAAAAAGATCTAAACAGGGTGGATAATGTCCACAATTATCCAGTGGTGCTTCCCGGGCAGGAGGCTTTGCTGGGCTGCACAGGGCGGGCTCGACAGCAGCGGGTGATGAGCAGCACTGGAGTAACAGCCGGCACTCGGAGCGGGGGGTCCGCCGGGCCGGGGGCGAGCAGGGGAAGGTGCTCAGCTCCCTGCGGGGGCTTTTCAGGGACACGACTTCAGCCCCGTTTCCTGAGTTCAAACACGCCTGCGTGGCTACAGCTGCTTTTCTGAGCCTCGTCGCTCAGTGTTCATTTAGATCTCCTGGTTGAGAACTTGCGGCATAAATGGTTTTCCACGCACAAAGATGCAGTTTCCTTCCTGAGACTTAAGTATAATACAAACATGTCTTTGTGAGGAGTCTCCGCGTGCCCTGGAAGGAATTCTTCCCCACCCAGCGCCTTCCGCCGTGCTCTCCGTGCTGTGTGAACAGCCGGTTTATCTCGGACATCTGTCGTATTTTTGGAGATGGCAATACTGGATTCATTAAACAGAACTGAAAGAGGAAAAAGACCAGATTGATCAGGAAAAGTTTTGAGTAGTTTGGTTCCCAAGTCAGCCTGGGACACTCCTTTCTAAATAGCAGATTTCTGGCAGGAGAGGATGTTTGTTTTAAGGTCATTTTGGGGTTTTTTAAAGGCCGAAGTACATTGCTCATGCTTATAAAATTCTTTGTATTCTAGGTAGCTAAAATGTCCAAACCCAATCCCTTTGTCCTTAGTAGCAGACTGTTCAAAATCGACCAGGCACAGGGAGCAAATGAACTGAATGTGGTTGTACCGGGGGAAGATGGAAACCGGGTTACGTTACCAAAGACAGAGCTGCTGCTTTTTAAAGATGATTGTATTTACGAGAGGTTTTCATGGTCCTCTTCAAGCCAGGTGGTTTCCGATTGCCCTACTGTCAGGGCATCCTATTTATGGTTTGGTTATTTTTTTTTTTAAAAAAAAAGCTACTTTTTTCTGTGTACCCACAGAATTGCCTGTGTACCCTCAGCGTTCCACATCTGAAACATTTTGGGCATTAGGAATCACAGGGACAGGAAAACTCAGACTTTTCCAGGCTGGGCGCTGCCCGGCAGCTGCGTGCCAGGGTGGGGGCTGGCCTGGGGGGCTGCTCCGGGGAGCGAGGCCTGAGCGGGCACCTCTGGCACCGCCCAGGGGGCGCGGGGTGAGCAGGGGGGCTCGGAGAGCAGCAACATCACTTGCTCCCTGTCAAAGAACAAAATTTGCTCTTGCACATCAGCAGCACCGAGGGCTATTAAATCCTTTGCGTTTCTGAAGTATTTTCTGTTTTCTCTCCAGATGGCAGCTCTTCAGAGTCCTTTCTATGGAGATAAAATGAACCTGTTTTCTCTTTGCCAAAAAATAGAGCAATGTGACTACCCACCTCTTCCAGCTGAACATTATTCTGAAAAGGTAAATTGGGAACATTTTTGCAGGGGAATGTGGTGGGGGATGCAGGGAAGTTCCCGCACAGGGGAAAAGGAGCCCAGGAGAAGCCCCCCCCCATCCGAGGCAGAGCAGGCGATGGGCAGTGTCCTGGGTACCTCGGCCTGGCCGAGGGGGTCCTGCCATCATGTCTGAATAGTGACGAGCTAAATTAAGATGGAAGAGAAGCTTTCTTAACGTGGGGAATATTTTGAAACTGAAAGTCTGATGCTGGCAAAAACCAACAACAAACCGTGGGAAAGCCCTCCTTCACTTCCTTTCCCTTAAAATAACATACTATAAAACAGTGCTTAAATTTTCGTTGATGAAGTCTTCACTGTGTAAGAAGGAGGAAAAGATTCTTCTTAAGAAAAAGAGAGGGAGGAAAGCTATTTTGTTTAATGCAATAAGCATCTACACAGCAGCAGTACGGGGGCTTTTTAAAGTCTGTTTTTTGTGTATATGAAAGCAAGGGATGGAGAGCAGTAGCTAAACTGGAGTATATAAAAAAAAAAAAGTTGTCACTGTGCATGCTTGCTCAGCAATGCTTCACTTCAGCTGCAAAGAGATGTGTTGTTTTTCCTAATTATTTCTGTTCCCTTACCTAGACAAACCAGCTGTTTTTTCATTCCATTACAGTTGCCTTCTATTTGAAAGGAAATGGCTAATGTACTTTTAAATGTTCACCATATCCTTTGGGGGTTTTCCTTTGTTTTGTTCTACCTCAGAGTTCTGAGGAGCAAGAGGTAGGATGCAGGGGAAGTGGCCAGCAGCAGACAGTCTGGTCTCTACCCTGAGAGACACCCGGCACCACACCTCTTACATTTCACAGAGTTTTTTACCTGCTAAGTAACTCATGCAAAAAGATTATTTGAGAATTCTTCGGGAAAAGTGAATTTTTAAATATTTTTTTTTTTTTTCTCCCCCCAAGCTGCCGTAGCAGCGAGTCCCGGCTCTGTGCATTCCCGTTTGCCATGCTGTTGTAGCATGCATTTCAGGATATGCCTGCTGGCAGCAAGAATTAGTGTAAGTTGACAGATGTGTTTCCTGTCTTTACAATTACTGTCTGTTTGCTTCCCTCTGGCAGTGCTAAAGAGTGTGTGTAGTGTGGTGATACAATCCAGGGTGAGAAGGATGGTTTAAAGCTCAAAGGCGCCAGGTCCCAGAGAACTAGACTCCAGATGGTGTTCATACACTATTAACAGAATGCTTGACGAAGTCTGAGGAGGGCTGTGCCTTTGGCTGTAGCTCATCTCGCTGCATTAGCTGCTGCTCCTTACTGCAACTGCACAGAGCTCCACTTCTGTGAATATTAAAACGTGGCTCCACCATGAACAGCATCGGCTTTAGGACGTAATTTTAAAGATCAGATTTTCAGATGCTTTTGAAGTGGAGAGCCAGAGGGAAAGGTGTGTTGGTGTCTGCAGCAGCCAAGTTAGATAAACCGTGCAGGCAGCAGGATTGGGAACACTGAGGCAGGTGCCCGCAGCAGCAGGTTGCACCGAAAAGAATTTGCTCCCCTGGCCAGTGGGCGGGTGGTTGCCTGGGTCTGGACGCACACCCCTTCCTTCGGAGCAGATGTCTGTGTGGACTGAAAGGGCAGAGTCTTTACAACCGCTCTGATACCATCACTGCTGAGGTTTGTGAGGGATGGGGAAAGCAGGAGAGCTGTCACCCCCCGCCCGAAGGCAGCGCCGAGCATTAGGCTGTGCCCGCGTTCCGCGATGCTCCGGAGCCGTGGGTGCGCCCTGCCTGCGCCCTGCCTGCGCCCTGCCCGCACCGTGGCAACGCGGCCTCGAGGCTGGCTGCTGATCACATGAATATTTTAGTTGCCGTGTTGTTGTAGATGAACAAGGCAGAGCATTTATTGAGGACTGTCTGCGTTAATGGTGTTTTCTTTCAGTGAAGTTCCTCTTCTCCGTAGCCTTTTGTGGCTAACCAGCCCAGATCCTCCCGTGATCAACTGCCCTGCTGCTTGTAGCAGGAGGAGGAGCTGGGACTCCAGCCAGGATTAGTTTTCTATATTGGGAACAAATTTGCCAGTAATGGGAGATACTGGTCTGTGGCTTTCATCAGGGCTTGGTCCGCCCCTTCCCTGCAGGTGCTGGTGAAAGGCCGGAGCTCCCTGGTCCCCCACGAGGACAGAACCCCCGGGGCTGGGTTCAAGTGCTGGACCTAAGCGGGAGCACAGCTCCTGGCTCTGATCAGAGCTTCAGACGCGTTTTTGTCTGTGGGTGCTTTGGGATGATCGTGTCTGCTCCGGGATGAGGGACCTGTTAAAGCTTTGGGGGTTACAAAGGCAGCACCCCCCTGCCCTCAGACCCGCCAG
>NW_020799122.1:1225033-1255248 GCF_003259725.1 Athene cunicularia | reverse complement strand
GGCTGCGGCCGCTGTTCCCACCCGCAGCACCAGGGCCCGGCCCGCCGCCGTCCCCAGCGAGGCACGGGGCCCTGCTCCGTCCGGAGCCAGAGCCCTCGCTCCAGTAGGAGGATAACGCAGCTGAAGCTGTGTGCTTGATAGATGTATGGTCATGCTTTTAATTACCATTAAAATAATTGGCACTGTGGCTACTGGGAGGATGTGAGAAGATCAGAGGCTCAAGGCTGTTTCTCCTGGTGCCTCGGGGGTATGAGCAGCTTTCAGCGTCTGTATAATTAAAAGCTACAATCTTTCATGTGCACAGTAAAGAGGGTTGGGAGGTGGGGAGCCTTCAGCCCTTCTGCATTTTATTTATTAAACATAATCAATGGCCAGTCTCTCTTCTTTGCGAAGGTTTTTAGGAAACTGGTGTCTGACAGCTGCACGCCCCTGTCTTAAGATACACAAGTGCTGTTCAGCCTTTGTGCACTGAAAAGCTTGAGCCGGCCTGGTGGGAGGGATTGGGGCGGGAAGGGAGGTGCAGGTTGTACAGGACACGGCCTTAAACCCCTCCCTCTACCTCCCCCTTGCCTCAGAGTCCCTTTGCATGGCCAGTCCATCCCCGCTGGGTTGGATTTCTGGCAGTGATTTCCCATTCCTTGGGCCGTGCCCTGCTCGTGCTGCTGGTGCCCCCGTTCCCGCGCTGCCCCCCCGGCCCTCGTGTCTCCCCGGGGTGCCCCTGGGCCGGGCTCCCATCCCACCCACCTACCCACCCTCTCCCGCTTCACCCGCCGGCTGACCACGAGCTGTGCTGGTCAGCTGATGATACGGGTCATCGCTGTTTGGGTTCTCTGAAGTGAATCAAAAATCCCCCAGCAAAAAAAGATTTTTCAGAGAAAAGAAGAAAAAAAAAAAATCTCTGAAAGGCTCTGTGTCAGGAGCTGCGGGGCAGAGGCGGCGGCTGGAGCCTCGTGACCGCGGGGCAGCCCTGGGCCCCTGTGTGCCAGCAGCACCCCGTACAGGACAATGTGAACTCCACGCGGGGTCGTGGTGAAGATCTAAATCTTCAGTGCTGAAGGTTTGGGTGAAAAAGGTTCTTCCTGGGCCTTTGGGGGGGGCGGGCAGGGACTGGACAGCCTGCGGGCTGCCCGAGGGGGTCCCAGCCTGCCCCCGTCCCAGCTCACGCTGCTGCCTCTTCTCTCTTCCAGCTGCGGGAGCTGGTCAGCATGTGCATATACCCTGATCCAGACCAGAGACCCGACATTGGTTACGTGCACCAAATAGCAAAACAAATGCATGTTTGGACCTCCAGCACATGAACCGCTGCGGACGCTCTCAAGACGCCAGCACAGCTCAGTCTTACTTGAATTTTTTTTCTCAGACGAAACCGACTGGTGCCCAGTCACACAGCGAGAGGGTTGAGCACTCAGCAAGAGGCTCCATTATTTCTGCAGGTTATTTGACAAGGACTCTTACAAGGTGGTCGTGCTTTAAAGTGAAGATTCTGTGAGGTATTGCAAGTGATTTTTTTTTTTTTTTTTAAGGCCAATAACATGTTACAGATGTAGATCATTTAAGGGTCCTTTCTTAAAACTGTCGTGTGTAATCTAGGATAGATATTAACAAGGGTGTCGGAGCATCTGCCACAGCCCTTCTATCTTAACTGTAATGTGAAATATTGAAATAATTCCTTCAGTGAAATCACTTTATATTAATGTAAGAATTACAGTAGATTTTGTGTAATTTGTGTAACTGCTACTTTGCCTCTTCTGCAAATGGTTAATAGCAAATTCAGTTTTTACTTCGTATATTTTAAAGCAGCCATTTATGTGTTTTTATTAATTCCCTCCTCTTCAGACTTAGGAACTGGGAAGGGTCGGGGGGTGGGAAACACATTTGTTTCAAGATTTCTTTTTTTTAACTGAAACCTTAGAGTGAGTATTTTGCTGATGCATTTATCTGTTAACTTGGCTGAGGCCAGTGAGAGGAGTTAAGCATGTACCTGGGGAAAAACATGCCAAACCAACCCAAAAACAAGCATTGCTTCTGCAAATAATTTCTCTTTAAACTTATTTTCCCCTTTGCCATGATTCTTTTTAGACTACAGGTTCTTGCTGAAAACCAGTGTTTATCTAAGCCAACTCGATCTTGGTGAAGATACTTTGACAGGTTCAGTAGTGCGCTAGGTAGGTACTCTAGGGAAAACTTAAGCAAAGCAGTGTTTTAAACACTTTGAAAAATTTTGAAACAGAAAAACATAAAATGCTTTCCGTATCTAATTCTACATGAGGATCAGCCCCTGTCTATTTTAACTGTGAAAGCTAATTATTTACAGAATGTGAATTTTTTATAAAATCGCAACCTGATTTGAAGGAGTCATCTTCTTTAACTACATGAAAAATTTTCAACCAGCTAAATTCATTCATTGAATCAATGATTTGTGTCGTTACTGTCGATGAGATATTCACTGCTTTAGGAACAAACGTGGATTCACGTTCAAGTGTTTCCATTTCATTCGCCTGTTGGGAGGAAGGAGGCTGCACCTCGACCTTCGCGAGGGCCCCAGCGGGGCAGGGCCAGGGCGGTTCTGTCAGCGCCGCCACGACGGCCCCAAGGCCCGGAGTCGGTTTGTGTGTGACACTTCCAATGCAGCCTGTGCCTGCTTGTTTTCTTAAGAAAAGCATACAGCTCTTAATTTTTTGGAAATAAGGTTAGGGTTAGAGGGTTACATACATATATATGCTTTTAGTGGATTTTTTATTTTTTTTTTTAACCTAATTTGCTCTACTTAAAGGAAAGCTGCAGTGCCATCTTCAAGTACTTCCTGTCAAATTTCAAAATATTTATCTAGGGTAGCAAAGAGAAGCTATTAATTGCTGTGAATAATGTTGGTATCATTAATGCAAGGTGCCGTTTTATTGAGTCTTCTCAGCAGAAAGTTGAGCCTGCTGCTCTCATGAGATTCAGGAAATTCAAATCAGCATGAGAATGCAGTGGAGGCACCAAATTGCTTCCAACATTCCCATGCTAACGTGTTTAATTTATACCCAGCTTCTTTAGCAATTCTTAGATTTAAGAGTGAAGACTGTCACTGGTCCACTGCAGCTTTCCTCCAGGCCCTGGCGTGCTGCGCCTCGCCCTGTCGCACGGAGCAGCTCGGGCTCCAGGGGAGCTTCACCGGGAGGATCTCGAGGGGCCCAGTCACTTTCCTGCTACATAAAATTTAGTAGTGCTTATAAGTAAATGTATTTCAAAAGGTAATTTTTTTGCAATTGTGTCTTTTTAGATAAATAAAAAAAATATTTACAAAATAAAAACCTTTGTTTAAAAAAAAGTCCCCTATTAAAAAAGAAATACATAAAAAAATGTAACAAACCACTGAAAACTGATGTAAATAAGTGTGAAACTCTCCCTACCAGCTCTCACATGGAGATCCTTCTCCAGGAGATGGACAAACGGACCAGTGATCTGTAGTGGTTGTCCTGATGGAAATCTGGGTATGAGAGCCTTTACCCTCTGACCCGGGGCACAGCTGAAGCCGTTTTTCCGGACGGTTGTCGTGGGCTGCGCAGACGGGGGCCTGGTAGCAGTCACCCTTCTGGAGCTGACCCTGGGTGAGGGCCCTGCCCTTTCCACTAAATGAGAAAATAAGTCTGCAAAGGGATTTTCTGCTAGCTTCCCCCCCCCCCGGATTATGTGGTACTGTAGTATGGAACAGTCTGAAATCAGTTAATCGTCTCAAACACCACAAGCTTTGGTTTTAGGACAAAAAAAGTCCAAGTGGAGGCAAGTAACGAGGCAGAGTCTGAATGATGCTGCGTTCAGCTGTGGGGGTTGGACCTGCCCCACAGTGTCTCCACGCACAGACAGGAGGCAAGGAGGAGCGTGAGCAGCCCCCGGTAACCAGAACTCCTTCCCTCCAGGCTGTAGGTCCAGGTCAGCAGCTCGGAACCTCTGCTCACCACTTTCCTGTCACTTCTTGCTCAGGTGGGGCTCCATCAAGAACAGAACATTATGGTAAATCAAACCCCTTCGGATCAGCCTGTGTAAGCCCGGCACTACCCGGGCTGCTCTGCTCCCAGAGTGAAGTAACAAACCAGCTGCTGCACTGGGTGGTTTCTCCACCCCGGTGCCAGGAGCCCGATTCTCCTTCCCAGGCAGCCACTGAGGAGAGGGGGAAGAGGCTGCCGCCCTGCTCTGCAAGAGCCTCACCTTTTCAGCAGTTTAAGAAGGGAGAAGCAGCAGCAAATCAGCACCACAAACACGCTCATCATGGTCAGAACCCTCTTTATTCTGTCCTGGCGGAGGTTTCTCGGGAAGGTGCCGGAATACGCTCCCGCTGCTTGCCCGGGGCCGTTCAGGACGTGTCCATGGTTTGTACCGTCTCGTCCACCACCTCGATTTCCAGCAGTGCCACATTCTCTGTCAGCACAGCAGTTGTTCCTTTTTCACACTTGTACCTACCATACCTGTTAAAGAAATAGGTGAAAATTAAGCTGGAAAAATGCATTTAAAATTTTAGACCTGATCAGCTTTCTCTAGAAGTTTTCTAGGAAGGTCCAGAGTAAAGGAACTGTACTTGCTGCAAAATCTAAACCAACTGCAGTAACTGAGTTTCAGATAAACCAGTGGGTTTTAGGAAACATAAAGAGTCTTCAAAAAAATAATTACTGACTAACTGGAAAGGCTCTTCTGTAGGAGTGGGGGTCTCATTATAGTGTAGGACATCGTTGCTCAAAGATCAAGCAATTTATTTATTTTTTGCAACTCATTTAGAATAATTTTACCTATGCGTTAGCTTTGGAGTTCTGTGCTAAAATTAGCCTACACTTAACACAAAGACTGCCTCGAATCGAGCCACACTTCCAAAACCTGAACTGCACCTGGCTAAAGGAGCTGTCGCCCTTTTCACCCACTTACAGAGAAGAATGCAAATCTCACTTCAAATAATAAATAAGTAATAAAAACTCTCTGAGCTGAGCTCCCAGAGCCATTTCTGCTCAGAATGAGGCACTGCACTGAGGGAATCCAAATCCTCTACCTGGAACAGTGGCAATAGCATCTGCCTTAAAAAGGGGAAAAGCAGTTTCTTTACATTCTACTATTTTGGCAGTGGACTGAGAAGTTGCACAACTTGTTACACGTAACAGAAAAGTACATATTGCAAAATCCTGTACTGCCTTGGGGGCTGTGATTTCACTGATGAGGCAGCACGGTTCATCAAACGACAGACCCGAGCGTTCAGAAGGAACGTTTGCCAGCTCCTCCACCACCACTTCAGAATTTCATCACCTCCGGATCCTCAATTTATCCCTAACACGAGACCACGGAACGCGTACCTAAACGTAACCGTGCTCCCAGACAGCTCCATGCTTGAATGTTCATGACAAAATTTTTAAGAGGTTCAGAACTACCGTCTTAAGGAAACAAGCGACAGAGTAAAGGTCACCTCTGTGAAGCATTTACAATAGCTGCACAGGCTGTGTAACCCCTCCCGGGGCTTTCAGGAGAATTGCAAAGGGGGGGCTGTGCAGAAACCTCTGATGGAACCTGCCAAAGGGGAGGGGGGAAAAGCACCAGTTTCTACATAGTGGGAATGGTTGAGAGGACTTTGATTAGGAAAGCATGAATGCTTACAGGCACTTTTTTAGTTTAATACATGAAAGGGGACTCATGTTTTGGCCAACTTAAAAAAAAAAAACCAAAAACAACCCTCTTGTGACTGCTGTATTTAGCCATTACCTGGAAACTGTCCTTTCAACATCAGTGTATTTTTGGACAATTTTGGGGAAACTGTAGTGATCAAAACCATGCCTGTGTTGTCTTAATCTTGCACAGAGCATGTTCTGCAGTCCCTGGCTAGGAGGGGGCCTCGAGAAATAGAATCAAACACAACCTCACAGTCCCAGGCTGGGGTCAGGGAGTTTTCTCACGGTTGGTCACGCCCAGCAGCACCCTGTCACACCCCCGGCGGGATCAGGCGGGACTGCAGAGGGCACCGTGGTGCTGCTCCGCTTTGACACCAGACGAATTTCAGCAAGAACACGGCAAACAAAGTGAGGTTGCTGCCTGACAGCAAAAGAAACCCAAGTATCTGCCCCATCACAAGTGTAGGGCTGCAGAGCTCCCTCCCAGGGCCTGACACCAGAGCAGCCCCGGGGCCTGGTGAAGCAGCAAGGCAATTCCTTTGTTTCCTTCACACAGCAGTGCTTGCCCCAGCAGCTCTGCTCAGCTGCAGCCACTAGTTTTGTTTGCTTGTTTACTTGAAATTCAATATACTGACAAAATTTAGTATTACGGGAAATCGGGATTGCTGGGAAGAGCTCGGAGAGCTTCAGGAATACCGACCTGTCCCCCTTTCTGTTGGCCACATCGTATGGACGGAGAAAATCCAACTTGTTCTTGCTTATAACACAGATATCGATGTTGCTGCCGGAGCCCAGGTCGTTGTAGATGCCAGCTGCGATGGCATCTCTCACAAGCTGCTTGGCTTCCTCCTCCTGGAAGAGTTAAAAGTCCGTTGTTGCACACGCGAGGCCCGGCCGGGAGTCAGGAGGGCAGGCACAACCTCACCCCCCAGGACGGACCAGACTTGGTGAAGACAGTCAAAGAAGCAAAATTAAGATACTTTTTTTTTCTTCTGCTTTAACGAATGGAGAAAAATTCTCCAAGTTTCATCTTCCAGGCTTTTGTGCACGTGCACGTTAGGAGTTCCCTGTAGTGCCCTCTGTGTAACACTGCATACAAATTAAGGATTCTGCCTAGTTTAGTTACAAGACTTCCCTAGGTAGGGACTATTTAATCATCCTCTGTAGTACCAAAATTATTTCTGTGATTTTGTACAATAGCCTGGTTTGCAAAATTTATTCATCTCATCTTAATAGTACGTGTGCTGCAAAGCAGCTTTGGCCTGCACTGACCCAGGGCTGGCTAATACCTTCAATTCCAGTCCTGAACACAAGTACAGAGAATTTCAAGGAACCTGCTGAAACCACTGGTCCAACTAGATACCTCTGTCAAAATACAGCAACGTGTAATTAAGTTCATTTAAGTGAAAAAATAGAAAATTTGCTAGTTTCTTTTCTGCTACACACTTCAGAAATTCCATTGGTAATTAAAGCAAAATATGTATTTAATATAGTTCATTTAAGGCACAAAGTATTTACATATTTCAAAAGCCTATTTCTAAATTCGCAGCTAGTAGAACCATATTTGCAACAGAAGTAGAACAGGAAATAAAGCGTTTATTGCTTCTGAAGCCATGCACTAATCCTCCAAAAGTTCTAAAGTTTGCTTAGAGGTTTTGTGTATCAACTTCCTTTCAAAAGGGCAAACGTGCAGCTGCTGAAATGCGCACCCTGCACCTCGCTCTCAGGAATTCACTGTTTAGAACCGTCAAAAGAGCCTGAAGGACCCGGAGCCTGTGTGACACAAACAGAAGCAACATTCAGATGAGTGTCTCTGACGAGGAAACATTTCCAATGCATCAAAGGCTCCACTAAAATACTACAGCAGGCCGTAAGCATCATCCCCCTCCGGTCGGAGCCGCGGCGGGTGCTGCCGGGATGGGGAGGAGACGCCTGGCTCTGCCCCACGGCCCCGCTGCAGGAGGAGGAGGAGGAGGAAGAGGAGAGGCCATCGCAGCGGCGCGGGCTCCCTCTACAGCCCCCGGGCAGCGCTTCGCTCGGTTTCAAAGGCCTCGCTGAAAAACCACACACAGATCCGGGGCCACTGGAAATAACCTGCTGCAGGCGGCGATCGCGTAGTTCCTCGCCGTAACTGAGGGAGGTGAGCGTGAAGACACGCTGCAGAGCTGCTGACCTCATCTGTCGTGTTCCCTCTGGTAAAAGCCGGGTGCAGGCCTGTGCTCTGTCCCCGCCACCGAGGGCACGGCACTGCCCGCGTGTGGGGCCGGGGCCGAGTCCCTCCTGCCCGCGGTCCCCGGTGGTCCCGGACCCCAGGCCTGCGCAGAGCCCCCGCCAACTCCCGCCACCTGCCGAGGGCCTCCGGGCTGTGCCCCCACACCCCCGGCTGCTCAGGAGCCTCCCGAGTACCCACCGGGAACCCGAGACCCTTCATTCCCCTCAAAGGCGTAGAACAACCTTCCTTGACAACTCCCGACTGAAGCGTACGGGGTCCAGTAAAGAAAGAAAAAGACTAAACCGTGTCTGAAGCACAGAAACTTGGACCGGGGGACCCTCCCGCCGTGTTCGGCAGTTGCTGCTCAGCCCAACACGATCACGGCTGAGGGCCGGGTTCACCACCATCGCTCATCCCTGCTGGGATTCCGCACCTTTGAATCATCTGCTACGAGAGACTGTGAACAAGAGAGCGAGTATTCAACGCTGATTTTGATAAATGCAGCTTTTAGAAACTTTGCTGCCTGTAAAGGCCTCGGTGTCTGCCCGGATCCCGCCCCGTGGCGCGGCTGAGCGGGCAGCAGCTGCACGGGCCCCGGCGTACAAGTGCGGCTGAAGAGGAGCCCAAAATTAGCTCAGCTACGACCACGTCTGCTCCCAGCACATGCCCCGCATTCTCCGATGGCCCTCTGGAAAAGAGCTGCTTAATAACAGCAGTCCTCTTCTAACGGCTTCATTAAGGCACTGACCAGGAGGGATGCATTTTTTCCCCTCAGTAAACTAGAGAAATAGCATCAATTCTTATTTCACTCCCAGTTTTATCACTCTTACCAAAAAAAAAAAAAAAAAAAAAAAAAAAAAAAAAAAAAAAACAAACAAAAAAACAACCAACAGTTTCTACCAAGCCACACAGAACAAAACATCCATACTGAAAAAATAATTCCTGTACCTTTCTTCGGTGTTTTTGGTAATAAAACTGTGATAAGTGAGTACTTCCTCATTCAACTGATAGACGACTACTTGTGCTGATCTGTTGCATGCTAAGGGTATTTTAGTACTATAGTGACAGTAAATATACTAAAGTGTGTGTAGTTTTTTTTTTTTTTAAATTGTGGTAGCAAACCAGAATAATTTTAAGCTATTACGTGAGTGTTAGTATAAAAAAAGCACCACAGCTTAGGAAAACTAAAGCAGATTGGTGGGGGTTTGTTCCACTCTCCCTTTTAATCTTTTTTAAACAATGTAAGTCTCACAGAGTCCTCTCACTAATTTAAATTTTATTTACTTTAAAAAATGTACTCTATCAACCTACTGTTATCAAAATAGCTCTAAAAATACCCCGTGCAGTCAGTAGAGCTCAGCTGTAACTGCACTAAGGCATCCGCTACACTGAGACAGCCTAAAATGTAACCTCAGCTCTTCCATCTGACACAGCGCAGCCTAGTCCACGAACCTGGAATAATTTTAATTTTAGAAAACACTGCTTCCATGCTGTTTACTCCTCCTCCTCCTCTTCTCATAATTTAGAAAGATGACCAGAATAGCCACAAGAAAAAAAAAAAAAAACAACAAACAACCTACAGCCTTCTTTGACAGATCCTGCACACCAAGTTCTAGCAAGGACTGCAGGTTTCCATCAGGAAATAGGGGGTAGGCATGAAAAGTGCTGACACAGGCTTAAGTACAGGGCACGCATGAGGCACTGTAATAATTAATCTTAAAAAACCCTAAAAGTTCAGAGTATATAAAAGGAGCACTTCCTACTTTACGGTTGCAAAGACCAAGCTAACTGGGAATAGCATTCTCTCGGGTCCACACTGCTTCTGAAATGAGATTACAGGGAGAGTGATGCGCTGTAACACAAGTCAGCGGTGACAAGCAGCACTTTATAGAGCTATCTGTTTGTCTCCATCACCGCATCGCACAATGTGTCCCAGGACTCCAATGTGCAACTCCATTTACCACTACATGACAAATGGGCGGCACTTGTAAAAGGCGCAAAGAGGTCCAGATCAGCCGTGTAATGGTCACCACAGATGTACCGCGGTGCTTGAGGGGGGGGAAACAGACCCCCAAGTTCATTAAAGTGACCAGTAATGGATCTTTCAAAACGTGTCTTAGGAATAGTACAGTAAAGGCTAAAATAAATAACTCAGCATGGAAGGCTAATCTGAAATGGTGTTTGATAAATTATTTATAACACAGACAATTGTCTGCATTTAATATCGGCGCTACTAGTAGCATCTTTAAAAGATGATTTATGTGTTGTAATGCCATTAAGCTTTATATGGGCCCACTGCTAGCTATAAAGTCTGCTGAGATTTAGAGAATGAGTTTTAAACTGTCACTGCAACATCATAGTAGATAGAGCCTGTATTAAATCTTTACTTTAAACCTGTTATCTGGAGAGTTGCATTTTGTAGACACTCAGGAACTGATAGATTACCCCTCTCCAGCTGCTATGGTACAAGTCCCAAACAGCACCAATAAGGAACTTTTACACATTATTCTTGTATATGACTTGAATCAAGTTTCTCTTCTCACTTAAGCAATTTCCAGATTTCAAATGCTACTGAAGGAGAAAGGGAAAGAGACTTTCTTACAGAAGATGTGGCTCTTTCTACACCGTATTAACGCTGTCTTTACTAATAGCTCTTAAACAAGTTTATCACCATGCCTCCAGCAGTAAAGAGAGCAGCCGGAAAGCCTTTGTGAATATTATTTCCTCAACATTTTGCAGCTTTGCAAACAAGTTAAACAGGGAGATGCCCTTTCCAGATTTAAAAAATGTAGAAAGGATTTTTTTTTTTTTTTAAATTCTTACCAGAGTGAAGTTAATACCTTCTGTGGGTCACCAGTATACTGTTAGATATGACACATAGCGCAGTTCTCCAACAGTAAAACTTGCCAAGAATTTGAAATATAGTGCACAAGGAATATTAGTATACAATTAATGAGATAGCGTGTAACCATTTTCATAAAAATTATAAAAAACCACAAATACTTAAATAAAATGAAATTTGTTCACATTCTATGGTGTAAAACATTGATCCTACTTATCCTACTTAAAGTGAGAACCCACAAGACTTACATGGAAGGAGAAGGGGAAAAAAAAAAAATATCAGAAGCTTCAGGAAGGACAATGATAATAAAAAATAAATCTATAAAGGAGTGTTGGGAATTTGGGGCTAGGGAAGTGATACCTCTTGAAGGACATAAGCACCTACAGAAGCATAATTAGACTTTGGAAGAGTAATCAGCAGACTACAACATGCGAGAGGATGTCTAAGTCTGCCTGTTGGGAGACGCCGCGGTGGAGATCAATATGTAACTGGAAGCAATGCTAAAATCTGCTGGCTAAGTCCAAAGAGATAACAAAACTGAGAAGCAAAGTACTTTGTGTTTTTCTTGTAAGGGGAGGTTGAAAGACTCCATTAGTGAGAATGAATTTGTTTTGGCCACCTTTTGAAGGTGGAAAGAAGCTGGCAAGTAGTACCTCCTAAGCAGATGAATGACATACCTTCACCAAAAAAAAAAAAAAAAAAAAAAAAAAAAAGTGTTTCAAGTAGTACCTCCTAAGCAGATGAATGACATACCTTGTTTCATAATTTTTAATTTTTTGAGACCTACGCTACAATCAAAATAGTTTGCTTTTCTTTCATCTTTGATCAGGTAAATGAAATTTAAAAGTAGCCAGTCTTTCTATTTCACCCCCTTGTCCTCCTTCCTCCACCATCTTTTGTTTGTGCTCTAAGAAGTCACAAAAGAAGTTCGAGGCAGAATGCTGAGATTTAACAGTCCAAACAATGCAAAACAGGCTATTAAAATAGATATATGTGGTGAATATGTAGGATCAGGACTCCAAATCACAGAAAACAGCATTAAACTGACATGCCAAATGACTACAGCACAAAACCATCTACAAGATAGAAGTTGCAAGTAGAAAGACTTAAAGCAATGATCCCACCAAAGGCAAAGGGGTTATGAAAATCAGAGCCTGTAAGATCAGCAGCATCTGGGAGACATGGAGCAGGAAAACACCAAGATGGGTCCTGGGAACAACCACCAATCCGTGCACAAAGAGGAATGGGCAGAAATTATCCGAATATTGGGACTAAACCCGTGCCCTGTATAGGTATGATCCGTTCTGCTGAATTTCAACCACGCACTATTTTGGAATCATGTGTGCTCTAAAGAAAAAACTTTAAAGAAAAATCTGTCTTCAACTATTATACACAAGTTTATTTAGTTTTACTGAACAGCTGTTTTAAGATGAACAGAAACTCAGTGGTTTCTAAAGCAAAAGGGGGGAGGGAAGCAAAATAACTCTTATTACTTTGTGTGTTGCACAGTTATTTTAAATCAGGGTTAACGTGTATCATGTTATTTTCCAGTTCTGTTTCCACAGCCTTATTTAACAAGAAACTGAAATGCTCCAAATTCTGAAACATTACTTTCATTCACTTGCAGGAAGGCAAGGGAATGACTCAATATTTGCACAACAAACAGTGTCAAGGACTCAAAGACTATTAAATATGATTAGAATTTTCTCTCCAGAATACATCCTGTTCAAACGCTGTGGAACATGCCTTCTGTTTGGAATGGTGACTTCAAATACATTTGTCTGAATTCTAACTTCTCCGCAAGCTTTCAAAGCTGGACTTCTATTCAAAAGGGGGGTTAAAAAAAAAAAAACAAAAAACAAACAAACAGAGGCCAGTATCAGTTACATACATTCCTGTATTTCCCTGCACCACTGCTCCCTTCATCACTGGGCACCTTCTCGAGTGCCAAGTCTACAGAGCCTGTCCGTGCCACCATCACCACAACAGTACATTAAAAGACAAAACCCCAGGCTGCTCAAATCCCTGGATTACGAACACACCAGGGTCATTGTGCTGCCTACCTTACACAGGAAAAAAACCAGTAAAATTACTTTTGTTAGGAAGTAGCAATCTTCAGCACAAATATGGCATGGGCAGGAAATTACCCAAAAAGAAAATCAGAGCGTAGCACTGATCTAACAGTCTTGTTAAACCTCAGCAATTCACATTTTTACACAAATGTACCTACAGTCATTCCTTACCAGATCACAGAATCATGGAGCAGGTGATTCTCCGCTGCATTTGATGTCAGTTTCGTTGTGAATAATATATTAGTAAATGTTTATTTTTCTAACTGGTTTCTACAAGGAACTTTTCGAATAAAATGCACCTTAGTCCCTAATTATTATTCTCGGTGATTACAGTTTTTTTCATGTTCCGATGGTTAAAGTCTGCAAGCCCAGAATCATCACCACCCTCCCCCTTTCTGATATCGTACACCACACAAGTATAATAAACCATGTTAATATTTCATACCAGTGTGAAATATGCTGGAGTATCAATTCAACATCTGCTGTCTTTAGGGTACTGGCGTCCCGCAGAGACACTTTCAATTTGTAATTGAGTTCTATACTGAATTAATCAGCAGTTTATCTTTTTTAGTAAAATAATGTCTTCCCCACTAACCTGGATTTACATTAACAATTTATGCCAAATTACCTGCCAAGGCAAGAAACTTATATGATTCGGAATTACTATTCAATAACCTTAGTTCCTACATGTCATTCCTTACATGCATTTCCAACGGCACAGAACTAAGTTACAAGCTCCTCTCACAACTACGGGATTTCTTTTAATACTATTCCCATATTCCGGACTAAGGATGAATATGAAAATTCATTTAATCCCTCACTCATGTCTGTGTGAAGTTCATGGGGTTTTTTTAAGGAACTGATTCTCAAAATAAAAAGAACTCGCTCAGCAGTAACAGAGCTGTACGTTCTGCCAGGCTGCAAGTTCTACTCTGACACTGCGATATCTTCAATTTTCTGTACAGCCACGTTACTGTACAGTAACAGACCTTCGCTACCAGGACATAGCCAGATCTGTAAACCATGCAAAAGATGACAATTAAAATTACTATACAGTACTGCTGCACATCAAAAAACTAACATCCAGCAATAACATGTCTGCCTTCAAGTAAAGCAAATCTCCGCTGATGTGACTGAGACTTTACCTTTGAAAAAAAGATGGAAGGGAATGAAGGTCAACATTTTGTTTGGAAAAACAAGTCTTGGGCCCTCTGGTAATTTTTCCTGCCTAATCCACCGAAATGCTGCACAAAGCTCATTGGCTCAGTCAGTGCAGGCTGACTCCCACCCTCTGCCTCGGTCCCGGCACTGGCCCCGCTCAGACAGAAACTGCACTCTGTCTCCACAGCCCTCGCCACAGGAGCAGCACTCGGGCTTCCTGCCATCTGAAATATTTTCCAGTATGTTTTGCTTGTGTTCTGCAGTTATGGGAGATATACAAACCGAAACAATTTAAACTGCAACACCTGCTCCTGAGAAATGCATCAAAAATAATTACCTGTCCTACATCCACCCTGTGCGGTGAAATGATCTCTTAACATGGAGCCCTGCTTCTGACCAGCTTGTCTACATTATTACCTAGAAAGTTTAAGTGTTACTTTCATGAAGGTGAAGAAATTGTTGCTCTTTGTCATGCTGCAAGGCCCAATTTAAACTAAGGTAACATTTATTTCCCTCGACATAGTCTGTAAACAGAAAACTAGAAGAAGGTGCTACTGGGTATCACTGGTAACTCAGACTGGTATTGTCAGCAGTTTCCCACCTGATTCCCACATGGAAATCGTGCTCTGCCAGATGCAGAACACACATCTCAAACACCTCCCCAGTAATCCCAGCCATGCCAGAGCACATCTAGCTAGCGTATTTTAAATCGGCTTCCCATTTCCTGCTTGAAGTTAGCTCTGCAAAGGAAATCAATCCAGGGCACAACTCTGTGAAAGATGAGAACTGTACTAACCACCCAGTGGATCTAGCAGAAACCAGATTACTGCAGAATAATTTTAATATAATCTAATAAGAAACAGCATGCTAAATCTTTATTTCCTGGATGACTGTCTGCACTAACACCCGAGTACCCGTGGAAACTGCAGTCTCTGAAGGAGACAACGATACAGGTATGCAAGGAAAGCATGAAACCTGTACTGCCACGAGCTCCCTCCGAAAAGGCAGTGAAGATATGCCACTAAACGTCTCGGTTATTGTCACTGGCTAATGAAATAAACAGATACACAGAGCACAAGTACTTATTTTTGTTCACAGAGTCGGATTCCCCCCCCCCGCCCCATTTACTTAATCTCTGTGTTTGACACCAACAGGGGTTCAAGTATCTCAGGCAGGCTCTCCAGCTTAACTCTGATAGTCTGGCTTGATCTCTATTGTCTGCTGTCTGAGTTCAGCCGACAAACCTCCCAGCAAGTGGTCACCTTCCCATGGAGTCATTAAACCTCCGAATGTCAGCTGGTGGGATTAGCCTGCAGACTCCCACACCTGAGCCCTATGGCGGGGACACAGGCATTTTGATCACCATCACTAATGAATACAGAATTCATATGCAGCTTGTCATTGCTCTTGAGCCTCGAATCACACAGATGCAGGCTAAATAAGACTGATGAGACAACTATTGTTGAAGATTAGAGCATTTTGACAGTTTCCAAAAATAGGTCAGTATTATTGTCAGTGGTTAACAAAAATAATACCACCAAATTGAGGGACGGTAGGAAAGACGAGCACAGAAACATTTGAAAGATCTGTACCTCAGCTGTTTAAAAATGGAAGAAAGTGACATGTTTTCATAGTATTTTGTACTATGCGTTGTGCATTAACTGAAATAAGAAGTACATAGTGAAAGTTGCATTTAGACCACTTTTTACTCCGAAACAGCAGAGCCCATCAGCACACATCGAGCACCTGGAGGAAAGCATTCTTTATGCCTCAGCTGCTTCACACTGGGGACATGGGACTGCTCAAAAAATACCTCAAAAATCAGCGGCAAAACCAGAAACAAAAAAACTCTGGACCAGAAGAGCCTGAGTCTACACATTTTGCAACTTCCAGTCCTCTTCCTTGCTATCATTTCTTTGTGAACACACCTACCCTGAGAGCTGCAACTATTAACTGAAAAGGTTACTGCCTCCAACTCCTCCAGTCTGCTCCTCATTACTCCTTTCACAGAGGATTACCCAAATCTGCCAGCTGAATGGCTCCTCGGATTGTTCCCTAACCCGTGTTTGTAAGAACCAAACAAGTTAGCAAAAGTAATCACTGAACAAGCACAAAAGCCAACCTGGCCAACAGGTGAAGGACTGCACATCTCTGGTAGGAGAGCAAGATGCAGTTTTTTGGACAGCAGGGTAAGCATCCACACTACAAGTGGAATACAGAACAGCCCGCTCTTATTTTTAATCTGTTCTTACCCCCAGAGTATTTTTCTTTTCATTCAGTACCACTTGATTTCCTGTTACACTTTAAAAAATGGCACAATAAATGACTGTAAATATAATCTCACATTTTTGGGGTGATCTATTTTAGAAATAATTATTAAATATCTGCCAGACTACCTCCTTCCATTTTTTTCCACCTATTCCGTGCCCCTGAACTCATTACACAAAGATTTACTTCCCTTTCCCTGCAATAGTTCTGCTTTCTGTGGCTTCTACTGATTCTCTCCCTTTTGGACCCTCTTTTTATTAAACCTGGCTGTTTTGATGAAATACAGAAAAGAAAAATGAAGTTACAAGCAGCCTGTTTCCTTGCTTAAACATGAAGCTTTTGTCAGAGGGCTACAACATAGCCTCGCTGTACATCAAGTAATTCTTCTACAGACAAAAGGCTGCTTCTTTTCGAACAACAGAAGTCAAATACTAGATTAAAATATAATACCTCCACCCCAATCTCCCTTAGAATTCAACAACCACAGAATAAAGCCAGAATTCCAGCATTTAATACTGTAGAAACTTTTTTCCCAGATCATGATGGTTTCCATATCCACTGACTCAGAGAATTTCTTTTCTATTGTTTAACACCAGAAGGCATGAATGGATTTGCAAATTCTGACTGTAAGGTTTGAAAACCAGGTGGCTACTCTATTGAAACTCTGTTGAAAGAAAAATTGGCTGCAATGAAAGATCTAAGCTCAAAACACTCCATTAGATGTGCTGTTCTTCCACTTATGTTTTTTAAAGTAGATCTATAGCTGCCCACATGACAGATTAATATTGTTCCACAGTAGTTAGGTGCTTGGCATTACATTTTTGAAGCATCCACAGGCCTTCAGGGCTGAAAGTGTTCACATCTTCAGCAATCTATAATGGTTCCTCTAGAGGCCAGCACTTGCTTCATAATGAAACATGCCTCCATAAATCAGACTGCAGAAGTGGCAGTTGTGTACGTCACCATCTATCTTAGCAGTTTCTCTGAAGGATGTTGGGTAAAGATCATCTCCCGGCATTGCAACCAGGGAAAGGACCATCACAGTTGGCACTGATAAAGCATGTGCTACTTAAATCTGAAGACACACTAAGTCTATGGAAAAAAACACATCCTGCTGGTGTTAGCATGCCTCAGGCGGTGGGAGAAGCTTCAGCAGCTCATCTTCAAAAGGCAGAGAGCCAGGGCTCTAGAAACCTGCAAAAACTGGCTAAGCCTGCAGTCGTCTTTTTTTTTTTTAATTTTTTTTTTTTTTTAAGTTGAGCATCTTCAAAGTCTACGATTCTAACTGTAGGGCACAGCAGCTGCCACTGCAGATTTGATCCTCTCAGCTTTTGGCAGCTCTCAACTTGAAATTCTAGCAAAAGAATTTTTCAAGTTGCTATTATTGCCTGTCATGGATTTATAAATATTGTGCACTATCTGCTGTGGCATGGCTCTCATGGGACACCAGTGCATGCCAAAAGCATAACAGAATGAAAAACAGTTCCTATTCTTCAAATAAATGCTAATTTTTTTTAACTGTGCTCACACGATGCGTTTGGTGATCAGCTTCAATAGTACAGAATATATATCAGAGGCAAAAAAGCTGATTGTCTTTTCCAGTAGTATTCAGCTGCTACTTTCATTAAGCTTGTTTAATTACATTCCAGATGCTAATTTGCAAGTCGATACCAGAGGGTGCAGGACAGTTTGCCTTTGAATCATTTTTCTGTGATGTGATGGTCTTGAAGCACACCACTACCCTCCAGTAGCCCTAGCAAGATATTCTGACAATTAGTGCAAAAGAAAGCAGCATTGATCTTGACAGAAAAATATTAATCCTCTACTCATTTTATTAAATTAATCTCCAGGAATTTTAAGTTTATCATCATTGCAATTTCATATCAAGTTTTATGTAAAATATAGGTAGCATACTTCCAGTTTAATATGGTTTAATTTCAATAGAAATATCGTTTCTTGTTTTGTTACTTTACAGGGAGAACAACAACATCCAACTCTAAAGGTAAATATTTTAAGCTGGCAGCCATAACAGAAGAGGAAGAAGCATTTAAGAGTACAATTGAGCTTTATCACCTGAAACTTGACTGGTTCTGTTAATATGACTACTAAATTGTTATTAGATAACAGAATTTCAAGTAAAAACAAAGGAAGGGTTATGGTGCATGGAAATCCCAAAGAGCTAAATGTCTATTTCAACAAACCGGTAGGCTGCTTTTCTACATGCTTGGTTTAATGGTGAATATCTGCTGCCATTTATGGTTGTGTACGAAGACAATTTAATTAGGATGACCTTTCTAAATAGGAAAAGTTGGAGATTTACCAATTTTTGGTGCCTTTTTTGGTTGCTCTTACACAAAGAATGACTTAAAATACGAGCTCGAAAACTAGCTGAGAATAAGATGAAATTTTTAGTTCCGTAGCACAGCTCTTTGACATTTGTATCTTTGAAAGCAGACTATTATGCTGGAGCTGTTGATTCCAAGGATTTGTAGCCCATGTTTTCAGTATGAATAGCACACATGCCAAGTGCGGTGTCACACAAGAGGCTGGAAAAAGACTCTGTCATTCTTACAGCGGCATGAGGGGATAGGGGGGGGGAAAAAAAAAAAAAGTCTACCTCTATCTAGTGGTTCTTTCCATCAGTCATCTAGTGTAATGCTACTTGCAGAAGAAACTTGAGTGCCTATTAAAAATATTCCAGTATTTCTGATGGCATTTATAAATACACTAGAGGCCAGAAGTCCAGTGTCTTCAGACACTGCCTAACACACAGCAGCAACACAGGAATCCTGATCTTGCTGCTTTCTTGTAATTTTGCACACCTACAACTTTTTCATATATACCAGCAGAAAAGAAGCCAGTTCCAGGAATAATTGGAAAAATGCTTATTATTTTATGCAGTTTAATGTAAAACTTCTCAAAACAAGTTTGGTAATTTGGAGGGTTTTTTTAAATCCACTGGTATTACACACCACGTTTCTTCTGGAGATGTAACGGGATACGGCACATCACTTTAAATTTTAAATTTAATTGATCAAATTTAGAGAGGAACTCAGTGGACTTATGGGATCATTACCTGAAAATATAGTGCATCTGAAGGGGAGGAAATGACCCACAGCAGTTGCATTACAAAGATGAGGAACATCTGAAGACCTTTTCTGAAGTAAAACAACTTCCCCCTTTTCCACAATATTCAGTGATACTAAATAGCTGTAAGATTTGTTATACCTGCATTTTAGGGTGAAATTATTGCAGCTGTTAGTGTTACAAGTCATTTTTTATGGTTTCAATTTTCAATTTTGTGTTCAATTCTCAGTTTTTTCTTTACTGTGGAATTATTAATCAATTGGAATGAGAAGAAGCATTCACAGAAAGTCTGAAGAGATTAATGTGGTTTAAAGAGGGCTTGACACTACTGAGGCACTTTACAAAACAGTCACAGAAAGCCCTTTAATTGTTTTGGGTTTATTTTCATCAATTATCTGCAGATAACTGGATTTTTCAGTGTTTAGTTTAGCAGGCACTGAACATGGTGTAACTGAGGGTAAGAAAATACTATAGATAATATAAAAAATAATGTACTGCATAACTGTGTCATTTACTCTGATCCTAATCATGACACTCCAGCTTTTAGCTCTCCTGAATGATTCTTTATGATGAACAATCAAGTATTTTTCAGTTTTTCTCAGGAAAACACAAACAACCCATAACCTTATACATCTTCTGATAATCAGCTTTTAAGTAGATATTAAAAATAAAAGTGCAGTTACTAGTTCTGAACATACCAAATCAACCAGAAATCTAATTGGTTTCACACACTACTTGAACATTTTTTGTGGATTTTACAATCACACAGTCTCTTTTCAAGATTGAGAGGACTGACTACTGATGGAAAAACAGCAATATTGCCTATGCAGGGGCTGTTAAATTCCTCAAGTCAACTATAATCAGTAAATTGTATGTTTTTAAAGCTTTCACTTACATTCAAATCACGCAAGTTTTTCCATATATAAATTTGCAAGAAGCTACATTTCCTTACATTTATTTTACCCATCAATTTTTACAGCTTTGCAGTAAGCTGACATTAGTACATTTTAAGTGCAGGAAAACTAGAGGAGATTTAACTTTTTTAAAGCTTCAAGCCTCTTAAATTCTTATGATCATAAGGATTATTGAGGCAAGAAACACAGAGGTTTACCAAAAAAAAAAAAATTTCTTACCTCCATGTCTGGTTTGTATTTATCTTCGAATACTGCCATAGCTGCTAATGATCCAGAACCTACGGGAACAAAATGAGGACACTTTATTAGCCAGTGTATTTAGATACAGCTTGGGGTTTATTTAAAGCAAAAGGTAACAAATAGCAGCAGCACAAACCAGACTGAAGTCTACTTTAGCTTACTACACACTCCAAAGTGTCTACCCTCTTTAAATCTTTTAATTTAAATTTATAGCTACTGTACACAGACTCGTCTTGGTCCCGGTTCTGACAGCCTTTTTCTTTTTACTATTTTGAACACTAAAATACAAAAATGAGGTTAGAAAAGGAGAGTTAACCGAATGCCACAGTTTGCAAATCCTACTTCTCCATCTCTCCTGCCCCACTTTTGTGCCTGGCCACATTAGAGGGTATGTCACTTAATACTAAGCCACTCAGACTGAATAGATTGCTTTAACGAGCTGCCCTGGCACAGTCACCTTTACACATGGGGACGAGTAAACTAGCAATGGTAATAGGGTAGCTGGCTCCTGCCATCAGGTTATTTCCCATATCTACTTTTAAACAGTTTATTATGCATTTACTTTGTGCCATTATTTTTACATTGAACAATAACAGCTGAACAGACAAAATGACAGATAGGGAAACGCGGCTGTAACGTTACTTCTCTTCAAGGATGCAGTGCAAGCGCAGTAATGGAACAGAAGCCATCTCTACCCAGAGCACTGTAACTGCAGGTGTTATAAATGTGCTTTCCAGAAATTGATAGGAAAACCAGTATGATACTATTTGAAACCATAAACTTGCTTTGTTCAGAAAGAGTGAGTCTTCAGGAAGATACCTCGTCCGTCTGTGGCCCTAACCATATTTCAGAGCACACTACTTTTGGGGAGTGAGTAAAGTTACCTGCAATTTTTTACTCCAATTAGAAGATTTTTTGGCATTTATTACTTTTTAACTTGTTTTGCATACTGCTATCTGTTTAGCTGGGTCACAGAGAAAGCCATATTTTCTATTTAAAATGATTTGTGTATATCGCTTGACCACCTCAATGGTTTAGTGAAAGAAAAAGGCAGCGATTAAACAGTTTCAAATGAGGTGTCCTGCTGATTTTATCAAGTCTGCTGAATGTATAATGAAAAAGGAGAAGCTGACAGTGACACTGTTGAGAAAATACAGACTACCTTATCTGAACCATTTAAGGAGGTCCAATTATAGATCAAATTTAAAGGGTAGAAACGGCAGATTTACAGACACAAATCAATGAACATGGTAATCCCAATGAATATGACAGATATTCCTGTTACAGAATATTGCCGTGGTTGAGGATCATTACCTTTACAGTACCAAATACATCACATCTAAAAGCAGTAGGACACTCTAAGTGTGTTCTTGTATTACAGGCAATGACTATTCATTTACACCTCGAAGCAATACGTGACTCCATTTTTTAAATGCTGAAACTGGGAATAAAGAAGATTTTTAAGCAGGGAAAAGCAGAAATGAACTGCTGATGCAAACAACTGATATCACAGAACAAATCACAAATAAAAGGAATTTTACTGATCCTTCAAACAAGGTCAAAATAAGGTGTGTTCCAAAACAAATACAGGACTTGAACCGTAAAATAATTCTTCTTGTGGAATGACACAGGAACATTTCTAATGAGGGAAAAAACCAAATCTGAGATATGGTCTCAAACGAAGACCACATTCTTACTACACTCAAATGAAGGCCTACCATAGGCACAACGGGAAGCCTCAAAACTAGTAAACAATCTTACCCTCAGGTAATGGCTTTCTGAAAAAAAAATGAGAATGTAAAGACTACAAAAATGTGCAAGAATTGAAGAATAAACGGTAGTATATCTGAAAAATTACTACATTAGCTACTGAGCTAAGAAAAAGTGGTCTTAATTTCTTAAAACTTCTACTGACAAAAATCATCAATAACACAAATACTGCAATAGTCTCATGTGTGGCTCAGACTGGATTCATTCTTCCAGCTCCTTTTTAAAAGAAGTTTCCAAAATAACCTATGGGCAAGAACTCAGCAGGCTTATAAAGAAGGGAACCTTACATTCTGTTACATTAAATCCATTATGTAGAAAGGACTATTATTTAATTATTTATCTCACTGTGTTTCCAAGACACAAATAAATGCCAAACCTAATATCAACTTTAAATAAATAAATGCAGACAGCCCTATAATGTAAGTTTTCAAAGAGCTGCTGAAAGCCTTAATTTAATTAAACCTATATGTAGACATTTACATCTGAAAACCGAGATCCCAAGGAGGTTCTAACAGAACAGGAAGTAATGCTGGAAAAGCTGAATAAACTCGATTGTGGTTTTTTTTTCCTCTACTGCTTATAAATCCTAAACATAAGCTTTATAAGCTTGCATTTAAAAAAAAAAAAAGTGCCTCAGCAAAAGTCTCACAGCACAGCTAGCCATTCTCTGAAAGAACAGATTTTTGTAATCTTAAATAGCACAATGAAAATTTTTTACTCTTACTAGCACCAGATGTAAACATTATGTCTTTAGAAGCACAAATAGATGTATACTTCTGTATTTCCCCATCAGATCATCTGCTGCTTGACAACAGCAGCATAAGCTGTTTTGAAAAATACTAATGATGTGCACATAATTCACCTGTAGCATATTAAGAAACACCCTCCATCTCCCCTATTTGGTGGGCTGAAACCCATCCCTTGATTGACTCTCCATGCAGAAACGCAGAAAACTGGCAGCGGGCAGTTGCTCGTGAGCACAGTTGTGAACTTCCCTATCCAGTTACACCGACTTCCCTCTACTTGTCAAATTCCACATACGATCCAATCGACCCCACAATGTTCCAAGTAGTTCCACTGACCTGTGAAAGCTATGCATTGTAACAGGAGAGCTGGCAATAAAATCTGTGAACTTAAGTAAACATTGCAAGTATGGTTTTCTTATTGCAGTACCTATAAAAGCACAGAAAACTTAGATATTAAGGGTCTATGGAGAACCTGTTTGTATGTAGGGAAACAGCTGTTCTCTTGTCCACGTATTCAGTGCCCACCAATAATTCATTTTTAACAAGCATGCTTTGCCTTTATGTAGAAACAAGCTTAACAATTCCCAAACATAATGTCTGGAGAAAGATAAAAAATCCAAACATTGCAAAACACCGTCCATTAATTAGGGATAGATGTTCCCACCTCATACCCGAGAATAACTGATTTAAGTCACTACCAGTTAGGATTCAGCATTGCCAAGATGCAGCACTTCAACCTCAAATCTATTAAAACACTCAAGAAAGCTGCACAATAATGTGTCATGAAATAGTGTCTTCAACAGAGCTCAGATCCAGAGTCATACCAAACCAGGTATTTATCTTGGATAGACAACTTTGTCTGAAATCTTAACACACAACCAATGCAGAAACAGGAAATTTTCTTTGTTGGAATTTTTTTTTTTTTAGAAAGTTGGAAGTTTACAACTGTTTGGTGTATGAGCAATAATAATAATTAAAACAAAGTATAATTGGTAAAATCATGTATTTGTATTATGTAACGTTCAGGAAAAACACCTTTCAGCCAGATTTTAAAACCCAGTAACTGCTATGAATGGTTATTACTTCAACAACCCTGGAAACAATCATCAAGAAAAAAAATGCCATATCGATTCCAAAGAACTTACTTTGCATACATTTTCAGTAAGCTACACTTTAGAAACAAATATTCAGGGGGTATTAATTTAGCATCTAAATAAAAATACTGATTGACAGACAATTATAAAGACCTACAGAAACTGAGATGCAAAGCTCTATTCTGAGGCAAATGCTTTTCAGTCCAATAATCAGCACAAACCAGGTAATTTATGAAACCGTAAGATTTTCTTTTCCTTATTCTTTAAGAAACATTGGTCATTTCATAAGTTTTCACAAGTAAGTTATTTAAGAATTTTCTGGACTCAAGTGTAATAAACTCACTTTAAAAATCCCATCTGGTCTACTGCTTCAGTTCTGATTTAAAGTGAAAGATAATTATTGATACATAGCAAAAAAAAAAAATCCAGCCAACGGTCATTTCCACCGTGTTTTGCAACTGCTGTAGCTTTTCGAAACAGATGAACTGGATCTTTTTAGCAGAACATTCACTGAAGACAACTTCTTATTGCTAAGCACAGTCCATTTTCATCACCCAAGGACCTGTTTGCTACCTCAGCTTGCCACACTGGAGGATGTACAGAGCCTTGAGAGAGCAACATTTAGCACTTGCTAATCCATCAGTGTCAGGGCTCCCTGACAGGGCATTTATTCACACGCACTCATTGTTATTCAATTTGCTGTTCATTCTAGGTAAAAATTCGGTGATCTCCACAGCCCCATCGATCGGGATCATTTTTCACCCTGGTTCCTGGCTGAGGGGCTGAGTCTCAGCAGTGGTAGTGCTTGCTCTGCAGGACGACATTGCCAATGCATGAAGAGCTGATTTATGAATATGAAGCAACACCAGTACCAGGGGACCAGCTTTAGCCACTAGAGACTACAGGAACATACTTACTGTTTCCAAAAGCTGAACTACAGACTTCAAGTGCTTTAATTTTATGCATGCATTTCATTATAAGTCTTGGCCAGAAGCTTTCCTAGACAAGCCAAGCAATCAGACAATCTTGCACCGTTTGCTGAAATCCAATTTTGTCCTTTGTCAGCATAAACAGTTTAATTTGATGTTTTCACTCCTGAGTAAGCACTGAGTATCTTTTAAGTCTCCCTTGCAAGGGAGGACACCACTCTTGTCCATCCACAAACACACTCCAGCACATTAACACAAACAAAACCCCAACACCTCAACCACCTTTCCTATTTAACACTGAATTTCCAGAAATTAACTAGCCAAAAATACCCACCCCGACTTAATAAACTGCCCTGGGGGGGGGGAGCAAATGATAGATTGGTCTAAAATTGAAATGCAATTCCAACTATCTCTGATTTGACCTCTGATACTTTTTCTGTTGTTTCAGTTCTTTATATGCATAACCTAATCTTTTTATTAAAATATATTGTAGTCACTCGAGAAAGTAGCAGTGTACCAGGCATAGAGAGGTAAAGGACATTTAGCCAAGAAGGGCTTTGTTTGACAGCACGACCAAAAGTGAGATGTAATCACCAGACACAGACCTTGTAAAGCCGACAGCAAATCAAAGGTTAAACTACAATGAACTTAATCCATTGATATTCTACTTCCTACTTGTTTGAACTTCTGCTATGTTATTGTTGTGGAGGGAAAGAGGAGCAGCCAGGATTTTCAGAAATGCCACATTTTAAAGCTTTTAAACAGACACACGAAAGTAACCATGTACATAATGGAAACTCTGTGGCTTTATTCAGGCAACCAACTACTGGCAGCTCTCAGTACGGAGTCACTTACAGCGTACTACAATACTGGATATAAGACAACTATAAGAATGAGAAATTTACTTTTTTTGTGTATCAAAGGCTGAACAATGACATCACCTGACCGTTCGGTGGATTTTATCTGCCGAGTGCTCGGCCGGTTCCTGAGGTAACGGCACCATCTCTTGGTGCGGCACCGCCTCTGCAAGTCAGAAGTTCTTACGCGGGTGTAAGCGGCTGACTGGGTTAAAAGCTGTACTGCTTCAGCAGTGCAAAGGCCCAGAAGAAAAAGAAAAACTTTTCACGTTTCCACGCATAGAGGAAGCAGGTGTTTTATCCAGAGATGCCAACCACGAACAGAAAAAGATTAACTAAAGTTGTGTTTTCCCATCACAGCATAAAAACTGCATCAGACACAGGCTGAATCTGATGTACTAACCTGACACATCATTTCCAGATCAGTTTTGTTTTCTGATGTATTTGGACTCTACATTACTCTTCCAGAGCTCTACCAAAACCAAGATTTCATTTAAAATCATCCAAACCTTCAAAATTAAATGCGTGTCTGAAATGGTACAGCGTCTTCTTGAGTGATCAAAGAGCAAAAATGATTGCAACCCTGGTTACATTTGGAATTTTACTTCCTCCAGATATATGATATTCTCAGTAGGGCATTAACCTTAAAAGCCACAGATGAAACTGCACAAGAATATTATTAGCTCAGAAAGCTCTAGTTTAATCTTACCAATGTCTCAGTGACATCTTTTACCATTTTTTACCCTCTACTCCCAGATTACTGCCTATTGATCACAGAAGAATTCAGAACTAATCAAACAAGCCAACACTACTATTGAAAATACTCCCTTTGGCAAAGACTGGGCAAGTTCTGTAATATTTCAAGATGTGTGTGTCCTTCCCTTCAACAATGCAGGCGTTATTTCTCTTCTCAAAAAATATGAGGATGATGGTGATCACTAAGGCTCTTCTGCAAGTCACAAAGCTTATTATAGCTTATTGCTTCAGGATTCTCACCACAGGGACTCTCCAAGCATCCCTCACTAATCACAAAACAGAACTAGGCATCTAAAGAAACAATTTTATCTAGAGGATATGGACAAAGAATTGTTAGACATAGGTGGAATGACAAGTTTAACTCACAAATCAAGGTTAGAAATGAAGATTTTGTATTTTGTAACACAGTGTTTTCCTGAATATACTCCTAAGAGGCTTCTAATCGGGTTGTTAAGCAAGATCACAGGTAAAGGGGTACACACTCAAGAGCCACTTCACAACTTTAAAATATTGCTCCTGCAAAGCAGCACTGAGTACAAATTTGTTCTCTCCTGTAGGTATTCTCCATCTTCTTCTGTAGAACTGGGAAGTAACAAAGCAATGTTTCTGCTTTTTAAGCAAGAAAGACTAGACACTCCAGAAAGCTACTGATGATTTACATTCTGCTGCCACAAAGTACCTACTTGCCCATTATCCCATATTTTTGTTTGTAGTTGAAATAACAGCAAATAAGAATACATTTACCAAGATTGTATTTTACAATGTATCCTGAACATTGCTTTTGTAATTGGTCTTGACAGTACCTAAATGCCAAAAAAGCACGCTAAAATTTGTAGTTTCAGCTTTCGGTATTATCACAATCCTGAATTTGAAACTGAGACACACACAGAACTGCACATACCTATAGCTCTAATTACTGCTATTACAGAAAACATTACAGACAGAAGAGTTGGGGTACTAACACTTAATAACCTGATGGTGGGCTACTGATGTCAAGTTGACCCCAGCAATAGACAGAATTAAACTACTTTATTGAGAAGCTCCATACTGTAGTTAAGACCAACTATTATATGTAGCAAGTAAACCAGGTGTTGCTTCACTACAGTGAAGCACCTTGAGTAAAATACAGCTGCTACTCAGCAAAAAATACAGAAACACAACGGTCCCAAAGGAGAGGCAAGGCACATTTTCTTCCTAATGAAACTACAGAAAAAAAATTCAGGCAGAATGTAATTCCCCAAGTGAGACTTCATACGAACCATGAGTTAGGATTACCTGCAAATCAAGTCTCTAGGGATTTTTTTTTTTTCCAGCAAGCTTTTGGGAATCACGCATTTCTCTTTAAGGCATGCTTGAGAATGCACACAGTAACTCTCTTAATACCAGGTTTTTGGCAGCTTAAATAGTGTAACAGCCCATGTTTTTAAAGCATTAGAAAACAGAGAACACTGCACCTGCCTTACAAATACGGGTACAACTTCATCTTTGAAGTCTGAGGTTTGTACAGCTCCCAGCAAACAACAGAATTTAAGTAAAAACACATTACATTTGATTTGTTCACCCTTTCTACCAGACGGTTGCGTCACAATACCAAGGGTGTAGCACTTACCCATGGTCACATAAGGCAGCTTGTCAGTCGATCCATGGGGATATATGCTGTAAAGGTGAGGTCCCGTGACATCTACTCCCCCTAAAACCAAGGCAGCCCCGATGTAGCCTTGATACCTAGGAGCAATGATTATACGTGAATTGGAAGGTCCACAATAAAGCTCTGGTTCTTTTTAACACAATGTAAGCATTTGTAAGTTTTTTCATGGTTACACCAGGTACAATCTCTGCAATACTTTTTATTGAAAGATTGCTTCTACTATCTGTGAGCAATAGTTTTAAGTTGTTGAATAAAATATGGTGTATTTCAGTGTCAAGCAGAATGGACTAGCAAGTAGGATGGATGACACATTTGTGCTAACAGGGAGAGAATTCCAATCAGTCTTCAACCCTTAAATGAAATTCCTGTATCTGCAATTAAGTTTTTATTTAAAGACTTCAAAAAAATGTCTTCATTTCCCCCATGAGATGTTCTTAGCTGCTTTAACTTCTTAATTTATTGTTTTGTGACACTTTAAAAAAGGCAAATTGCCTAGCAATACAGCATTAAGTGACTGAGCTAAATTATTATCATTTATCTGTCAGTTGGTTGCACAAAGCATTTTCTTTCCATTGTTGTATTCCATCTTCCTGAAGACTTTCCAATAGCTTCAACAATAACTTTACTTGAATACTCTTGTTTCATTCTCTCTTTCTCCTTCAACAGCATTTTCTAGTTCTGCAAAAGACAGTACTAAACAGTACTGGAATACTTAAAGGTCTGCCCTCACTCTAAGTGTAGGTTCTACGTCATGATGCTGGTTAGGAAACTCAACTGCCACTGACTGACTGTGATCAGTCAAGCACTCAAATCTTAGGATAACTTAGTACTACTTCCAACCAGCTTACTCATTTGTCTCATCATACCACTGGTAGGTTTCTATATTAACAGCTGTGGGCTTCAAACAGTTAAACATTTCATTCTTCTGGAAATAAAATACATTTTGAGGTAGCAATTCTATTACAAGTCATATGAAATTTTCAATTTTACAAGCCTGCACATTACAAGATTATTACTGGTCCAGTCATCTCACTAGAGATACACAGCAGCTTTCATGGGTGTGATCAACAGTTTATTAAACTACTGTCTTTCTATTTTTGCCATGTAAATACTAGTAACACAACTATGGTATCAATTCTCTCAAACACTGTAGGCTTGATTTCTCTTCCACCTCAGTTCAAAAGCCTATGACAGAGAGAGCAATTATTAAATCTTTCCTAAAGTCCTGTTATGAACGTTAAGTAGGCTGAGGAAGGATGCTCCTTCACAGGAGCTAAAATATTATCTAGTGGTTTTAACAGCATTGTTAATAAACAAGAAACCCATCCGGTTACCTAAAAAGCATTTGCTTTAGCATTCGATTAGCTGTGACAACTCTTGGAAGCCGTCCAGTAGATAGTGAATGGAGCTCCAGATTGGATGAAATCAGCTGAGTTGTCATATCGGTATCTGCAGCAGTTCCAGCACCACAACAACTGAAAAAATATTACAAGCGAGTTAGGAAAAGATGGGCAGGACAGAGGAAACAAATAACTCTCTGCTTTATCCAACAAGTAGAAGTTTTCTCACTGTACAGTTGAGGAAATTAAGTTGTCGTACAGTCAATATTTCTAGAGCATGAAACAAGATAACTTGTTTAAATGAAATGCCAAAAATCCCCATGCCTTACTAATAAGTTATATTTTCAAAGCAGACAATATTTGCTGTTAGCAAAGGACATGGCTAAAAATCCCAATACTATTACCAACGCCACAATAAACAACTTACTAGATATTAGGGGAGATGAAGTGTATTTTTGAACAGTTCTTGTCAGCAACAACCATTCCTTCCGTTGCTCTCGTATCTGCTCCGAGGACGATGCCATCCTACAGAAAGGCAGAATTATTCCCAAAGCCTCCATCTCCAGAGGGGGCCTGTCTGGCACCGGCGGCGAGACCGGCTGCACGGCCCGGGGCGGCTCGGGGTACGGCAGGGCCGGGGGGGGCACAGGAC
>NW_020799122.1:1210917-1224983 GCF_003259725.1 Athene cunicularia | reverse complement strand
CTGTAACAGGAATATCTGTCATATTCATTGGGATTACCATGTTCATTGATTTGTGTCTGTAAATCTGCCGTTTCTACCCTTTAAATTTGATCTATAATTGGACCTCCTTAAATGGTTCAGATAAGGTAGTCTGTATTTTCTCAACAGTGTCACTGTCAGCTTCTCCTTTTTCATTATACATTCAGCAGACTTGATAAAATCAGCAGGACACCTCATTTGAAACTGTTTAATCGCTGCCTTTTTCTTTCACTAAACCATTGAGGTGGTCAAGCGATATACACAAATCATTTTAAATAGAAAATATGGCTTTCTCTGTGACCCAGCTAAACAGATAGCAGTATGCAAAACAAGTTAAAAAGTAATAAATGCCAAAAAATCTTCTAATTGGAGTAAAAAATTGCAGGTAACTTTACTCACTCCCCAAAAGTAGTGTGCTCTGAAATATGGTTAGGGCCACAGACGGACGAGGTATCTTCCTGAAGACTCACTCTTTCTGAACAAAGCAAGTTTATGGTTTCAAATAGTATCATACTGGTTTTCCTATCAATTTCTGGAAAGCACATTTATAACACCTGCAGTTACAGTGCTCTGGGTAGAGATGGCTTCTGTTCCATTACTGCGCTTGCACTGCATCCTTGAAGAGAAGTAACGTTACAGCCGCGTTTCCCTATCTGTCATTTTGTCTGTTCAGCTGTTATTGTTCAATGTAAAAATAATGGCACAAAGTAAATGCATAATAAACTGTTTAAAAGTAGATATGGGAAATAACCTGATGGCAGGAGCCAGCTACCCTATTACCATTGCTAGTTTACTCGTCCCCATGTGTAAAGGTGACTGTGCCAGGGCAGCTCGTTAAAGCAATCTATTCAGTCTGAGTGGCTTAGTATTAAGTGACATACCCTCTAATGTGGCCAGGCACAAAAGTGGGGCAGGAGAGATGGAGAAGTAGGATTTGCAAACTGTGGCATTCGGTTAACTCTCCTTTTCTAACCTCATTTTTGTATTTTAGTGTTCAAAATAGTAAAAAGAAAAAGGCTGTCAGAACCGGGACCAAGACGAGTCTGTGTACAGTAGCTATAAATTTAAATTAAAAGATTTAAAGAGGGTAGACACTTTGGAGTGTGTAGTAAGCTAAAGTAGACTTCAGTCTGGTTTGTGTCCGTGCTCTTCCTTTTCTGCGTGCGGCTCGGCGGGTCTTCAGGTCACGGGCGGCTGCAAAGCGAACCCCGCGGCCCTGGGGCGGCCTGCTGGGCCGTTACACCCGCGCAGGCCAGCGCCGACCCGCTGCGCTGCCGGCGGGACGGGGCAGGATTTGCCCCTGGCCTGAGGCTGGAGGTGTTTGAGCCCTGGGCAGCGAGTGCTGGTGCTGCTCCGGGCCCACACGGGCGGTGGCCAAGCGCGCACAGACAGACTCAAATTCACGTGTGATTTAGTGTAAGCGGTTGATGCTGGACTGTCCTGTTGCACTAAACTGCGCTCCTCCATCTCATCCGACTGCCCTGCCCTGCTGCAGTGACCCTTCCTCGAGAAGGAGCCGTGGTCCTGGGACAGGGCCGGAGGAGATGCTCGTCCAGGCTCTGCCTGTGCTTTCTCCCGTAAACCTAGGCTGTCTTGTTATTCCTTTGCTTTAAAATGGAAGTAAAGCTGTGTTTTCTGGGTTGTAGGACTTGTCTAAGGGGTTTTCTAAAAGCTTTGCAGCTTTCAAAGAAAATGAAAGGATGGCGAAGGACAAAAAGGGGGAAAATAATCCCAAATCTTTGTGTTTAGATCTTACAAAGAATTGCATGAGAAAATGTAAACCTACCTAAAATTACTGTGCTGTTAATGTGATGGTTATATGGTGAAATAAAGAAGATAAATGCCCCTTTTCAAAATTAGGGAAGTCCTGCAGTGTGTCAAAGCAATCAGTAAAAAGAATTTAGTATTTTCTGGGTAAACTACATCCCACCTCTATCTTAACTTTTCCTCCAGCTTACTGACCTGGTAAAGGGAATGCCCTAATGTATCCATAGAAAGAAGATCTTGTGGCAACATCTCAAGAAAGGATGCGTTTTAAAGCAAGGCAGCCATGTAGTGAGATTTTTCCAAAGTCTACCTCATATCTAATTTGCTTTCTAGATGTATAAATGCCTGAAATTAAAAATCTAGTTGATTAAAAAAATTAAAACGTTATTTGCTCCAAACATTAGATGTTAATTACTCGAAACCCTCACTCTCCTAGAACAACACAGGAAGGTAAGTAGTGCACTGGCTTCTTGCCTAAAGGAAACTTTCTCCAAGTATTTTACCAAGTAAAGTGTCTTCTTCCTTCTTGAGGTAGTTAATGCTCAGAACATGGCATCGTTAGAGTAGGTGGCGTCGCTGAGAGGAGCAGGTCTGCGTTTCATTCCAAGAGGAACGATGGCTCTTACATCAGAAGTGAGCCAGACATCTTGCAGACTCCCTCTGAACGGTACCCAATTAGCAGATGGCCTAAAAATGAAAGTAGGGTCCCATGTGTCCAGACCAAATCTTCGTGTCTGCAGTGTCCCTCCTAATTATTGAAAAATGAGTGTTCTCCATCAGTGTGTTATTCAGATGAAAGTATGCAAACAAAAATGGGGTGGGTGGGCAAAGCTATTGTGCAGCGTCTGCTTTTTCCTCCAATGTTCAAAAATACTTGCCAACGGGAGGGAACAAAAAGAGCCACAGGGAAGAAAACCAAACCCCAGCGTCTTTCTTGATTGTGCCAGTCTTGCAGAAAAAAACCACCAGCCATGTTCAGAGTGGAGGAGCTGCAGAGCCAAGTGTGGCACTATCCCCTGCCAGTGAATAGGAAAGTCCTGTCATGAAATATGAAAGCATGAGCTTATGTCAGGGATTGGGAAATGAGAGATCCTCCGATTTACAAGCTCTCACTGAGGACACCTTGCAGATGGCAAACTGTGACATGTGCTGACATTGCTCAAAGTTGCTGTGCCGCTGAGGAAGGGGGAAAGGCGCCTGGTACCCAAAATCTGGAAAAAGGAACGGACATGTCTGTTTTCCTAAGTGCCTTTGGTTTCTCTCGACTGTCAGGAAGTGGTGTTGCTCTGTCCCAGACAGCCCGCGGGCACCCGGGGATACGTTACTAAGCTGGTGGAGCTCCAGAGGTCACTCTTGGCACAGGCCACATCGGACAGTGTCCTGCGTGTGGATCCCTCGCTGATGTGTCCTGCGTGTGGATCCCTCGCTGATGTGTCCTGCGTGTGGATCCCTCGCTGATGTGTCCTGTAGGGCCCAGATGGGGCTGGGCTGCCTCTTGGTGTAGAGCATAATATACTGAGAGCATTTGTTCCAACAGCCCACGAAAGACCATCTTTAAGATAAGCACACAGAGAATCTGCACTCTCTTCTCTCCCTTCTTTCAACCCTGAGTAATTAAATCCCGTTTTCTTGTACACCAGTTAGGCTGGGAAGCTGTCTGAGAGAAAGAATATCCTGCTGCCAGATGCTCTTTTTTTTATTCTAACACAGTTGTTTTTCTCTTCACTTGATAAAGTTAAAATAAACAGTCTCTGGGGTGAATTACAGGCGTCAAAATTGGATTGGCATACAAACTGTAGAGCAGTTGGTGGTTGGGAGTCTGGGGAAAAAGAAACAGCAGGTTTTAGCTAGAGGGGACAACAGCTTTATTTCCCTCTTGGTCCTTGACAACTAAGCAGATGTCCTACAATTATTGTTTTACCTTCTGGTAATATAGTGTCTTTTCCTATCCTCCCAGGTACATGACTGGCTCTTTTGCAGATGTGCAGGTACATCTTTTCCCTAGTTCAAAGCCATCTTAGTGCACCACTAGCTCCATCTATTGCTGGTTAACAGCTGGCTGAGATTCAGACAAATGCTTGCTTCTCCCTCCTAACTTTATAGGGTGCCTATTTCTAGTCCCATATATGCAGACACAACCAATGGTCTTAAAAATAAGACCTTTTCTGAACATCTTACACGGGCTTTTTCACACCATTGCAAACTTTGCTCCTGGGTTGATGCCCTCCATTGTATACACAGGAGTTTTGTTCATGTTTCCTACAGCCCTTCAGAGTCCTCCAGTGCATCAGGACACTAACCCCTGACAGCTGCCTCTGAACAGACGATGGGGTAATGTGGGGTAATGGGTGGCGTCGCTAGGCACAACCGCTGTCGTTGGGCTCCCACCGCAGTGGGTTGGAAGAGGCATCATGTGCTAGTCCTGTTCCAAAGAGCTTGGTAAGTCTGAAAGTATTTAGAAGAAAGAAGACTGGGGGAAAGAGTGTCAAGGTAAATGATTTTTTAAGGTTCTGGGCCAGTATATAAAGGAGGGCCTGCATGGTCTCCTGGCAGACAGCAGTTTCTGTTTAGTGTGAGGAAGCTCATCTTCGTACCGCCTGAAATATCCTCTTTGAAAATCTAGGGCTACGTACTTCCAGGGCTTACCTTCACCTGGTATGATGAACTGTGCTGACGCCCGAAGAATGCAAACTTTTCTCTTTATTTTTTTATAATCAGTCCCGAAGTCTGTTTCTAGCCTTAACAAAGCTGCAATCCAGGTTTATCATCCTACAAGACATCTGACAGGGAAGTTAAATAGCACTCCAGAAACGTTTTTGAAAACTTATTTGGGATACAAGGAATGTTAGTGTTTTTCTCAACAGGTGGGCATTCAAGCTGAGGCCTATGTCTTTACAGTATGTGTGTGTATGCAATGGATAAACTCCCAGGTATTTTGGTGTCTGCATTTATACCCTGCCTGGTTTCCTGAGTTTGTATTCCGTGCTTTCTTTGTGCCTGAGTGCCAAATGACATCTTGAATTCTTGGACCTTATTTAAAGAGACATTGGGTAACTTGGAATGTGTAACAAAATCTTCAGTACAGTTTTACTCTACGAAGCTTGCACCTGCTCTTGCAGTATGAAAGGCAAACGTGCTGCTTATTCAGGTTAACAAGTGTAAATCATCGGTGAACTTTTTGCTCTCTAAAATAAGGGAGTTGCAAAAAGTAAAGTCTTGGCAGATGAGGCTTTTGATGCTGTAGAGGCAGGAGTGGTTTTATGTAACAGGATAGAGTGATGGGCAGAGGGTTTCCATTGTTCCAGCGCTCTCTGATGGGATAACTTGGCACGTAAACCTGTTTGTTTCAGGGTTTCAAAGGACAGCCAGACAACCCTGATAGCCACAGTCAGCCCAACAGCTGCACACCCGGAGTCTCGAGCGCTCAGTGGTGCACCAGCGAAGCCTGCAGCACTGTTAGCAGAAATAAGCTAGAATCCCAGTATAGCACTGGTGGGAGTGTGGTGCCCAGTAGCTTGTGGCAATGGGACTGGTGCCTACAACCTTTCAAAAGGAAAGGTGACAAATCACCCCTGGCACGTGCAGTGAGACGACAGTCAACTAGAGAAACCCAAGAAAAGCTTTCTTGTGCTACGAGTAGCCACACTTAGATCTCCACTGCCTGAAGCGGGGATAACTGAATGGCTGGCTGCCCTCACCTTCAACGTCTGTCTGCAGAACTCGTGGGAGAATATACTGGGGCCCTGCGCCGTCCAACCCCGCATGGGACTGGTTTCATTGGAGCTGGCCAGAGGCAACGCCAATCGCCCAGAAGCTGAAAGCCCATCCCGCAGTTGTGCCTGATCCCCTCGGCATGGCCGTGTCTTGTGCGTGTTCCAACAAACACTCACTAGTTCCCCAACTAGCCAGCAACTCCTGTAATGTCCCAAGGTGAACTTGTGTTAGGAGTGGGAGACAGGCAGAGAGATAATCACTGAACTGGAGAATAAATGCACCATGTGTCTCTCCTGTTCAAAACCACTCTAATTTCAAACATCTTGCCTCAACAACGATCTGTTAACAAACTGCAGGCCAAGAATCTGTCAGAAGAATTTAAATACAATTCTGACAAGATCAGAACTAGATAGACTAAAACTTTACCAACCTGTGGCTAAAACAATGCTAATCAAGTAAGTGCTTGCCCAGGTTGGGACAGAAGGTGATCTCTTGGGGATCTTCTGTGTTGTGCAACCGTAGCTTCCAAAAGCAGGAGATTTATTCGAGGTCTTTAAACTCATTACAGGAAATAGAGACTTGACCCGAGTCCAAGCGGGTGTCTTCATTACTTAGAAAACTGGAAGAAGAAAACTGGAAGCTGGGAGCAAACAAGTGTTGCAGTCAAGGGGATGATGCACTGAAATGTGAAGCAAGTTCCCAAGAGTTTCCAAAAGAACCGTTTTCTGAATGGGAAATAGTTGCTGGCAGAGGTATAGACCTAAGAAATAGAGTGTTTCCCTCCAAGGGAGGGGGATATATGAAGTACACAGGGAGCCCTCTGCTTGCTTTCAGCTAAATGCTGTGGGGCTGGAAACTCAAGAAAACCCAGTGCTGATCTTACACTATTTTCTAGCTTTATGATACTCAAATCATTATGCTACTGTCTATCACTTGTCAATACTGTTTAGGAGAAGTGCCTGAATTTCTGGTGTTCTGTTGACAATTGCAAAAGTCCTTCTGTTAGTAGTGTTGGAATCAAGTTTTCAGCTTTATTTAGGTTCTGGCAGAACAAGCTGGCAAAACTACACAAGTTGAAAGAGGAGGAAGAGAGTTTCAGGTACGAAGAGGTCTCTGTGCCGCTCTCCGAGATGCTGCTGCATGTCATTACAAGGGATGTGAAGTGGGGAGTCCATCTGGACTGTGAACATGCATTTGAGTTGACTGAACACGACTGCAGAGGTACAGCCGTTTTTAAGACAGGCTATACTTCCAAAAATAGGTGTTGGTAACCTGTCAGCGTTCACATTTGCAGAACACATTTGGAGCAGCAGGTAGAGGCTGTATATACATTACGGCTGTAACCTGCTGTATTGCAGGAAAAGCGTCTCCCATTTGCACTGAGGAATGCCACTAAATGGGAGAGAAGTGGGAAGAAAAATACAGTGGGAATACTGAGCAGCGAGGCCCCGGTCTTAAACTGGGGTGATGGGGAGCTGGGCTGCCAGGAGCGCTGCAATCCAGCATGGAGAAAACTGCGGGGAGGTGGGGAGCAGCGCCTGGCTCTTGAGAAACAGCCCGCGGCAGATGCTGCTGTTCTCGCAGGTGTGGGGGGGTCATGGCCCGCAGCTTCCCTGGCTCTGCTTGCTCCTGTCTGAGAATATCGGTAACCGAAGGGTGGGTCTGTACCCACATGCTGCGGTTTTTCCTCTCTGCCCGCAGAAAGCACGCGAGTACAGTAAAGTTGAAACTGGGCTAGAAAATCTGAAGGATCACCTGGATTGCACCCAAAAGGGATGGGAGGAGGCGAGCGTGTGACAGCCTGACCTGAGCAGTGACTTGTCCTTGAGGGAGCATTTACGTGTCCCATGAACTTTCGGATCTGTCTGGGCTTTCGTTGCCAAGTGCTACCCCTTCGTTCCTCGGGCAGGGAAAGCCAAGGCAGCGTTAGAAGAGATGGCTCTTCTGTGAGCTTCAAAGCAACGTGCGGACCTTCTATTGTAACACCTGAGCATGTTTTATTATTGCGGGGTCTATAATTTATAGCCCCAAATATCCCCATTTAACCTTTGCTACTGGTATCTCTGTGGCAGGAATCTTGTTTAATGTCCCGATTCTGACAAAGATGGGAAGAGCTGATGGGTAGGGAAGTGTCCGATTGTCTCGTTCAAACGGACAAGGGATGATAAACCCGTGCTACTGCTTTGGAGCTGAGCCTGTATTGAATCCCTTGGGACCCAAAGTGCTTTTGTCTTCCCTGGGATCACAACAGGAGCCACCAAACATCCTAGAGGTAAAACTGAGAGTAGCTCAGATACTGCTGGCAGCTGATCACCTGCTGAACTGATCATTCCAGCCTCGCAGGATCAGTTAGCTGGCACTGGGAAAGAGCTTCGCTCTGTACCTGGTAGAAGAAAAGCCTCACATCCTTTTTGAGCTATAAAAACCATAATTACTTTTTCTTACCACTCACTGTTGCTTTGTATAATTATCAATAGAGTATTTAAAGAGTCCTTGGGGGGGGGGTGGGTCTGCTTTGCTGGGCAAGAGTGCGTACTGCAGGGAGGTGCTGCGACTCCCTGCCCAGCCCAGGGAGGGTCTCCCCGGGGGCGCCGTGTCCCCCAGCACGAGACCTGTACCTGCGTGTAGGCACAGGTCCCCAGCACCGGCCACTGGATGCACATATTGATGTCGCAGTGGGAGAGAGCAGAAATAAGGGGGAACCTCCTTGCAGATGCCTGTGCGAGTCCGACCAAAACACCGCTCCGAAACTGTACCCAGGGCTCGGCCAGCCACAACACGGTTCCTCTTTCTCAGCATCTGTATGCCTGTAAATTGAGGTTGAGCTGCTTGTGACGATTGTTTGCAGACCCTCCCTCCTGTCTTGTGACTGACGTGATTAAATCCAGCGAAGAGATGGTTTCTCTATTGCCAGGGTCCTGCAGCAAAAACTTGGACCATCTGCTTAATGGTCTGTTGTGCTTCTGGTCGCACGGTGCTGCAGCACTGGCTGGAGCTCTGCTGTTGTGCCACAGTTGCGTCTGGAAAGCTTCACCCTTTAATGTGAAAAACAGGAAAGACAGATGCAATCTGGGTCTAATGCCGTTCTTGTACTTTTTCCTCTTATCTCGCAGGAGCTCTCTTGCTGCTGCCTTTCCTCACTCTGTGCAAGCACCAGAGCCCCTCTTTTTCCCTGGTAAAGCAGACACAGTGTCACTGTCCCCCGAAGCGAGGTCCCTGCCTCACGGCTGGTGCTCAGGATCTCCAGAGGGTATAAACCATCTCTTCGTGTTGTTTGTGAATCTGAGCCCGTGCCTATCAGCTCGCCCCATTGCTTCAGAATGCACCCCACGGGAATAACAGTTTGCAAACTTTTTGCTAGCTGTGATTACAGGTTAAAGCAGATGCACAGCGGGTGTCTGGTTAACCCAGCAAAAACCCCTTTATGAGAAAACTGTGAAAAAAAGATACCAGAGAGATTTAGTGTTTCCAAGAGGATCAGAACCAAATGCCCTGCCTTGCTGGTAGGAGGATGAGAGATTTAGGAGTAGTTAGTAGCTTGAGAGGAAAAAAAAAAAAAAAAGATGAATAATAAAGGCAGGTCCTATTTTTTTCTATTAAAAGTTTCTAGGCTACACAGGTTTGTTACAAATGATGGCACTAAATAACCAGCCGTGCCCAGGCTCCCCTGAAAGGCTCTCTAATACCAGGAGCTGATGCCCTCCTGCGCAGGGACACAATGGGGTCCCTTCCTCCAGACAATGCACCTGTCATTGGGAAACAGAAAGCTGGCAATTAGCAGGCAGGCTCTGTGTTGCGCTTTCATCCCAGACAATAAGAAGGGCCTGGAAGAGTGAGATTAAGGCTGGCGTGTCCGCAAGAGATTGCTGAACCAAACCTCGCTGCGACTTGGAGGCGTTTAAGAAACAAAACCAACAGAATAAAACCCTGGTTAAATCTAACTGTACAAACAAGTCTAGAAAACAAAATCCCGCTGGAGTAGGATTGTTTGCCTTAGAAATATAAGCCCGGAGTTGTGGGGGAAAGACTTTCTTCTCAGCTGAGATATCTTGTAGTTGTCAGCGGCGTCTCATAGGACGCAAACCCCAAGTGGGGTTCTGTGCACCAGAACTGCGGTGGGAGATCCATATTGCCTGGCCAGCACCAGGACTAAGCACCAGCATCCACGGAATAGATTTTTTACCCAACTAATGCAATACTTCATCTTGGAATTCTGAGTGTTTAAAAGTCTCCCAAATTACTAACCCTACAAAGGCCCTGAAAGCAATGCAGCAACACGAAGAGGAGTCTCAGCTGCTTCTTGTGAGCGGGACTGAAACTGGAAGGGAAGCAGCTGACCACCTCAGCTGTTGTAGAGAGAGCTATTAGAATGAACTAAGTTGGTCAGCAAGTCTCAAACGTTTTTCTGCTGGTGCAGGAGTTCTTCCAACACACAGGCATCAAGGAAAGCCACAGAGGTAAATCAGGAAAACCTTTTCCTTGCTATTAGTTTCATCTCCCCGGGCATATAACTTACGATTGCCATATGCCACGAAGTAGCGTCCGCTGTGGGTCCTCAGTGGTCGATCCCACACTGGACATTCAGCAGTGCACAAAGTGGGGAGAGGAGACACAGATACAGCTGGGGTGTGCTCGTGTGCTGGAGGCAGGCCACGGTCCTGCTAACGGGGCACGGCGGGGTGAGGACTGCGGAGTGAACTGCTGTGAGGTACAGACAGGCCCTTGAGACTCCGTCCCCCTGGGGAGGTGTTGCTCTCCCTGCCTGTGAACTTGTGCCCTCTCCCCCTTGGCTTCCTGGGGGACATATCCCTGACGTGCCAGACTCTCGATGTGAAGCATCAGGAAGTTTGGTCAACCCTGATGTGAGAGACTTAAAAGGAGAGGGGGAGAGGAAATTGAGAGGGCTAGACAAATAATGGCATTGCCGAACATGCAGGTGTCTGGCCATAAAAGCAAATCAGCGCAGACATTTAGTGTGCAGAATAAGGACGCTTGTTTGGAAACCTGAAGAATTAGCTTGAACACGTGCGCTCTGTGCCTCTCTCCTGCAGAGCTGTGAATGTGAAATTGCATCCATGATCCAAAGTCCAAACTGTGCACTTGATGACTGCTGCCAGCTAGCTTGGCCGGCCGGTGGTTGCTGTGTAGCTACAGACCAGTCTTCTGGGTAACGGGTGTGTGGATGATGCCCTGACTCTGTCCAGAGGAGGTGGAAGAGCTGTCTAGATTTTTCCAGGCATTGCTGCTTCTGATCACTCGATCTGTGTGAGGATGAGAACGTCTGTTACCGGCTTGCTTGGCCTGACAGACATGGGGTGTCCTGGGCTGACGTCTCCCTGTCGGCTGGAACCACGGGAAGTTGTGCCACGACCGGATCGCTGCAATGCAGTGTTATTGCTTCCTGAACACTGATGAATCTTCCTTCGGGAGAGCTGACCTGGAGGCCCTGCAGGAGCAGAAGCCAGCAGCCTTTCGGCCAGGGGGAGTTCACAGCAAGCTCCTGCTTCTCTTCACACGTGGGAATCTCAGGGCTGTGGGAAGGAAAAGGAGAGGAGCTTTAGCATGGAAGCGTCTGCTCCAGGGTTGTGTTAAATATACAGGCAGAGAACACACGCAGAAATCCGTTAGTCCTGTTCCTGTTTCGGTGGTAGACTGTCCATTCTCGGCCTTAAGTCTGCCACAGACTTTTATTTGTGGAAGTCACAAACTGCCTATTTGCGATGCCCTTCTGCAGGGCTGGGGGGCACTTGATGAAAGGCTTTTGGGGGGCAACTGGAAAGCAGAAGTGTTTTGACCCCACAGAGGCAGCTTGGAGTTTTAGTTTCTGCACGTGATAGATATCTGGGCTCTGCCTGCACTCATAAAGTGCCTGAACGAGAGGCAGCAGAAGCTCCAGTTCTTACCTGTGCCCTCACAACAGCCCAACTGCCCCTTTTCAAGAACTCAGCATTAGCCAAGAGAGCAGCAGCAACTGCTTCACTCTTCTTTCTGAGTAATAAGTAATTGGACAAAGGTGGTTTATTGGGATGGAGACTCTGTGCTTTCAGTTCCTTCCAAACGCTGCAACAGGAGTATCCAAGGAGGAACATCCATATGCAGATAAATAAGGGTACCACAAAGTTTTGAAAAGCAGAAGCAGAACTGGTATCTGTGAGGCATCAGCACCAAACAGCAGCTTGTGAAAGTTTCAGATGCGTGAAAGTGTAAAATAATTGAGATTTGGCAGGTGTGTGACCTGTTTGCACAGCCCCGGTACTGGGGGGGGGGGTAAACCTGCATCTCCTCCACCAATGCCTCCTCAGTCAGCACTTGGCAAGCTCCGCTCCGAACCCAGTCGAATTCAGACAAAGTTTGGGTGACATTAAACTCCACGAGGAGGAGCCGGGTCAGAGGGAGGAACAGTTTTGTGCAGTAAAAAGTGGGAAAAAAACGAAGTGCAGTAGCATCTACAGCTGGGCCAGGGAAGTGTTATTTTGATGGATAACTCTGCGAGGGACGGGCTTGCGACACGCCCGAGCGATCTCTGCCACACACAGCGCCTGCTTCCAGTTTTCTACGCATCTTGCTCAGACACATGGCTTTCTACTCCACTTGGCAAATATTTGATTTATAAAGATTAACATGTTGCTAGCCCATGTGCTGGGGAGCTCTTCCAAGGGCTGTGTGAAAGATGTGCCTTGAGGGTGGCAGATGAGGGTTTACTGGCTGGTAAGGGTAACGCTTCCCAAAATGCACCTGAGCTGATTTTTTAAATTGCCTGCATGTAAACAGAATTGCAACCTATTTAAAAATAAGCTAACCCAGAGTGACAGCATCACCCAAACTGCTCAGCTGCTTACTAGAGAGATTTACAGGCATTAGAAGTACATTGGGATTTTACCATCTAGCGGTCTCAAGTTCATGTCTGCTTGCCAAGGTCTTCTGGCACTGGATGAACGCCTCTTAACTTTAAGAACTCTGTTATTTCTGATTTATTTTGAGATGTATGAATGGAGGCTGTCTTCAGGACCTGCAGTTGCCTTAAGGAGACAGCTGACTGATAGAATATTTGCTTTGTGGGACTTAGTGCCCATATAGTGACAAATTTCCAGCACTGGTGGCGACGACTGCGCTGCCGTGGCGAGGAGCAGACGGGTGACGGTGCCCGCGTGCTCCTGGCTGTGGGGAATCGGTGCTGGACCTCGCTTTCCAGATCGCTCAGCAGCCCAGGAGCCTGCGCTCTTTGGGGCCTTTTAGGTGTGATTTTAGGTGGAAGGACAAGGAGGTGCCAACTATTAGCTTCCACTTGGTGTCTGTGACCTTTCCTTTGAAACACCAGCAAAGCGTTCTTGCCAGAGTCTCTAGAGCCGTCCTTGACGCCAGGCAAAGCGTCAAAACTGATGTGAAAGTCCAGTGTGTGATTATGGAAGTCAGTTCAAATTTAAATCCAGAGAACTTGGTTAGGTGGGGTTAGAAACTCAGATGGCATGCAGTGAGCATGGGAAACTTTTCTTCACACCTCTGCATGCGCACAGGGGGTGGCTTATTTGTATGGCTGTAGAAAAGAGGCGTGATGCTGGATGCTGTGGGCTGGATTCTGTTTCTAATGCTACCAGAAAATTGCATTTGGTGCTGTTACAAAGGCTGTTTAGTTCTAAGACACGGGCATAAAGAAAATAGTTTACTGTCTGCTGGGAAACTCTGATTCAACCTAATCCAGTGATAAGTTTGAAAAGCAGCACTTTTCCTCTGAAGGTCTTTGGTGCAAACTTGGGCTCTGCCTCAAGCCCTTTGCTCCCTCCATCCCCGAGGGAAGCAGGATCCAGTTCGGAGCAGAGCCCCATCCCAGTGCTGCCTGACGAGCCCTTGGCGCCCTGCGCCGTTGGTGGGTGCCGGGCCGGTTCCCAACTGTCAGCAGTGACTAAGCAGCCCGGAGCAGCTGCCTCCAAGGTCCATTCTCCTGGGAGAGATTTATTGCAGCGCGCAGAGGCGCTGGGATGTGATAATTGCCTTCCTTCCCGGACGAAGACCCTGAAGAACAAAAGCCAGTTGCCCGTGAATCCGTGGTGTGATTCAAGCATTCACTCGGAGGGGAGGAGCGGGAACGGCGTGCCCGTTGCTGTAGCAAAAGTGAGTGGGCATCGGCCAACAGAGCGGCCGGGCTGCGGGGCGGGGAGCGCTGCTGGCCCGCGGAGGTAGCCTGGGCATCCCAACCTTTGCGCCTCCCCGGGGCTGCGGCGGCCCGGGCTCGGGGATGCTGAAGCTGGGCAAGTCGCACCGGGGACCCGCTGGAGGTGCCCTGCAGAGCTCTGGCTCGGCCCGCCAGCCCTGGCCCTGCTCCCTGTGTCAGCCCGGGGCTTTTGGTTGCCCTCCTAGCCGCCTCCTCTAGAGCTGCCGCCCTCGCCTGCCCCCAGCGCGCTGCTGTTAGACCCCTGCCGCTGGGAGGACCCCTGGGACCCCCCCCGGGACCCCCCCACTGCCCGATTCTCCTGCCAGGACCATGCGCCACGTTTCCCGGGAAGCTTCACCGCGGACGTCCGAGGAGAAGTGATCGCCGGGGGAGAAGAGCCCCCGTGCTGGGAGCGGGG
>NW_020799122.1:1203223-1210867 GCF_003259725.1 Athene cunicularia | reverse complement strand
CCCCAGGCGGCGGCGGCGGCAGAGCCCGGGGCCAGCTCTAGCCTTGTCTGCCCCGGAGATCCCACTGCCGCTTTCCGTGTCTGCAACTCGACATCCTCACATTCCCGTGTCTGCGACTTTAGGGGTTCCCCCCGCGGAGCCGGGGCGGTGCGGCGGAGCCCCCGGGTCCCGGCGCTGGGCTCCGCTCCGGGGGGCTCGGGGGCCCCGAGCTGCGTGTCCCGGCTTGGCCGCTCGGGGATGTTCCTGCCCGCTTCAACAGGAAGGAGAAACGCTGCTAGAGATGTGGCACTGTTGAACAGTGCGGTTTATGATGGCTGTTTTATTTAGTTAATGCAGATAAAAAGGCTCAGCTAACTTGCCTGTCTATTAATCCTGCACATCTGTATCTGTTTTATGATTAATTAGTCTGTATCCTGGAAACAAATGTTAAACTGAGGCCTTGAGTTCTTTAAGAAGAACTGAGAGTTACTGTGATAGGCTACTACCCGGGACAGGTATTTCAGAGAGAGTCGTTTTCTCTTTTTTGATTCGAGACTGTCTGAGGAACGCAGCCTTGTCTGAGAACGAGCTTTCTGCAGAATGCTTCTGTCTCTGCAATACATCTCTAGTAATATTTTGTTCATTCTAGCAAAGGGTGAAAGTTCCCAGCTGATCAGCATGTTTAGGAGAGACTTGAGACCTGACTCTTTGCTCTTCAGCTTTCTGGTGAGTTTTACAGTAATTTTTATACTTTGAATATTTGAGATAATATTAATGCTTTGTATGAATGGTGCAACACCTCCTCCCCAACAGGTCGGCAGTCTGTCCAGGAGTCTCTTTGCCTTTGCAGCCCTCGCCAAGAATCAGACCTCCAAAGGTTAGTGTTTGTAGCAGCGCTTCTGTATGTTTTTACACGCAATATTCAGCACAGAGAACCAACACGTAAAAAGGCGTCCGGTGGCAGAAACGAAGGTAAAGAAACTTCTTCTGATACCCTGTTTTGTGTCTGGAATTATATTTGCATAGCTAAGTATTTGCTTGGCTAACTATGAAATTAGCGTCTAAAATCAGGTAAGTGCTGCTCAGCGGCTCTGTGCCGCTGTAACTGCAAACAAAACATTCATTTTGTGCTTGCAAATTGCACCTGCAAATGCAGAAGCTGGGGGGAGCTGGGAGGTGGGATAAAAGAGACCATTTGTTTGTACGTAAGTGCTTTGAACAAGCTCCCCTGGGGGTACCAGCGAGCTTTTCCTTCGGGCTGCGCCCGGCATGGCTTTGCTGTCCCACGCAAGGTGCCCAGCTCTAGCCCTAGGCCAGCGATTGTTTGTGAGCAGACTCACAGATGGCCCTCCTTTTAAGTTCAATATAGTCCGGACTTTTCTGTCACGCTGTCCCCACTGAACAACCCGAGGGCTGGGTACAGAAATGAGCCTTCAGCCCCTCCGGGGTGTACCGGGCCGTATCGGTAACGGCTCGGGGATGCTGCGAGAGACTCACCCTGTACCGTGGCGTGAAAGGGGGCTGGAGAGGCTTTCTGTTTCTCCCCCTTGTGTGTGTCTCTCTCCAGGTTTTGCTCCTGTCACGATTGAGACCTCGAGACACATGTATGAATATGTGGCCACTGCTTTGGACTGGTGGCACGCAGACAGATACTGTGAGCAACGCTTTGCTCAGCTGCTTTTTGAACCCCAGGACGGGGAGCAAGCCTCCTTCAGCAGGCTGCTGCAGTCCCACCACATCCGAGGTTCTCTCTGGCTGCAGGAAAGGGATGGTGTCCTGCACAGACCAAAATGGAGACGTGAGTATAAGTGGGCTTGGAATATTTGGAGACACGTTCATCGCTGGAGCTTTTTCATTCTGAAAAATTAATCTAACCGGAAAAGTTGCCCCTCATTTGTTACTGCCACTGTGGTAACACCTAGGACCTCTAGGCGCAAGCTGGAACTGGCAGTGTGACCATCACTGATCCCAGCGCGTCACCTGGGCACTCTCAGGGGTTTTTAACGCTTTGCAACAGGAAGGAGCTGCAAAGGGGCTCCCCTTCTCTGCCCTCCTGTGCCATCGCGGGGTGAGGCAGGTCTGGCGTTGCTCAGCCTCGCCGTTGACCAGCGGGTCCTGCAGGGCGAGGGTGTTAGAGACAGATGCTGCAAAGGTCTTATCTGACTATGCTCTTGGCTGCTATAGCATGGGACGCTTGGAAACATGCTGTTCCTTCCATATTCATTGCTTGCAGTCCTATTTGCTAGAAAACTTAGTTTCTGGAAATGACACTTGCTGAAATGACGCAGTCTCAGCTTGCTTGCCCTCCCCTGATCCCCTCAGGCACAGGGGAAGCAGAAGCCTTGCTGCCTGCTTGCAGGATGTCCTCGCCTGCAGGGTCCATGAGTTCTTAGCTTGCGTAGGAGGCAAATGGAAAGGATGGTTTCATCCCGGAGGAAGATGAGCAGGGTTTGGCCCATGCTTCTTCCTTTATGCTGGCTGAAATTTCTCCTTCTAGGGGACCACATTGTACCAGTCCTGGTTTTCAGAGACAAAACAGACACAAAATACGTGAAGGTGCTCTCTGACTTCCCAGCACTGCCTGCTGTCACTGCCTGCGCCCACCTCCAGTGGGACACCAGGACCCAGGAGATTGCTACCGTCTTCTCTTACGCTGTGCCGGCTTTTATTAACGAGTTCCAGCTCCGTGGCTTTGTCGACGAGGAAGGCTTTGTCCGATTTGCTCTCATAGTCCACGGGCACCATTCCCCCTACCTGCCCGCGTTCCGTGCTGATGGACAGTGGCATCACTTCTGCGTGACCTGGCAGCAGGAAAACGGGACCTGGGCCATCTATGCCGACGGGAAAAGGAGAGCATCTGCCAGCGGCTTGTGTGCTGTGGGGCCCTCTGCCCCCCAGGCCATCTACGGCCAGGGGACTTTCATAATCGGGCAGGATCAAGATTCCCTGGGGGGCACCTTCAAGGAGAAAGAGTCCTTCAGTGGGAACATCACGGATTTGCACATCTGGCAGAAAGTCCTCGGCACCGAGCAGATTGAGAAAGTTCGGTCGTGCTGGGTGGTGGAGCAAGACCTTGTATTCGGGTGGAGCTCAAAGGCTCTGGAGGTCGAAAGCTCCGTTGAGGAAGTGAGGGCACAGTTTCTCTGCCCAGGTGAGTCTCACGGCCTTGCTGCTTCAGCTCCCTTCTGCAGCGGGGGGGCAGCACGCAGGGACAGCCCGAGAAGCCGGTCCCATCCTCAGGGAATTTGGTGCAGTTTGTGGAATGATGCTTCTCCTTCAGGAAGGAAGTTCAGAGCTGGGCTGGGCAGTTTACAAATCGTACTTAAAAGCACAGTTGTCACTAAACCCCTGCGATGACCCCAGCAGAGGCAGCGGCTCGGACGTCCTGGGCTAATTAAGCCTGTCTCTTCTAACGAGAGGGATGGCTTACTCCTCAGTGACGCTGTTTCCTGGGGTTTGCACAGCCGGTGCTCCGACGCTGTGCTGGGAGGAGGGCTTCAGTCGCTGAGCCAGACTGGCGTGACATAGCTGATAAATCACTATCTCGGGACCTGGCAGCGCCGCCTCCCCCAGGTCCCTTCTGGGGAGGATTTGCCGGGCGGGTCAAGAGCAGTTTCTGAGCCCAGTCCCTGCCCTGCTCTGGGCTGCTGAAGGAGCCATCCCCAGCCTTTGTCTTCGGCTGGGTTTGTGTATCGCTTGTGGGAAGCGCGATAGCTGCTGGGGGGGACCTGGGCCTTCTGTTTGTGTGTGTTTCCACAGGGCCTGTTGAGGAATGCCGAGTTCTGGAAGTTGGCAGCAGTGGATTCGGTTACGCGCCCTGTTTGCAGTCTTTGCCTTTTATCTGTTGCTACAGAAAGGGTACAGCAGCTGTTATTTATTTATTCATTGCCTCCACGGCTTTCACGCCTGGAGGTCCTAGCTAGGATGATGACCAGCGATGGGGAGGCCTCGTGTCTGCTCTGAAGAGTTCACATGTGACTTTGCTTCCGTGGCATGCACTCTGACAGGTTATTTTGCTGGTCTCCAGCTAAGCAGTGGTTGGACACGTCACCTGGCTTCTGGAGGCGATGCTCTAGAGTGCCTCCCAGTCCAGGCACCTCCAGACTCATTGGCCGGGGGGACGTGGGAAGGGGGCAGAAAAAAAGTGTTAGACGGTCTCTCCAGGTGGGACCTTGTACTAGAAATAAAATACAGGGGTGAAGTCTCCTTGTCCTGGCTGTCCTACAAACGTACCCACTGTTGAGGACTTCCCCAGGCTTTGAACATGGCATGTGTTAACAATGCTGCTAGACACCACAGCGATGGTTGTGCCTTTGTTCTGTTCTCAGATGCATACTGGCAACTGAAGAAAGCTCAGCTGGAATCCAGCCGTCCGCTTGTCGGCCGCGTGAACACGCTGGCAGAGAGGACTGTGGTGAGTCCTGCAGCCCCGGCAGCAGCAGCTGGCACTGGGAGCAGGCAGGAGCTGTCGGGGTGGACTTGCTGGCACGTACTGGTGTTTGAGGTCACTTTGCCAGCAGTTATGCCTGTGGCCTTTTCTGAGCTGCTCTCGGAGAGCGTGGCCAGTACAGGTGTAACTCGTGCTGTGATCAGACAGACAAAGTGTTGCTTCAGGTTGACTCGTCTCACAGGCTGAGAGGCTGGACCAGAGAGTTTAAAATGTCGAGGCAGATCTCCTTCCCCTGAGAAATGCCTGGTCGGCCAGGCAGGCGTCCTCACACCGAGCAGGGCATTGCCAAGGCATAGCTGATCATCAGGCAGAACCAGGGCTCTGCACTGAACTAAAAGATCTTTTCCATGGCAGATTCCTGAGAACGTCTTCGCAAGTGATGTCCAAGACATGAATCTCTCTGTTGCTCTTGGTGCTCTTGATGTCTTGGCAAATGTGCTGAGGGGAGGAGAGACACCCGTGCTGGAGCCATCTGACCTCCTTGCGGTGCTTCAGTTACTAAAGCAGGTTTCTGATGTGGAAGTCCAGGAGGCAGAGGAGCTGGAGATGTTGGAGCAGTTGGGCCAGTATTACGTGGAAGTGACTGAGTTAATCTTGGAAGAGAAGAACATTGAAACGTGGTCATCAGTCAGCCAGGTAACTGCCACCAGCGGCTTGGCCACTATGTGCCACCTCTCTTCACCCTGTTGTGCGTGCGGCTCCTTGGCCGGCTCTGTGACCACAGGCTGAGGACCTGTCCCATGTCACATGTAGCCTTTCTGGCCGCATTCTGGAGCTTGTGAAACTGCTGCAAGCGTGGGCACGGAGCCTCTTTGCCAGCTCAGATAAGGGCCAGCTGCCTCACTGTTTCCTCATCTGTTAGAGGTGCAAACAAGTTCTTCTGTAAACAAGTGCAGTCAAGTGGTGCCTCCCCTGCAAACCCCTCCAGTGGCTGTCTCTGCTCTCTTCGAGCTTCTCCACTCTGTCCGCCTGGATTTACAGGATTACACGCCATTTGTGGTTTCCCAGTGCTTTCGAGATTCCTCGCTCCCCCATCCTGCTGTCTCTGGCAGGGCAATGCCCTTCGCTTTGTTGTTTGTGTTATTTTCTGTGGGTGGGCTGCCAAGGAGCTCTCTGTCATCAGCCCCCATGCTGTTCAAAGCACCGTCAGGCTCTGTGTGAGGGGTTTCCATCATCCCACCCCCGTTAGGATTTTCCCCATTAGCTTCTTCCCTTCTCACGTGGGGCGGTTGTGTCTGTGGTACGGTCTGCGCTCTCTACCTGTCTCTGGGAAATGTGTGACAGCGTCTGGCCTGGCCAGTGCTCCAGGAACCAAGCCAGGGACCTCCACAGACGAAAGGCTGCTGAATAGTTCCGAGTTTACCTCACTGCTTAGAGTTGCTTAGGTCTCTGTGGCCACAGTTACTCACGGCTTCTCAATAGTGGCACAAAACCAGCTCTGGCCCAGTGTAGCTGGTGCAGCAGATACATCTGCTGAAGGGGAAGGGCGTTGAGTTTGGGTACTATGGGGGTGGCACTTGTGCTGCCCAGCACACAGAGGACCTCGAGTAATGGGGCCAGTCACCTTCCAGCGGTGGAGTCTATCTCTGGGTGCATCCTTTTCCGGGAAGAGAGGATGGTTGTTCTACCATTAGCTTTGCAAAAATCAGGAGTCAGGTCTAAAAATCTACTCGCTTTCCAGAGCTTATTTAGTTATTTATTTCCATGCTGGTTTAATGGCTTTCTATAAAGACCAGCAAGTTTCCCTCAGTCTCAGTCTTGTTTCCTTGCTGAAGAAACTGGAAACATCCTTTAGTGAAGAAATCAAAGAAAAGCAAAGCAAAAGCCTTGAGTCCCAACATCTCTCTTTCTGCCAAGGTCCAAGCATTTAAGAAAACTTGAGAGCTGTGGGAAGTGTGAGCTGGTGGTGCAGGCACTGATTTCCATTGCTCTCTCTGTGTTTGCAGGTTATCAGAGGGCCCATGGCTGTTGTTGAGCTCTGTGACAGAATGGTGTCACATTTAGCCCCGCTGCTGACCGCAGGGAGAACAAAGATCACAATTCAGCACGGGAACGTTGGTGAGTGGCACTGGCAGAGCTGGGGGGGCATCTCACCGGGACCCAGCTTAGTCACCGCCCCTGGTTCCCAGTCCAAGCCACTCCTGGCACCTCTCCCCCTCTGCCTTAACCCTGCAGCCTCCTCCCCGTTTCCTCCATGCAGAAGTGTGACAGTGTGGGGACACCTCTCACACTGAGGACTGTAAGAAACCTTCGGGCACCAGAGACAAACTGAACCCATATGTTTTGCACTGAAAGGGATCTGGCTGCTGCTGCTGTGGGTCTTGGCTGGGGTTATAATGTCCTCGTGGTACTTTGCTGTAGCAGTAGCTCTGGAGGAAGGCTGAACCCTGGCTCAGTACCTGATTTTACCCTTCCACAGGGATGGAGGTCAGGAAGCTGGAGCTGAGCAGGCAGGAGCTGAGCAGTGGGGCGTACCTGGTCCAGAGCCCTGAGAAAGGCAGGCACGACCTCATCGAGGTTCCCGCAGAAGAGATGCAAAGACTGAAAGCCAGAGGTAGGTTATGACACTTGTGCTTCCCCGGGTCTCCCCTCGGCACTTCTGCAGCATCTTCCTTACCGGCACAGCCTCTTTACCCCACACACATGCAGTCTGGGGAGGTGTGGGGAGGAGATGCCCTTGGTGAAAGGGAGATGGACTGTGGGGGAGAGATTATCTACAGCCTCTCTATAGACACAGCTTGGAGCTGTGGGTGCTCTGGACCCCCGTATCACACCCCCAGGTGAGGGCGGCGGTGCCGAAGCGTGGGGGGCTCAGAGCTGCCCTGGGTGCCCGCACCATCCCGCCCTGCTCTGGCCCTCCAGGTCTCCGCAGAGTCACAGTGAAAAACATGTGGTTTGGCTACGGGGCCCTGCAGCGGAGCCTGTCCGGCGCTGCCCCCCAGGACGTGGCTGCCTCCGACGGAGGGGAGAAGTGAGTGAGACAGAACCCCCCAGCACCCCAGGGCTGCCTCTTCGCAGCACAGGAGAATCCGCTTCCGAGTCCGCGTTGAGTCTCTCGGTGGCTCTGCTTCGGGGTCACCTCCACCCCGCTCCATCCCATCCCGTTTGTCCCCGTCCCCGCTTTCTCCAGTACGTGTGTGGAGGCCGGGCAAGGGAAGGGGGTCCCCGGGCAGTGCCGGCGCTGCCCCCCCTGCGGGTCCTGCCGGGGGCGCTGG
>NW_020799122.1:1181331-1203173 GCF_003259725.1 Athene cunicularia | reverse complement strand
GCCACCTCAGCCCCGTGCCCAGAGCCTTTGCTGGTGCCACGGAGACACCCCAGAGGTGCCTCGGGCTCTCTCCAGCTGCTCTGTAGAACGGGGGACCCCGGTTCCGCGCCCCGCGGGTCCGGTGCCCGCGAGCAGCCCCTTTGCCCGGCAGGTTCCTCCGCACCTCGGTGGGCACCGCTGTGATCTCCTCGGCTCTGCTCAGCGACTACCAGGAGATCGGCACGTCTGTGCGCTACCGCCTGCAGCACCGCGTCCAGGTACCCCAGGAGGGGCCGTGCCCCCCCCCGGCCTCCCCCGCCAGCAGCATCGCACAGCCCGGCCCGGCCGGCTGCGCCCAGCCTCGGCTCGAGGCCCCCAGAGCTCTCGGATGTGGGGGTGTCCCGTGCCCAGGTCTCTCACCTCGACTCCCGGTTCCCTGGGGAGGTGTCTGTCCTCTGCGGACAGACCCTGTGCACGGTATGTGCGTGGCTGTGTCATCTCCTCCCTCTCACCTGCAGGACCTGCCCGAGAAGCTGGTGGGACCCATCTGTGCTTTCTGGAACTTCAGCCTCAGGTGCCTTGTTTCCATTCGGGTGCGCAGATTTATCAGCTTTCCGCTGGAAAACCAAACATAACCATTTAAACGTAATGGTAAGAGTAGGGACCTGTAATTCTTTGCCTGCTTTGCGTGCTGGCATCCTCCATCCTCTCTCTGCTGGAGCAGCGTGCTCTTCTGGGAAGATTTCCTTTGGAAAAGTCATCCACAAAAAAAGTGACCTTTAATGAGGGATACACAACTAAAATGGAAAGCCCTAGTTAATTATGATTGTTGCCTGCAACAAAAAAGGGTTGGTCCAAGATATATAGCCCGGCAGATATGCAGGACTCCCAGCCTCATAAATACTGCTCAGCATTGAGATGTGTTTTTGCTGAATGTCACCAAAGTGAGAGCACTGAGACTGTGATATATTATGGTTTGGTAATTAAGCCGTTCAAGAGCCAAAAAAATTCCTTAGGGCCTCTGTTTTGTGACAGACGTGGATCAGTTTGGGGAAGGTGGGAGGAGGGTGTTTTGGGGAGCAGACAGTTGCTGCCCAAACAGCTCCACTAACCCCGCTCCGAGTTTGCTCTTCCCTTGGTTCTGGGGCAGGCTCGGCGGGGCCGTGCTGCCGGTGAGGACGGAGCTGACCCGGCGCAGCCGTGGTCTCCGTACGGGGAGCGTGGAGAGCAGCTGGCTTGTCCGAGAGGATGAGACACGGTTGCTCCAGGGGTGCTCTGGGTGAATGTGCTGTAGGAGCAGTTCCCAGAGCCATGCAGTTACTGGGTTTTCTTTAAAGCAGCAATGGCTGAACCATGCTTTTTAATACACACGTTGACGCTAGACCCGTTTTCTTGTGCGGGGATAAGGAAAATCTGCTGAGAGCCCAAGGAGAGTCCATGCGGAGATGTCTCTGATATCCTTTTCCTCATTTCAACTCTGCTTCCTCAGGCAGAATGACCACCTTGGCTTTCTGTTGCAGCGGATGGTAATTTCCATGTGTGTTCTCTGGTTTTTGCTGCATGTTAGCCCCGATGCTGGCGGGATGTGGTCCACAGCTGGCTGCTCTGTGGTGACGCCTCTCCCGGACTCCACTACCTGTTTTTGCAACCACACCACGAATTTCGCTGTGCTGCTGCAGGTGTACGAGATGCAGGTGAGCGAGGAGCCCTTCTCTGCTGCCCCGTGGGGCGCGTGGCAGAGCTGTCAGCAGTCTGTGGCCCATTTGTGGGGGTTTCTGTCTTTTGTTTCATGGTTGGAGCAGAGGACTGCCAAGGAGGAGCTCACACTGCAGACCTTGACTTTTATTGGATGTGGAGTTTCCTTCTGTGCCTTGATTGTTACCTTCATTTTATTCTTGGCAGTTGGGTAAGAAAAGTCCAGACTCTTGTAGCCGCCTCTGTATTTCTTTGTTTGCTATTTTGCTTCAGAACAAGTATCCAGACAAAGTCTCCTTTGTCAGTGCGGGGAGCTGCACCGGGGTCGGTAGCAGCGGGGAGGGAGGGCAGCGGTTCTCGTTGCTGGGGGGGTGCAGAGCTGGTTGTTTCTGTGCAGATGCCTGTATGAGTTGTGTGCACACCCTGGTGCCCGTGGAAAGACTGTTGTCAGCGACAACGTTTACCATAAGGGCTGCTCCGCTAGAGTTAATTTTGGTAAAATAAATGGAGCAAAGAGTGTTTCTTCAGTTGCCAGCCCTTCTGTGTGACTTGGCGAGCCCAGAGACCTGCCCTGTGAGCGCGGCAGCGGCTCAGTCCGCCTGCCCCCCCCCGGTGCTCGCGCAGCCGGGCAGTCCCCTGCCTCGCGGGGCTGTGGCCGCTGCAGGGAGTAGCAGAGAGGCCGCAGGTCACCCAGGCATGTCTGCACAGCCCAGCAAGGACTAGTGAGAACGTGCGCACCCTTTCATCTGGCTGCAGCTGCGGCTTCCTCTCTCCTTCCTCAGTGTCCCCAAGAGTGAGCGAACAACTGTGCACAAGAACCTGATCTTGGCGTTAGCTGCAGCAGAAGCTCTGCTCATGGTCAGCGAATTGGCCAAGACCAACCAGGTGAGCTCCCCAAGACGTGTCCCGTTCCGGCAGCAGGACCAGGCCTGCTCAAGCCTTGTTGTCAGAGCAAACAGAACAGAAGTGCCATTCTTTTCATTCATCTTTCATGAATTACTTGCATCAAGGAAAGAATTGCCTCTCTGTGTTTGGAGATAGGCGTATATGCAATCTGTCAGGAAGATTCACCTTCTTCTGACAGTTGGTTTCTGACAAAAAAATCCTTCAGTAAACTTAAATGATTATAAAACAGCAACATACAGTTCTGTCCCTTTCTGTGTCCTCTTCCACATCCTGGGGCTGGATCGAGCAGCTCTGGGGTGAAAGACCTTCAGGGAGAGTCCAAGAACTGCAGGAAAAGATGCTCTCAGTTCCCTCTTCTGTGGTTTGAGATGGTCACCCCAACCCTAACCCCAACCCTAACCCTAAGGAGCGTGAGCTGCAGCAGTTGCACTGTTCAAGTGTTGCAATTTTTAAGAACTCTTCCTGGTGCCTGTGGATGTTTAAATACATTTCTGTACCTTCTGCAGCATAATTTGCAGGTTGCCGTCGTCCTCCTGACCACACCCGCTCGGAAGCCCTCGGAGGACTCTTCTTCCTGAAGGAGCGTGTGATTTCTTTTCTCTGCAGGTGCTGTGTTTCGCCGTTACTGCCTTCCTCCACCTCTTCTTCATGGCGGCCTTTTCATGGATGCTGGTAGAGGGGCTTCTCCTGTGGAGCAAGGTGGTGGCAGTCAACATGAGTGAAGACAGGAGAATGAAATTCTACTATGTGACAGGATGGGGTATCTACGGACTCCTCCACGTTGGGCACTCAGAAAAATCTGTCGATTTTTTTCTCTAGCAGAAGTGTCAGTAGGAGAGATTCTAGAATGTTTGGTTTGATTCAGCTGGGTACCGCTGCTCTGCAGAGGCTTTCTTGCCTTTATGTGTCAAATTTCTGGTCTTAGAATATAAGTTAAAAAGCATTTCTTTTATTTTTCTAAAACCAAGAGTTCAATGCAAAAAAAAAAAAAAAAAAAAAGAAGAAGGTTGGGTTTCTGGTAAGTTCTTGTTCTTGGAGAGCATTACCAGTGTCTGATGGTACTCAAAATATAAATATGGTCTGGACTAAGCACCCTTTATTCTGAGTGAACCCTTTAGGGACATAGAATTAATTTCAATAAACTGAGTTTCGTATCAAAGAGTGCTCCTTGCAAAGCGCACACCTACTTGGACACTGGACGATTGGTTCAAATATTTTGGATTGGTTTATGTCTTTGATTGTCTGTTTTGTTAAAAAAGCAATCCGAGGAGTGAATTGCTTTGATCAGGACTCAGGACTTGGAATGCTTTATACCTAGGAGAGTGATGCTGACAGCATATAAATCTGGTCCGGTAGCGCCGGGACGGGTTTCAGCGGCAGCAAATTGATGTTGCTCGTGGGGTTTCGGGGGCTAAGCTGGCTCATGCCAGAGCCTGTCTGGTCAGGGGGATTTTGAAGCAATTGTCTAGAGCACAGCTGACCTGCATGGGTCATCTCTGCTTTTCCTGGCGTTTCATTTGTGCTTTTTTTTTTTTTTTTGTATTTTTTTCCCTGCAGGCCTTCCAGTCGTTATCGTGGGTGTGACCCTTGCAACTTCCTTTAACACGTATGTGGCAGACAACCACTGCTGGCTGAACGTTCAGACCAACGTCATCTGGGCCTTTGTCGGGCCTGTCCTCTTCATCCTGGCGGTAAGTGCCGAAGCCTGCGGGCGGGTGCGAGTCCCTCGTGTCTGACTTCAGGAAAGCGTTGCAGAATCGGGGATGTCATCCCTTCTTCTAGCTAAGGTGGCTACTGCTTTTCTAAGAGGATTTTTGTAACGCTTTATATATACTTTCACAACACAAATCTTTTTATCTAAAGCAGCTTTTTTATAGAAAAGAGTGCTTTAAGAAAATTCTTCTGACTAGTTGTTATAGTGGGTGTTAAATTAGGAATGTGGGTAAGTGTGTAGGTTGACTGTGACACTGCCTAAACCAAAGGTCTGGTTTTAATGCGGGAATACTTATGTCCTTGAGGTATTATCAGTATCCTTAAACAACATAGGAGCAGAAGAAGGCGCAATGTTCAGGGGTCTAGAGTCGACAGTTAACAGGGAAGACACTCTGTAGGAGGAGTTTTGAGCTAAGTTTTATGGGTGTCATGCTTGTGTGGACGGCTCTGTGGAGCGTTTTACTCACTGCTTTCTCAGGAGCGATACATTCCTCCCCAAGTTCTGACAGTTACTGAGTTCCCAGCAGAAAAGCCTCACTCCACTGGAGCTGCGATTACAGAAAGTTGCTGGGTCCAGTGGCTCCTCTCTGACAGGTGAACACCTTCGTGCTGTTCCGCGTGGTGATGGTGACCGTGTCCAGCGCTCGCAGGAGGTCAAAGATGCTGACGCCCAACAGCAGCCTGGAGAACCAGATTGGGATACAGATATGGTGAGCAGGGAGTGGCTGCTCTGGGTATGAAATGGTGGAATTACAGTTAAAATGAGAGCGTTTGCCTTGGTGAAGTGAAAGACCGTGAGGGGGAGAGTCAGGGCAGAAAGGATTTTCTCCAGGGTGACTGCATCACCCAGAGGCAGTCTGTCTGCTCTAATTGTGCCGCTGGGGGGCCCAGGCAGCGCTTCCAGCCTGGGCAACCTGGTGCTGGGCGCCCACATCTGCACCCACACTCCTCAGCACACTGGGACGGGAGACCCTCGGCAGCCCCTGCTGAAACCCAAGCTCCCCTGGGCCCGTCGGCATCCCCAGGAGCAGCAGTTTGGGTCAGGATGGCCGCCGTGAGCACATCCCCGTCGTGTGTGGCGCTGACAGCGTGCGGGGGGACGGGGGGACGGTGCCGAACGCGCTGCCCAGCCGCAGCCTGAGCCGTCCTGCGAAGCGTCACCGCGGGGAGGTGAGGTGGCAGCTCGGGGTGTTTCGGGGAGCCAGCTGGGTGCTCAGTTTCCCTGGAATTTTGTAGAGCTCCGAGCTGCAGAAGGGCTCCTCTCCGCTTCGCAGAACGTTGCCGTTTGAAGGGGTTGTGATGAATTTGTCTTGCACCCAGCTCGGCGTGATCACTCGTGTGTGCCCCTCAGCAGGCTGCCAGCTGTGGGGAGTGCAGGGCTTTGGCTGTTTGCCGTTATAAAGAGCATTTTCTGTATGACTTCGGGACTTGGTGGGTTGGAAGTTACGCTGGTGGGGATTGCATCCATGGCAAAGGAGAGGTGGTGTGGACCTCTGTAATCCGTCAATATAGAGAGACCTCTAAAAAACTGCTGCTTGAGTCATTACTTTATCATTCTCTGTGAATCTTTATTGTTGTTAGCTGGCGCCGGATACCCCTGCTAGACATATTGTTCCCCTGTATCATAAATAAATTTTCCCAAATTTACAGAAAAACAAAGATAGGGCATTGCTGGAGGGCAGGGTGACATCCATATGCTAATAAAACAAATACAGAAACCCTCCTTGTAGCAGCATTTGGGGGGAAAATAGCTGTTTTCTCATAGCTAATGACGTCAAAGAGCTCCCTTCTTGCTAACTCTCAGTGATAAATAAAGAGCAGGGCTGACACACTGGGGGCTGGGAGGTAAAATGTTTGGGTTTTCCTCCCCTTTAACTAATTTTGTTTGCAAAGGAATCTGTTCCGTAGCTACCATCCTGGGTGTCTCTAGGTGGACATGCCGTCTGAAAGGCACTTGCTGGAGGAGTAGAGCTGTCTCCAGCATGGAGGCAAGGAAAGTTTCTTCTAGCCCGCAGGATACAGTCCAGGGTGCTCCGAAACCTGTGGAGCTCTGGGTAGGGCAGCCCCACCCGTGTGCTCTGTAACGCAGTGCAGATGCCCCGGGCAGCTCGTGGTGAGACCCCGGGCAGGGTTTGCAGAGCCAGGAAGGACATTTGGCAGGCTGGGGCGCTTGGCCAGGACCCCCTGGGCTCAGGGACGCGGGACACCACAGGGACCCCCGTGGAGAGCTGGGGGGGGCGGCTGCCAGCCCACGGTGTTTCGGCTGTGAAATGCGCCCGGGTGATGCTGAGCTCTTCTTCCTGACAGGGCCACAGCCAAGCCCGTCCTGGTGCTGCTGCCGGTGCTGGGGCTGACGTGGGTGTGTGGGGTCCTTGTGCACCTCAGCATCGTCTGGGCCTACGTCTTCATCGTGCTGAACTCCCTCCAGGTGAGTCCCGCAGCGGGCGGACCCTCCCATCGCAGCAAGCCGCTGCCTGTGGTTTCTCGTGCTCAGTGTACTCGTACCCGTCCGTAGTCAGGGACACCTGTCAGCTCTGAAGCTTCCCCAAGCTGCTGCGCTCTTTTGTCTGGGGAAACTGAAGTTCATGCTCCCGAGATGTGAAATACAGCCCCAGAGACCCTGTTCATCTGGAGTGTCTTACCGGTGCCACGGCTTTCCAGTTCAAATCCTTTCTCGTGTTAGATTTTCTGACACCAGCATGGTTTCAAAACAATAATTCCAAACTGACAGGCTTGTAGGGAACTTCATTAGCGTTTTCATTTGATCATTTAATGGCTAATTAAAGGGGCAGACATCCCAGCTGCTATTTGAGCCTCATTCCCACAGGGTAGGGATGGGCCGTGTGTGCCAGCATCAGTCGGAAGAGGCTGTTCACAGAGATCCTCTCAAAGGTCACTTCCAGCCATCCTGTGCTTGACTGCTGCTTGGATGGCGTGTGTTCTAGGAGTGTTTTTCATCTGGTTTCTGTTCATACATACTTAGCGGCTGTGTCCTAAGAACTGTACAGGCAGAACCACCTTCCCTTTGCCTGGCAGTCGGCTTTGTTGCAGGGAGATGAGAGAAGAAGAATTAAGAATCGAAGACTGAAAATATTTACCCCTAAAATCTGTATCGTCTGCAGCCATGCATCTGCTCCCCAGGGATGCTCCCAGTGCCCAGTGAGAGGTGCGCTGGGATCTGATGGGATGCAGGGGTGTTAGGTGAAAGAGGTTGCCATGTGGGCTGGTGACCAGAGCCTTGCGTGGCGGGGCTGGAAGTGTGGGTGCGCCGTTTCCAGTTCTGACTTGCAAGACCTTGGATAAGTCATCTCCTTCAGCCTCTTCATTATTCTTCAGGTAGCATCTGGCCACATTTTTAAGGCTGTTTGCTTGGTTTGGTGTCTTCCAGAGCCATGGCTGTGTCTCCTGAGTGCTGCCACACTGCAGAGTCCTGTTGTTAGTATGTTAGGATTAGTGGGGATCTCTACCGGAAGGTAACTCTGCTGTGTAAAGCAACACTTAGTATTTACTTCTGAGTTTACTGGTTTCATCCAAGGGGTTTAAAACTTTAACCAGCCTGTATGTGGTTAAGAGAGCAAAGCAAGTTGTGTTGGTCCCAGCAGCCAGGCGTGCTCAGTTCTGCGCCGAGGTAGGACAGTGCCCAGGAGCTCAGGAGGTCTGAAACTCGGGGACACGTGGTGACAGAAGTGCCAAGACCCGCGATGCAAAGCATCAGCCCCTTGCTGGCAGCAGCTCTCCAAGCCTCGAGGGAAAGCAGCTGTAGATGGAGCTAGAGAAGCACCGAACAGCCCTGCTCCTGCCGGAGCCAGGCAGGGGACGGCCACGGCCTCGGGCCAGCCCTGGGGCCAAGGCTGTGCTGGCAGGGGCAGCTCCTGGCCGCCCCCACTGCCCCGTCCCTTTGCACCACAAGGAGACTTTTCAGCATCCCTTGCCCAGTGCTTGAGGACAAATCCCATTCCAGAAGATCCAAGTCAAGAGAGCAACTGGGTACCCTCCAAACTGTCGGGATCCGGAGAGTTCTCCGCCCCCATCTCCCTTTTTCCTTTGGATTCCGCAGAAGTTGGCTCCTGCTGTAGCTTCCACTGCGTTTGCAGTGCTCCCCTCCGGCATACTTGGCGGGTTTCGGCGCAGCATTGGCCCGGCTCTCCAGGGGTGAAAGGCAGGCGCTATCACCACGTGCACGAGATGGGTGGCTGCTCCAGGGATGCTCTGCCTGTGGCTGGCGCTGCTCCAGCGGCCGGGTGCTGCTCACGCACGTCCCTCGGCTCTCAGATGGGGATGTTCCAAGGCCAGGCAAGGGCTGCCTCTCGCTTCTCTGCTACTAAGGCTATCAGAAGGGTGGCAGGAGGCCTGTCGTAACTGTAATTAAATATAGCACCAGTTCTCCTTGCCCCCTCATGCCATGCCTAGGTTACTGAGCCGAAGAGAACTCCGGGCTCAGTGCTGTGAAGGGATGAGGTGAGCAGAGCTGAGAACAGCACCAGCATCTTCTCACTGACAAAAAAAAACACGTTTCTTAGCTTGATTTCTCCATCAACACCAGCAGAGAGGCCGATCAGAGCACAGCCTCCCGGTCTTCCTCTGCCTTGCTTCAGTGTCTGTGCTGTAAGAACGTGAGCACGTCTGTGACACCTGGTACAGGTGTCCTGCGGAGGATCCCTGGGCGGCTTCGGGAGAGCTTTCCGTCTGCAATCCAGCACTGGCAAGGGAAATCCCACAACCAGTTCCCTGCTTCAGTGAGGGCTCATACCCCTTGCCTGTGGCCTGCCCGCCTCCTCTGGATCAGCCTCGGGTTCATCGCTGATGCCACCAGAGGGGCTGAGGGATGCTGGCTATGGTAACAGGAGTGCTGGGCACATGAGGGTTTTGAGAGACAAGGAATAGCTCCTAAAATGAATAAATAAATGTGTCCTCTGGATGATACAACTCTTGAGACTCTCACAAATCATGACAATGTCCACTTGGGGTGAGGTGGGAGCTGAGGTGTTTGCTGGTTCAGGATTTGTTTTCTTCCCCTGCCTTCTAAGTTATTGCTGCTTTTGTTTTTCTTCTTTCCCCTGAAGCTCAGCAGGAGCCGTGGCTGTTATGTGAACAGGCAGTCGAGGGTGTACGCATGGACACGCTGTGCTTGTTTGCTTGTTTGCCTCTGTCCCTTCATTACAAAGTTCAGGCCAATTCGCAGATTACCCCAAAGAGAATTTGTGATGCTGGCGGGAAGCTGTGGAGTTGAGAGAAAGCAGGGACAAAGCCATCCCATTTCTTTTCTGGCTGTCTTATGGATCACCTTGGAATTCCCCTTAAGGCCAGCGTGCTTCTTCATGCGCGAGTCTTGTGCAGCGAAGTGCTGCTGCTGCGGTTGTTTGTTTGTTTGACCGCTTTCTGTTTGTCTGCGGAAACCAAAGCCTGTCTTCAAGGTTACTCTGTGCGTCGACACCAAACATGACAACCCCTTCTCCAGCCAGGCAGCGCAGGAATTAAGCCGAGTGACTGAAAAGCAATAGGGAGCAATGCTGTGCCAGGATGGCTGCCCCGTGGGCAGGCGGCAGCACCTTCCCTGCGCCCATGATTTCGGAGGCAGCAGCACCAGCACCCTGCCCAGCACACAGTGCTGGCTGGACGTGCCCGCTGTTTAGAAACAGCGTAGGTAAAACCCGCGGGCTTCTCTTGAACTTGTAGAGCTGGAAGGATGGTCCTGAGGCTGGCTCGGGGCAGGGACTTAGGGCCACCCACCCGTCCCTGGTGAGAGGGGAGCGGGGGACGGTGTTGCTCCCGGCTGGAGTGTGCGGCACGTGGTTGCTGGACAGACAGACACCAGGCAGGAGCATCCATCCTGCTCTGTGGGTCCCAGCACGTGCTGTGGCCTCGGCTGTGCCCTCGGCTCCACCGCGAGCAGGGTCCGGGGGGCGTCACAGGCCTTGTGAGCCGGAGGGCGGGCAGGAGCGGGCTCCTCCAGAGCCGCGGCTCCGCTTCCGCCCAGCGCCGCAGCTGGGCCTCCTCTCCTCCCTTGCTCTCCTCCCAGCCGACCTCGCTGCTCCCCCCCTTCCCCGCGCTCATCCAGAATGATTATTTCAAGGAAGACCTGCCTTGGCAGCCTGACCAGAAATCTGGTCTGGGGGAGTGACCAGCATTGCTGGCTGAAGGACAGGTCATGGCACGGCGCCAGGGTACTGCTACCACTGCGCCTGCCAAGAGCTCGCAGATGAAGAGCAAGGCTCGTTGAAGACAAGATGGATTACTTTCCTTGCTGCAGCTGATTTATCTAGCTGCGATAACAAACACCCCACAGATATAACATAAATCTGGTGGGCCAGATAGAGCTGCCTTAAGGCCAGAATTGTTGGTCTGGAGCTGTAATTAGCCCCGGGCTGTTGCCTCCAGGCAATGCTCGCTCCGGCCCTGCCCCGGGGCACTTTCCCTGAGCACATCCCACTTCAGCCCCGGGCACAGCCCTGGCCGAGCGTTTGGTCGTGGCAGAGCGTGTGGTTGCTGGCTGGTGCAGGCGGCAGCGCCCGTTTGGTGCGCAGGGAGAGGGTGGCTCAGGCTGTGCTGCCGGAGCCCCGGCGTGCTGGCAGGAGGGATGGTCCAGGTGGGGGCTGAGCAAAGCCTCTAGGTCCGTATCCCACTGGATTTGGGACCTGTTAATGCCGGGGTCTCGCTGCATTGGGGCCCTGGGAGGCTGGCAAAAGCCCCTCCGGGGTCAGCGCTTGGTGGGAGGGGAGGTCTGCTCCCCAGATTTCACTTCCCCTCGCAGTTAATTTCTGGTGGCTTCTGCTTCTCAGATGTGAAGATGTTTCCGGGGGGGGGATTTTGCACGCACAAGTGAGTGGGAGTGCAGGAGATCTTCGGGCTCAGGAAGCCGAGTGCCCCGTGAGGGACGCCCACTCCCCCCAAATGAAATGGGGGGAGAGGAGAAGGAAGAGGGGCTGAGGCAGGGACCGTCTCTCCTTTGGACTCTCTGTGAAGAGCCTGATCTCAAGTGTCATTTTAAGGAAGATCCCTGGCTGTGCCGTACCCACGTCTGCGCCTCTTCCCCTGAGCCCGGGTCCTCACCCGTTCTGGTGCTCATCAAACTCATTTCCTCCCCTGCAAAGCACCACAAACCAGCTGTACATCTCTAACCCTTCCCGTACTCTCTCCTTTTCAGGGCCTGTACATATTCCTGGTCTATGCAATCTATAACAGCGAGGTAAGAGATGCCCCTGGCTGGGGCTCGGTCACTCGTCACAGCACCTGTCCATTCGCAGTCCGGGGGGGCTGGGGCTGTGGCAGTGCACGAGGCAGCAGAGCCCCGACGGTGCTTCTGGAACAGCGGTTGCTTTTTTCTCCATGAGTTGCTGTGGCCCTCTCCAATGTCCTTGCTCTGCTCCAGGTGAGGAATGCCATCCAGAGGATGAAGGACAAGAAGAAAGCTCTCTCGTTCACAGTAAGTTGCAGGGTTGCCCTGCTGCCCCCTTCGTTCGTCGTGCACCCGCCAGGGGAGGGGCCTGGGTGTATGTCTGGACTCCTTTGAGGAAACGATGTTGGAAAGAAGTCTTATTTTTCTTGTCTCATGTAGGGAGCTTGACAGAGGCTGTCTCCCTTCTTTGCGGTCCTGTTGGACAATGCAGACCCAAAGTTAACCTACCCTGCTCAGGCAGCAGCCTGCTGTACCAGGGTGGGATGGGAGCCAAAGTCTCAGGGGCCGCAGTGCCGATGAAATCAATCTTTAAAGTCGGACCTGAATCTAGCAAAGACTCGTGATGCAGCTTTCACTGTCCTGTATCTCCCTGCCATCACAGAACTGCTCTCATCCCATCAACTACCTATCAAGTCCAAGAAACACGATCTCCTGGGAGACAGGGAAGCCGAGTCCTGCAGCTGAGAGTGCCTTGTCGAGCCCCGTGCAGAGAGACCCTCCAGCGAAGAACATCACCAACAGAGGTAAAGAGGGTTGTCATTGCTGTTGGCCTGGGCTGTGTGATGACACCACGGTAGAATGTTATTCCCAAGGCTTGAATTTTAGTGCACGTTCACGTGTCACCGCGTTAACTCATCCGCACACTGTGCCTGGGTGAGCACTTGGGGGCTGGCGCTGCACCTGCAGCTCGGGATGAAGGATGCCCTGGGAAGACAGGGACCGCCTGCGCGTGGATCTCGGAGGGGTCAGGCTTGTGCCTGCAGGCTGGCTGGGCGTGGGCACGGGGGTCTCATCGCCGTGTTATGCAGCATTGCACTCTGTTGAGGCAAGAAGCCACGTTTGTGTCTTAAAAGGAATTTTCTGGAGAAGGGGAGGCAAAGGTGACAGTAGGAAAACAAGGGGTTTAGGTTCTGGGAAGAAAGGTGTTTCATGCTCCAACCAGTTTGTGGGTGCAATTATGCAGGTAATTGGTTTGGTCCCTTTGCTTCAGTGGGAGATACTTAGGGGACACGAAGCTCTGAGTTCTTGGTAAAGCATGAATATTTCTACTCTCTGTTCTCCAGACTCATTGTGTTGCTTCACCCCCTAGGAAATTTTGGAGCCAAAATTCCCATGGGGATTTCATCAATGATGGCACCCGAAAGACCGGTATGTAACGTCTTCTGTTCTTCCACCTTCACCCCTACAGAGCACAGCGGTTACGTGGGGATGGTGTCTGATGGTTCCAGCGAGGGCCTGGGGCTCAGGACATCCAGTTCTGTTACCAGCTCTGGCACAAATTCAGTGGTTTATGTTGAGCACATCCCCAAAACTGCCCGAGTCATCCCCCCCCGTGCGCTGATCCCCTCTGTCCCAGGGTGTTACAGAAGCTGCTGCGTTGTTGAGATGTTAGCACAGCACCCTGCTCTGCTCCGGACACACGGCCCGGCTGTGAAAACCAGGGAGGTTTTGATACACACCCTGAAAAACTCTTGTCTATTAAAACACATGCTCACTATCAGCAGCATGTCGATTTAAGTCATTTGAATCACTTGAGGCGTGTGTTCTCGTGCCCAGAGTGGCCACTCCTGGTGGTCAAACCAGATGCAGCTGAGCGTTTGGTGTCTTCTGCAGGAGCGTAAGATGGAGAGCGAGGTGGGCTGGCGAGCAGGGGCTCCTGGCCAGTGCCCTGCCTGGCAGGCAGCGGCGGCCACAGGGAGGGTGATTGTTCTGCGGGCAGGAGGGGAGGAGGCCCCAGAAGGGCCAATTTCCAAGGCAAGAGCCGATGGGGAGCCAGCCCCGCCGCCGTGCCGGGAGGGTGATGTAGCGGCGGTGTACGTGAACGGAAGGGGCCAGTGAGCTTGAGCCAGTAAAGCACCAAGCGGAGGTTGGTACGGATCAAGGCAGGAGACTCACCCCAGGGACAGCAAATTAAAATCAGGCAGCAGTGCTTTGCTGGCCCTGATCTGTCAGGGAGGGCCGGCGGCGGCGTGCTGCCTGCAGGAGCGAGCCTGGTGCAAAGCTCAGCGAGGCATGGCCTAAAGTAGGGAACAATTTAAATTTTACTACTCTGATACCACTTCCATCTCCCACTATTGAAATGATCATCAGTCCTTGTGCACTTGACATACAAGTGCTGTAATTTCCTCAGAATAAAATCCAACACTACTTTCATGTGAGTCTCTCGCTGAAGGATCTCTCTCTCCCTCTCTAATATTTATCCTTTGAAAACCTGTGTCACATAGACAGCTCTTATTTACCCAATAGATAATACTTCTATAGCTGGCATATCGTTTTGAAGCCACTCAATAAAATCCATATTTTCATCTCTCATGATTTATATTGTGGTTAATGCTGTTCCTCCCCTCGTGCTGAGCACCGGCTGGGATTCATTCGCAGGTGATGCTTTTTTCAGCCAGCCAGGTGCTGGCGGTGTAAACTGGGACCAGGGCTAAGCTCCTGGCACAACATACGAGACGTGGGCCAAGGGGATTAGCCCAGGGGCCTGAGTTTCCTAAGGCAGGGAGCATTAGGAGGCAGCAGATCTAAATGCCAAGGCCGTGGCATTTCCTAGCGGGCAAAGACAGAAAGCACTTTCCTCCGTGTGAGGGTCACTGAGGACTTTGCTGTATCTTTGTGGCATAAACATTGCATTTTTGCTGTTCTTGTTTGCTTTCTAACTGATGCGGGTGCAGCAGAAGGCCAGTGCCTGGGGAGAGGGGGCACGGCCCCCTGCCCGCGTGGCGTCGGAGTGAGCCCCGCGGCGCCGAGCCGGCCGGGGTGGGGGCTCCAGCTGAGCCCCACCTTCACTGCAGAGGGGTCTGGGGGGGGTCCTGCCTTCTGCTGGGGAGGGGCCACTTTCAGGGCTCCATAGTTACGTCAGCCGGTGCTGTTTTTCCTGCTCCCTGGCTAAATGAGTCATGGCACTCCCTGGTGAATTAAGAATGTCACTGGCAGCTGCACAATAGTTTGGATGAAGAGAAGATGCTACTTAAAAACGTTTGGAAACACTTAAAATGACAAAACACTGAGCGAGTGAAGATACAAACACAGACGAGATGTTCTTTGTGCTTCAGCTTTTTTAAGTGTTGTTTGGTGCTATTTATTGCTGTTGGGCTGGCAGCAGGAATTTCACACCTCACGGAGCACTAACCATCACTCAAGCACAGGGCGCAGGCTCCTTCCTGCTCTTTCCACCACAGCACAGGGCGAGAAAGTTCTCTCTCCTTTTCCCCTGAATTTTCCTGTGGTCTCCAGCACGGTGTCCAGCCCGCTGGGTCACCCCGGGGCTGGGGGGTCCCCGGGCAGTGTCCGGGGATGCTCTGCGAGGTGCCGCTCCCTCGGGGATGGGGATGAAGGCTCCAGCTCCCGGCCTGTGGGTGCTCGGTGGGAGGGAGAGCGCGGAGCAGCACCTGGGTGCTGGGGGAGCCCTGCCTGGCCCCAGGGAGCGTGGCGGGGGGGTTGCCAGCAGCCAAGCAATCCGACCTTCTGCTAACAAATATTCTCCCCTCTTTCAGGCCGTAGAGCTGACAGCGTTCAAATCCTCAGGTAACATTTGCCTACATCATTTTCTTTTAACTTTTGTTACTGCTGGTGCTGGTTTCGGTGGCGGAGCGCTGCCCAGGGGGCAGGTGATTTTTGCTCAGGCTTCAGGAAGCGTTTTATTTCCAAACTGCCCCGGTGGGTGCCGTCGTGGCAAGGCCGTGGGGAGATCCGTGAGCCCCTGAGCAGATGAGGGAGAGGAGGGGTCTGCAGCTCTGCCAGCGCTGCCTCCCCCGGCTGTGCACCCCAGCACAGCTGGTTCTCGCGGCGCAGCAGGGACCGGCACGACTCGCTGCCTGGCGAGACCTGGGCTGCTTTCGGGAGTGGCAACAGCTCTGTGCTGCCACAGGGTATTTTAAACCAGCAGCTGCTGCGGAAAGTGCTGGCGGGCGGTAGAAGCACCTTGCTCCCAAAGCAGGGGAGCTGGGGAAGGTGGGGTGATCTGACAGGCCTGGATTTAGGAGCTTAAAAGCAGCCATTTAGCTTCTTCTGTTTCAGGTTGTAGAAAGGCCAATGTCACCACGGAGGTGGGTAGAATTAAAACCAGAAATCCCTCCTAAGCCCCAGACCTCTGCTCGGCTGCAGTTCTGGGGAGAGGCCGCCCTGCTCCCCCCACTCCGACTTCCCTGCCCGGCTCTGGGCAAGCTCCTCCGGGTCTGGGTGTAGCATATTTAACTTTATTTTTTTTTTACCAATCGGTGCCAAGTAGTCCCAGCACTCTCAGTGCAGTCTCTGGATGGGGTCACTGAAGCAGACAGTGCAGTGAAGAAGCACCGGGGATGGATGGATGGATGGATGGATGGATGGATGGATGGATGGATGGATATTATTTCTTCTGTATTGTTACATTTTCTTTTGTCAAAGGAAGCAGTGCATTAGCAGGTTTCTGATTTTGTTCCACATTAAGTGTCTAAGCAGGGCATGCTTAGACTATTTTCGAGACGATGCCACCCAGAAGCATTGCAGCTTTCCTCCCCACAGTGGACACATGAGCGAGGCAGAAACGGTGGCATCTGGGAGTAAATGTGCTGCAGCATTTCAGGCGTAGGAGCGGGGTCCCAGAGACAGCAAGACCTCCACCCGGCAGCGCGTTTGTGCCCTGTCCCCCCACACTCACCCTCACCTGCTCCTGCCTATTTTAATCTAGCCACATGTGTCATTAAACTCCAGCTGTGCAAAGAGGCGGGTTGTTTAGTTTGGTTTTGTTTTCTCAGGTAAGCCCCCGGTATATTTTCAAAAGCCTGGGTCTGCCCGGAGGACGGGGGGAGGCGGAGCGGGCGCCGTGCCTGTCCCCGCTGGGTGCAGGGCAGCGCTGTGCATGGCCACACTCTCTGCTACCGCCGAGAGCGGCTCCTCAGGGCGAGGGAGCCCTTGGCTGGGCAGCCCTTCAGCCTGGGGTGAACGACAAGATCTCCTTGAACCAGAAGAGCCCTCCTCTGCACACTTGTGTATGTGCAAGCCGGAGCGCGGCACCGCGCTGGTGCCGGTTACGCTGCGCTGCTCCGAGGTGCCGGGCTCAGAGACAAGTGCTTCAAGCTATTAAAAAATATAATAAAAGGCAGCAATGCCCAGCTGGAGGACCCCAGGGCAGCTCAGCGTTGCACAGGCTCCTGTCTTCACAGCTTGTTCAACAGAGCAATACGCTGTGTAGCTCCCAGGGATAGCGGCTGCCAGGGGAGGGAAACCATAAACCTGTGCTTGGTGATGGGCAAGAGACAAACCACTTCAAAGCACTTCCCCTCTTCTGTTTGTTTTCTCCCAAGTAGTTTAATGAAAAGAGACCTATTTTGCCCCAGGTACCTTTATTCGAAAATTTCCAGCCAGCTCTAATGAAAATTGTGATGTAGCGGCAGCAGTCTGGCAGGCAGAGCCGGGGCCGGAGGAGCGCTGGGCCCCAGGCACCGGCCAAGACTTGGAGCTTAAATCCCTGTTCCCAATCCCCCGGGAAAGCTGCGCTGGACCGGGGATGGGATCCACCTCTTCTCTGCCCCAGCGCCTCGGCCGTGCTCCTGTGAGAGCTGGGGGCATCTGGGGGCTGCGAGTGGACAAGGCAGCCGGTGTGTCCCTGGGGGGAGGTGGGCCGGGGTCCCAGCGGTGTGTTAACCCCCGGGAGGACGAGGGCGGATAAAAGCCAGGTAAATACCAGGCCAGTTTCAGAACCACAGAAACGAGGAGTTTTGCAGCATGGCTGTGGCTGGGAGGCAGGCGCGGGCTCCCTCCCCACCCCCAGTATTAGGGCTCCCCCCCCAAGGGCTCAGTGCGCTCGGAGAGGCCGCACGTTCCCGCAGTAATGAGCTCCAGCCCAGCTGTACAAAGCTGCGCGTTGCAGCGAGCACGCGGCCCGGATTCATTACACCCTTTATGTAAGCAGGGGATGGCTGGGGGGGTTCACATATTTGCACAAACAATAAGTACCGTCTTCCTTGTCTTGGCAAACAAGAGCTCCAAGAGGCCTCCACATCCTCCATCTCTTCAAGTGATGGCTGCTTTGTTTCCCCACGATAATTTCATTATTCTGTTTGAATACATTTATATGTTGCTAAGCCACACATAGCAACATGGATCTTGTCTCCATGGCCCAGCCTTCCTCTGATCAATATCGAGTAATTCTGCAACTCTCACCACACCGCGTTAAATAAGATTGGGCTTGAAATAATAAGAAAATCATGAGTCTTTGGGATTCAAAGCCAGTAAGGCACGTGAATGTCACAGGCACCCGGGGAAACGCAGACCCTCCCCATGGCGACCCCGCCGGCCCACCCTGCGGTGGGATCACCGCTGCCCGCCGTGCCACGGCCCTTCCCGACGGGCAGAGGGAACCTGATGCCCTGACGGAAGGAGGTGCAGCCCGTGCGACATCAGCGCTCTGTGCCACGATAGCGCCGGTATTTTCATTAAACCCCATTTAAACCTCATTCTTCAGCACTCTCAGAGCTCGGCGCTGAGCGCGGCCGGCTAATTGCTGAGCAGGGGGAAGAAGCGGTTTCTCCTTACAGCCCCAGCCCGGTGCACGGAGGCTGCTTTGGCTCCCTGCCCTAAGGACTTTATTTCAGAGACCCCGAAAGCGTCAGGGAGTCCATGGGACGCGGCAGTGCCAGGCAGGGCTGGCCGGGCTCCATCCTCCGGGCTCCGTCCCACGGCGGGTTTGGGCTGTGCTTTCTCCCAGCGTGTACCCGCGGCCCCAGGAGGGACCCCTGCCCTCCCCTCCCTGCCAACGCACCTGAGATTGTCTCTCTTTCACTTTAGGTTTCTGAGAAGTTTCTGGGTGATGGGCCCACAACACCGAGGCTCTTCCAACAGCCGGGAGGACGGCAGGGCGGAGGACCTGGCTTCTGTGCGGAGGGCTGTCCTAGCCCAGGCCGAGCTGTGAGCCCTGCGCGTCTTCCCAGCAGCATGTGCGGACAAAACCAAGGCAGGACTGGGGTAGCGTGGGCTCTCACGGGGCTTCGTCGCTGCTGAAGATCGCCCCGCTCCTCCCCAGGGGCGGCAAACAACAGGCAGGTACTTGTCGTGACCCCTGCCCAGCCCGCATGCCAGCCCGGGGGTCCCCGTGGCTCAGGCGGCCTCTGCTGGGGTAGCCAAGCTCGGCCTGGCGCAGCGCTGCCGCGTGGCTCGTGTCTGGTGGTTGCTGCTGGTGGCAGCGCTGGTTCTGCCGGGGGACCTGGAGCAAACCCCGCTTTGCCCGTGGCAGCCCACGCTCCCGTGCCCGCGGACGGCGCCTCCCCCGGCCCCCCCACAGCTCTGCCGGGGCCGGGCTCCGGACGGCCGCGTAGGAAGCACATGTGCTAAGGAAGACAGCAGCTGGCTTCAAGTCTTTTCTCAACCAGCTGCCTTCGATAGCATCTTCCGCTCTTTAGGACAAAAATCCTCTCCCTGCTCCTCCCAGGGCTCCCGCCCAGCTGGGGTTATGTTTTCTCTCCCTCTGTTCTTTGCATCCGACTGGTTCTCCTGTTACCTCCCTCGTGTTTAGAGCACATAAAACATGTTGGTTCTTCTGCTGATTATGATGCCAGTAAATGCTGATTTTAAAGGCAACCTCCTCTCCTTGTTGCAGTGTGTCCGTGGGAAGGGGCTCGTGCTCAGGCGTGGCAGCGTGCCCTGGCTTTAGGCAGCCAAACGCAGCGGCGGGCGGTTTGCCCGCGGTGCCGGGTCCAGGGCACTGCCCGTGCCCGTGTGCTTGCTCCTGCCTTGCGCCGTGTTCTCTGATCTTGTGCTGGCCGGCACTCATGGCCTCTCAGCCACAGTGACCACCCAGGGCTACGTGAAAAATCCCCAGTCTAAGCTCGTTGCCCATAAATGTTGTCGTTTGTGAGCTCACTTGAAAAACACACTCAGAGTCGCTATGGCAATTCCCAGCAGCACTTTGAACCAGAGCCTGAGTCACCAATGCCTTGAATCACACGGCAGCAGCGACCGGCAGCCGTCGTGTCCCTCCCGGCGCGTTCCCGGTGCGTGCCAGAGCCAAGCGCTGCTCTCCTGCGGGGACACCAGGCAGGACACCCCCTGCCTGCCCGTGGGGAGCCAGGAGCATGGGGGGGCACCAACGGGGAGGGTTGGAAAGACAGTCAAAAGGACAAAGTCTGCCTTTTTAAATGAACTGCAAAATTTATTACAGTGGTTTGCTCCTGACAAGGAAGTTGGTAACCTCCCGCCTGGGAAGGAAGGGTGGGGAGTGGGGAAGGGGAGGGATGAGAGGGAGAAAAGGATGTGAGACAGAGAGAGAGAGAGACACTTAAGGACACTTTTCATTGTCTGAAAATAAAACATCTTTTACCTCCCAAACCATTTTCTCCAGTTCTTTAAGTTCACAAAAAGAAGAAGGTGAAACCGAACCACAGACGTCAGGAGGAAAATGCACAAACATGTTGAAAAGCAGAGACAAACATGCTCTTCTGCATCTAACAAGCTTCCACAACCCGCGCGGCTCCGGGAGCAGCGTCTGCAGCTCCTCAAGGCACCGGCTCTGCGCAGAGCTGCGGCGGGCAACAACCCCCTTGGAATGAGGAGCAAACACCCCCCCTGGAAAACAAACCTGAACTGAGGCCAGCAGTGCCGGAGAGCCCCAGCAGAGCCGGGGGGGCGGCCGTGGCGGGGGGGCCGTGCTGGGCTGCCCGGCGGTGGGGCGGGAGGAGACAACAGCATGGCTGAGCCCGAGAGAAAGCGGCAGCGAGAGTCCGGCACGTCCCAGCTCAGGGGGCTGCAGCCCCCCAGCGCCGCCCTTCGTGTTGGTGAGCCCCTGTGCCGCCGTGGGGAGGAACCGGCGGCTCCTGGCCCGGGGCTCCGGCACAGCCTTTCTGTCCCACAGCAGAGCGCACCAGGGGCGTCGGGGGCTCAGCCCGGCGCGAGGCGCAGGACAGTCCTTATTACTCCTTGCCCACTCGCTTGGGCAGGTAAATGCAGGAGGGGGCTGCAAAGCCCCACAGCTCCCCTGAGCCCCCGGGCACGTGCTGGTGCAGGAGCAGCTCTGGGCTGTTGCAGCCTGGACCCGCTGCGGCCCCGGCACCTGAGCGTGGGGGCTGGACCCTGCAGCTCGCTCCTGCCCGGCGGCTCTGCCATTGCCTGTGGGCAGAAAGGGGACAGGGTCTGTCCCTGGCCCCATCCTGCCCCTCGGCTCTTTTTCGGGCGCTGCCTGGACGTGGGTGATGGCCGGAGGGAGGCGGGACCTGCGCTGCCCGGGGCCACCATCCCAGGGCCACCCTGTCCTCGCGCTTCGGGAACCAGCTCGGTTTGTGGTGCCGATGCCGCCTGGGCACTGTGACCTGCAAAGCTGCCCAGCCGTGGGGCATTGTGCTGGCACTGAGGGCACAGCAGCAGGGCCACTGACCCAAAGTGTCCCCAGGACAGTCCCCTGCGCCCAGTACCAAATCTCTTAGAGCCTTTGGAGCAAAGCTGTGACATCCTAGAGACGTGCTGACCATGGATCCCTGTGGGCTCCAGGCACTGCGGCTGCCACGGGCTGCAAAGCCACAGCTGCTGCCTCCAGCACCGGCAAACGCTGAGAAAACAAATCTCAGTGGAGGGCTCAGCACTGCCCATCCCTGCCTGCCCTCGCTTGGGACGCAGAGCGGGCAGCAATGCTGCAGGGAGGCAGCAGTGGGGACCCCGGCATGTGCATCTTGGGGTCCTAGCATGGCTGCTTGGGGCCGACACCTCCAGCCCCAGCCCTGCCATTCTGCTTGGCTCCTGCAGAGACCCTCTGCCTCCCTGGCAGTGCCTGGGGACACCCCAACCGCTGCGAAACCACAAACTCGGGGGTTCACCTCACCTCTCCCCTGCCCTGTGCACGAGGGGCCCTGAGACATGGGGCAGGGTTGGGGGAGGGATGGCAGCAGTGAAGAAACAGCTGGTAGGGACAGCAGGAGAGAAGCATAAATAGGAGAAAAGCTGGGACAGGCTTTACCCTTCCGTCACACGGCAGAGCCGAGTCGGGCAGGCGGCCGGTCGGGCACTGCGTGTGCAGAGGAGCCGGGGGTCAGCGCTGCCCAGGGGCAGCCAAGCCCTGGGTCCCGCGGCCATGAACCGTCCTTACTGTGTATTAAAATAAACCATCTGGGACTTTTCCAATAGCACAGGTTAAATAGCATCACTGAGAAAGGCGGGGTGGGGAGGCGGTGCTGGCCCCCCCGGCACG
>NW_020799122.1:1167548-1181281 GCF_003259725.1 Athene cunicularia | reverse complement strand
CGATGGCAGCGCTGGAGCCGGGGCACACGCAGCCCCGGGGCACAGATTGTCCCTGGGCAGGAGGGTGGCTGCAGGGACAACCCAGCCTAGCGGGCCAGGGTCTCTCCAGGCTTTTGGGGCAGCCTAAGCTGGGGTCTGTCCTCCGAGGATACTGCCTCGGTGCTCGGGTTGCCACCAGTGCTCCACGAAGGAAGAACCAATTTTTAATCTGCGCAGCAAGTCGTTCAACCAGCCCCGCGCGCAGCTCTCGGCCCCATCAGCCGGCTGCAGCGATGGCATCTTGGTGCCCGCCCGTGGGAGCCCTTGCTACAAACCCTGGCACCGAGCCCTGCTGGGGCCCATTTGGGGTGACTGGATTTAGTCCATTTACTGTACGGGACGGAGGCGCCCAGCAGCGCCACGCTTGTAACGGCCCTGCCGGCTCTGCTCCCGCCTCCAGCCCCTGGTGCACGGCCAAATTCAGGTTTGTTTTGGCAGCCCGGACACATCCCCGCCACGGGCTGGAACAGGGAAATCTGGGCGTGGGGACTGGCCAAGGTGACTGGGAGTTTGGGGGGGATTTCTGGTTTTCATCCCAAAAGAGCGGGGAGCTGAACGCGGCAGTACCCAGAGCAGCGGGCGAAGCGCGGTGCTGTCGGAGCTGCCTGGGCAGGAGGGAGCAGACGGGCACTGGGTGGTGGGGTCCGTGGTACCCCCCGCTACCCGGCTCTCCTTGGGGGGCACCACGGCACCCAGTGCTGCTCCAGCCCAGCAAAGCTGGGACCCCCTGGCCCGTGCTCGGGCAGAGCCCGGGGAGCAGGGGCACAGCCGGGAGGGGCTGGGGGGGACACGCAGCCCCCAGCCATGCCCACGGCCAGGCTGGGCACTGTGCGGCGCGGGCACAAAGCGCCGCGGGTCGTGCCAAGATGCACTTTATCAGATCACCCTTCCCTTTTCACTCCTGCGGCACATTTGCTCCTATTGTGGCCGCCTCCCTTCTACCCGGGTTGTTGTTATGAAATCTCTTTATCTGCATAAGGTTATTGTGCATGTCATTAAAAAAAAAAAAAAGAAGTTATATTGATAAATGTCAAATCTATCCCCTGAGTTGGCTCAACAATAGCTAGTTCTACTCGATGAACTCACCTGGTTCTCTGAAAGACCCTATTCACTGTTTAATTGAATATTTGAATAATCTTTTCATTCCTGCAAGGAATAAAGAATGTTGTCCAAATAACATTGACTCACTTCATTTAGAGACACTGCAGCAGTTGCAAAGACTGTCCTGTGACAAAGCCTCCCATCACACATACAGATATGCCTGGGATTATTTCTATGCCCTCAAGTGTTCTTCCTATTCACAGCTCCTTTTGTTTGGGAGAAGCTGCTGATAAATTGCAAACGCTTAAGGGAATGTGGGCTATAAAAGCCTCTCTTCCTCCCCTCCCCAAGAGTAGCTGCTTCATGAATGTAAGTCATGAAATCGAATGATAGGTCAATCCATTAAGGCTCTATTAAGCCCTTCTGTAGAACAAAGCTAACCTGTGCCGTCCTCATAAATATTGCTATTTTGAGAAGCCCTAATTTTAATTAAATCTCTTTACCTGCTCAGGAGAGAAATCTATTTAGAACTCAAATGGCAGCTCTTGTGAGCGGGGCTTGGCTTTGACTGTGCTGTGGCAGAGTGGTAAATGTGGAAATTCTCTTGTTAAAGGCAATTACATCCTGCACATAATACACAATCCCATCCTCTACAGCTGAGCCTGCGAAGGGCAAATTACTCCAAGTGAGCTCTGCAGTATGGAGAGAAAAAGTTGGATTTGGGGCAAAATGATGTCTGGGAAAATAACGGCTATTTGATTCCACGCCCTCCCGGAAAGCTGCTGCTCCGGGGACGCGGAACCGCAGCCGCGAGCGGCACAAGCGTCGCGGCCGCCGACGCCGGCTGCGCTTGGGGAGATGCTGCTCCCGCTTGTGTGCGGGGCCGGGCCGGGCCAGGGGGCAGCAAGGGCTCGGGGGGGCCCTCCCTGTGCTGGGCCTGTGGGGCAAGAGCCGGGGAAGGTCCTGCCTCAGGGCACGAGCTCCTTGATCCCACAGCCCGGGCACTGTTTGTGCCACACCTTATCACTGCTCGAACCGCAGATTTTCATATCGAATTTCTCTGAATTTCAAAACAGCTCGAGAGGAAAAGAAAGCCGCCGGATGGGAGGGCAGCACGGCTCCCGCGCCCCGACACCCACCCTGCCCAGGCCCCTCGGGCACCCGCAGCCCCTGCTAACGGGGACATATCCCCAGCACATCCCAGTCTAACCAGTGGCTCCCGCAGACCGTACTGGGCCCCTGGGATGGGGGAGTGGATTCCCACTGCCTACAGCGTGTCAGGGCTCCCACTTCACCCATTAACCCAGTGGCAGTGCTGCTCGTGGGGCGGGCTGGCTCCTCAGCGGCGGTGGCGTACGGTGACGCGAACTCTCCCTCAAGCACAAACCACCGAACACACAGCAGGGCCCGCCGGGCGCAGAGTGCTGCTGTGCTTGGCGATGAGGCCCAGAGCCACTGGCAGGACCCCCCCGGATGGGACCCCCCAGATGCTGAAGTGCAAACACGGAGCGAGGCGTTGGGACAGGGACGGGGATGGGATGGGGACAGGGCTGGCCCAGGCTGGGGTCACCGTCCCGGCTTGGCACCAGCACCCGGCGGCTGCAGCGACCCAAACGCAGGTTTCCCTGGGGAAATGCCGGTCCCTGCCCCGTCCGGGTACACACACAGTTCGCAGCCGCCGTCGAGGTGTGGGAAGCGAAGCAGCTGCGGTGGCAGAGCCGGGAGTGCAGCAGCCCGTGAGCCTCCCGCAGGCCCTGCCACCGTCCTCGTGCCGGGAGGTGAGATGGGGACGGGGCTGAGGGAAAGGTGTCAGCACCAGTAGCGAGGGCAGCTGGAGTCCCCGTGGTGCTCAGCACCGCGCACAGCCACCCCACTGAGGGCTGAGGTGGCTCCGGCGGGACTGCGACGGGCACCCCGTCTCGGGGAGAGGCTGGCGGGGGAAGGAGGCACATCCCTGGCCGAGGAGGATGGGGAGATGCTCCCTGCAGGGCAGCAGCTTGGCCAGGGCGGGAGAGGGGCAGGAGCAGGGCAGGGGCAGGGCACAGCCAGGGCAGGATTGGGCCAGGATCTGGGCACGACAATGAGGGCAGAGCCCACAGCTCCAGCGTATTTTGTCTAGGTGAGGCGGGACTGTGCGAGGCGGCCGCCTGGGCCTGACCGCAGGCTCCGGGGCTGAGCCTAACCCGGAGCCACACACAGCCCCTGCCGCTGACGCAAACCCCGGCAGATAGGCCCGTCCCCGGCTGCCGCCTCCCTCAAGGCGCCTGTTTTGCCGCGGCCATATCAGCCGGTTGTTTCCCTGCCCGGTGCGACGGGTGAGCGACCAAAACAGGCTCCGTTTGGCTAACGGTGGCAACGTCCCCCATGGCTGGAGGCAGAGCCCGGCCCCGCAGCGGGGAACATTTCCAAATTTCCAACCCCCTGTCAAGGCGGAGAAGCCGGCAGGTCCCAGCTGCTCTTTAGAAGCCTCTTCCCAGGCTGTGCACCCCGACACCCCAGAGCAGCCTGGCCGGGACCCCGAGCGCGGCCACCCACCAGCAGCGCGGCTCTGGGTGTCTTTCAGGTGGGCGACCAGATGAAGCTGCTGCAGAACTGCTGGAGCGAGTGCAGGTGCAGGACGAGCTCCTGCGCCCGCAGCACCAGCGTGTTGAGGATGGAGCCGGCCTGGGCCGCGATGGCCGACATGTCCACCTGCAGGGACGGGGACGGCATCAGCCGTGGTGGCCCCAGTCCCCCCCAAACCTGCTGCAGGGGACCCCACGCACCAGCCCAGAGCACTGACCAAGAATTAGGGGTGTCAAAACAAAGGCTGAGGGGTTTCTCCAGGGGGGCCCTTTGCAGGATGGTGGCATCACAGGCACCTACATCTCCAGAAGCCACCCCCAGAGAGGGAAGGGGCCCCCTCCTCATGTCCCACCTCTGCAAATACAGGTGTGAGGGCTGATCTTTCCATGAAAAACTTTCCTCCAGAACCAGGAGCTGGATAGCAGGATGGGATGGGACAGCACGTGATGGGATGGGATGGGATGGGATGGGATGGGATCTTTGCACAAGCAGTCCCATAGCGCAGCAAAAACAACTCGTCCCCCCCTCCAGCCCCACCACCCGGCCCCCACCTCCACGCCGCGGTCTCTGCGGGCCAGCGCTCACCTCCTGGCCGGTGACCAGCAGCACGCTGTGCTCCTTGCCGTGCTGCAGCTGCCGGTAGACGTGGTCAAACACCAGCAGCTCGCTCCAGCAGTTCTGCAGCAGCTTCATCTGGTCGCCCACCTGAAAGACACCCAGAGCCGCGCTGCTGACACCCATCGCACCGGGACACGGCCGTGGGGGCGGGTGATGTCCGCACCAGTGTGTTCCCAGCTGGCAGGAGGGGCCCTCCAGACCCCCAGCTTCACATTCGAGGGGCGGCTCCACGCTCCAGCCCTGTGATACCGACAGCTCACACTCACACCATCAGCCACGATGGCATGTTGCCACATCAGCGTGGACCTGGGCAGGATTCGCCCTCATCTGTGCCTCACCCTGAGCACAACAGAAAGGGAGTTTCTAGGAGACTGGCATCAGTGTGGAAAAAAAACAATTTTCACTGCTCAAGCACCCGGAGGTAGTGTCATCAGTGCTGCTGCATGAAGCAGAGAGAGGCTGAGGCCTTCTGCCACCAGCATGGGCAATGCCTTGGCACGGACACGGCATCAACATGACGTCTGGAGATGGGACAAACCCCTGCGTCCCCCTAAGAGCCCTGGTGACCTGATGTACAGAGACTCGCCCAGCCCCAGCACTGCTCTGAGCACGTGTTTGCTCGCCAGCCCATCGCGGGGGGTGCAGGGGGCATCACCCCCTCCCTCAGGAACCCAGCTCCTCCGGGTGGGACGGGACTTGGTCCTCCAGGACTTTGTCCCTGACCCTCGCAGCCTGGCAAAAGCCCCATTTTTTTAAGAACCTGAATCCTTCCTCACCCTCACTGCCTGCAGAACATTCCCCAAAATCTCCACACACACATTTACACGTGGAAATTTCAGTCTGACTGTGAACAACCTCCTAGCGAGGAGATGCTGCATCTGATTAATGAAACACTAATTGCAAAGCCCTGCCCTGGCTCCTGGTTCCCACGTCCTCCCCGCTGGTGTGGAACTGGGCTGGACATCGTGCCCCACTTCATTTCACCGCTGGCATCCCCCGCGCCTCCTCCAGCCCCCTCTCTCCATGCCGGCGGGGAGGAGAGGACGGCAAACCCCAACGCACCGCACTGGTTAGTGTCTACAGGGAGGGTTTGCAACCCCCAGCACCCCGCAGCCGGGCTGCACCCCCATGCATGGCACCCGCCCCTCGGGGGGGCAGCGAGCCCTGGAGCTGCACCCCCAGCACAGGGGACCCCGGGCTGGAGGAGAGGAGATGGGCCAGGCAGCTGGGCAGCGCTTTGAAGCAGCTCAGTGTGTTTCGGTGGCACTTGCTGGCTCTTATCAGCACAGGTTTTCCCCCCACCAGGCACAACCTCCCTGAAGAGCGCAGAAATCTTTAACAAAATGACTGCTGGCCGCGTCCCGGGGTGGGAGGGAACAGCTGCTGCACAAAAGGCCCTGTGTCTCCAGGCAGCCCCTCTGGATACTTTAAAATGAAAGAAGACAGTATCCAGCCTTGCCTCCCCGCCTGGGATGGCAGGTTTGGGCAGGGGGGCAGAGCGGCACGGCCGCGGGGGAGCTGCCGGCCACGGGGCATCGCCGTGCCCTGCCGCTGCCAGGTGGGGCCCTGCCCACGCAGCAGCACACGCGTGATCACGCGCACGTTTCCACGTGTGCTGGTGTGTACGTGCAGGCACAGGTACAAGCGTCCACATTTGCAAACAAACGCCCGCAGTTGCCTCTGGCAAGACGATCAACCCAGGACACAAACTGCAAAGACCCCCAGAGGCCTCGCGGAGAAGCCGCTGGGCTGCCAGGGACGGGCAGGACGAGCTGCCAGCACCAGCAGCGCCTGCGCTGGGCAGAACCAAGAGCCCTGGCAGGTCCCTGTGCCCGGAGCCATGGCAGGACACGGGACACGCTGCCGTCCTGGCCCGGGCAGCAGGCACGAAGCACCCCGCTGCCCTCCCCACCACCCTGCCATGGGCTTCATCCCCTCGGCGCTGCTCTCCGCGGGACCCCAACTCCTTTCTGCAAAGCACCAAGGCCCCACCCTGCCCGGAGCCCCCCTCTCCTGCAGGGCTGATGTAGGGGAAGGGCTGGGGGTTATCACTAATACTTCCCCGCAGAGCAAATTCAGCGCCAGCAGAAGAGCTCTGCAGAGCCATTGTGCTCGCTGCCTTTAATAGAAGGAAGACAGATGCAGTATCACCGGACTGGATAATACCCTCATTTTGCTGAAGAGGCTGCAATAAACCAGTGCTGGGAGATTGCAAAAGGAATAGAAGTCAGATGAGAAAGAGCTTTATGGTCTTGGAGCCCAGCACTCCCCGAGAGCCACTGGGATTTGTTTCTCAAGTGCGGTGGGTGGTCAGAGCCGGACGCAGCAGCACGGGGAGGGAGATGCGGCGCAGAAGGCAGCGACAGCAGCCTGGGCTGCGGTGCCTGCGCCTGCCCGATGGCACAAACCCCACCAGCAGAGAGGTGCAAGGGGGCTGCCAAGGCCACATGGCCCAAACCAGCACAGGAGCCACGGCCCGCGGCCCAGCAGTTCGGCTGCTGAACAAAGAAGCGGGGGAAAGCATTTTCTGCATCAAAACAAAATGGAGATTTTCTGCGTTCATGCTGACCTCCGCCCCAAGGCGAGTGGCTGGCTGTGACGGTGGCCAGCCCGCGCAGCACGCGGCCAGCCCAGCCCGCCCGCTGCTGAGCTGCTCCGCGCCGGCTGAGCTGCAGCCTTGTTTTGGAAGCTCCTTCCTGTGCCTCATTCCTGAGCGGGACGAGCTCCGGAAGGGACAGGCTGAAGGTTTAGCCCTGAAAATGGTTTTTAAAAAAATTCAGCTTTCCCAAAAGGAAGCGTTTCAACAATTTGGAAATCTTCTTCCTTTAAAAATCGCTCCTCAGCTTCTCCCATGGGTTCGGGTCCCTCGGCAGAGCCCCTCCCTGCATCGCGCCCACGGCCCGTCCTGGGAGCACTGCGGTGCGCCAGAGCCGCGTGGCCACGGCGAGGGGGGCACGTGGCCAGGAGCGGGACGGGGTCTCTGGGGGCCGGGCAGGGCTCTGGGACATCTCCAGGGACCCCAGCACCAAACTGGGTGTCCCCGTGCCCCAGACTGGGGCGGCAGCAGGCATCGGCCCAGCGGGCATCCCCCGGCCAGGCAGCACGCACACGCTCTCTCCTTTAAAAGTTAATAAAAAAATGTTTCTCCTTTAATGTCAAGGCTTTTCAACAGATTGTTTTATCAAGAACCTGTTTTTAAGATATATTTTTTTTTAAAGCAAGCATTTAACCCATTCACAAAACAAGGCAGCGAAACCCTCCCCACGCAGGAAGAGCACTCCCCTGCCACTGGCCACCGAGAGCACCTTGCTGCTGAACGCCTGCAACCCGCAAAAAAAGGCATTTCCCTGCAGCAAAGGGGCTGGGACCGAGGCCTGGGGGGCACAAGGGTGTGCAGAGGCACGGCCGGCGCTGCTGGGGTGCAGGGCTGCAGGACCCCCGAGCCGATACAATTTTAAACCTCCTGCAGTCCTCACTGTGGGTTCATAGGCAAGAGGTGAGGAAGCCCCTGGGAGGGTTGGGGCTCCCCAAAATGTGCCCAGGCCACCCTAGCACCTCAGCACCCCAAAATCAACCCCCCTCGGGGACGGCACAGCCCCGCTGCGCTCACTGCTCCCTGTGCGGCTGGTCCTGGGCATCCCCTGCCTCGGGCGCCACCGCCTGCCCTCCACCACCTCGGTGGCGCGGTGAAGCACAAGGACCCACCAGCAGCCCCACTTTGCTGAGTGGGTCCCCAGACATCACCCCCTGGCCTCTCCTCACCCAGCCTCGGCACGCCGCGGGCACAAGGAGAGCTCGGATGCCCCCCAGGGACGCTCCCCAGGCCTCCGCCCTGATCCCTGGCGCAGGATTTGACCCAGCAGTAGCCGTGCGGGTGCATGGCACACGCCAGCGCCCCGAGTCTCAGCCCGGGCAATTACCGGGTGCGAGAAGGACCCGTCACCTTGGCTAGAAGTGTGAAGGTGGATTACCGTCCGCCAGCACCGCAATTGAAACCCCACACAAGTCTAAGGTGTTAATGGCCAATGCAGGTCCCCATCCCGTTGCCCAGATACCACAGTGATGGGCATCTTAAAGCAAAAAATCCCACCAAGACCAGCGTGGCAAGGCCAGGATCTCGTCTCCCTGCTGGCAGGGCACGCTGTTGTGGCCCAGGCTACTGCTTTTTGCCAGGGCTGGCAGGCAGCAAGGCTGCGTGGGCATCCTGGCTCCGTGTGCGTGCCGGCAGCGAGGGCAGGGCTGTGCCAGCCGGGACGCCATCAGGCAGCGAGAGCCGTCACTTTTCCCCCAGTGCATAGGATGCTAAATATTGCGGCAGCATCCATGACCAGAAGGAGATTTTAAATCTGCCAAAAACGCTCTGGCTGTTGGCCAGGAGATGGGGTCAAGATGACCCACGCATGCTAAAGGCAGAGAAGCAACTGACTGCAAATAGGCTCCGTCGTGGCTGCGAGATCTCTAACGAGAAGCGAGGGAGAGCAGCCCAGCAGAAACAGCCCCAGCGACCCGCAGCAGCCCCTCGGTCCGTGGGAACGGCGCTGCCCTCAGCGCGTGTCCCCCCGGCACTGCTGCCTGCCCGTGGATGGCTTTGCCCCACGGCAAGGAGGGGATCAGCATCGGCCCTTCTCCCCGTGGCCATGCCGTGCCCCAGGGACCCACCGCACGCCCAGCCCAGCCCGGCCTTCGGGCTGAAACCGCGGCAATTTGTTTAACATTCCTGGCTGCTCATCCCAATCTAAAGGTCACCTCACCCCTGTGTGCACGATATTTCTATGGACCTATGGCAGTAACACCTATATAAACCAGGCTGTGCGAGATACGTGTGTATAAACCAAACCGAAACCAGACACAATGAGAGTGTGCAAGCGTGCGCGTGCATGCACATCTCTCTGTCTGTCTCTCTCCATATATATATAAAAAAATTACATCTGAAAGGACAAAGTTGCCTGAGACTCATGACCCAACAAAATATATTTCACCCCCGGCCCATATTTTTCTTCCTGAAGAGGTGCTGCAAATCTTCCCTCAGTCCTGACACATCTCATCTAGACTCAGTTAAAGTTCGTATTTATGGGCGTCAGCGCTGACCTCTTCCACCTCCGCCCGCGCGGCCTCGCGCCGCGGCTGCCTGGCCGGCCCTCGATAAACAAGCGGGCCCCCAAATCCCCCTCTGCCGCGCGGCATTATTAGTCTTGCCTCCGAAGGCCAGCGCAGTCCGTAATTCTCTGCCTGGTGACACGAGATGAACACCGCGACATCAGTCTCCCCGGCGGATTGGCATGGGGACCCTCGTTTGTCAGTGGCAGACTGACAGAATTACTGGCCCTTAAATGAAACGATATATCTGGGAAGTTAAATCTGTTTTCAATCTGACTGCCCCGCGCCTGCGGGCAGACGTGGCGTGTGAGCCGATGTCAAGAGGCCATTAGCCCATCTCCCCCCTCCTTCCCAGGGCGCAGCGGTGGAGCCGGGGGGGCTCTCCCCAATGTCCCCCACCCCGGCCACCCCGCTGGGCAGAGATGGCAAAGCACCTGGTCTGCCTCTGCCCTTCGCCGGGCTGCCAGTGTGGGAATGGGATGGGAATGGGATGGGAATGGGGACAAGAGCAGCCAGCTCCCGGGGGACCTGCTCCCGCTCTCCCTGGCCAGGGAGCAGAGGCACGTCCTGGCCAGGTGAGAGCCGGGGGGTCCCCGTGCCCCCAAGGGTTTGCTCCCTCCCATCCAGGCTCCCTGCAAGGCCGGGGGGAGAAGCCAGCTGTCTGCAAAACAGCCCCGCGACAGGAGCACGTGTGTGCTGGGAGCCGTCAGGCAGGGGACAGCATGCAGGGGGTCTCCTGCCTGCACCCCCTCCCTGCTTGGCATCATCCCGGCGTGACACCCTGGAGCCACGTCCCAGCATGGTGCCCTTCCAGCCTGGATCCCTGCACTGCCCTCGGCCCTTCTCCGTTTGGGAACGGGGTCGCACCCCCTGCTCCCAGGAGCCCTGAGCACCCGGCGGGGACCGCCTGCGTGACGGCCATCGATCGCTCAGATCACGATTTTACTCCGTGCTAGCGGGCTTTAGGGTAGAGCCATAAACTCTGCGCTAGCAGGAGTTCATTTACCGCCCTGGCAGCTGTTTGCTTTTATGTGCCGGGCAGGAGCAGGAACGGGGTTTTGGGAGCTGCGGACCTATTCCTGCTTCCCCACGGCTTCTCTCCGTGGGCCTGAGGGAAAGCCACCGCCCCGCACTGGGGAGGACGCGCCGCGCCGGGTGGGTGGTGGGCAGCCCCGGCACCGTTTCGGTGGGGGGACACGCAGAGGGGCCCCGGCACCGCAGCCCTGTGCTGGGGGCTCGGACCTGCCCAGCCGCCGCGTGCACCAGGAGGGAGCCAAGGCCAGGCACAGCCACACGTTCTCACGCCCTCTCTGGAGCCAGGGTGGGACGTTGGTGCCCTGCGGTCCCTGGCCCCGCGAGACGCTGAGGATCTGCCCCACGCTCGTGGGCTGAAGGCCAAAGGCGTGAGCCGCTGGGGTGGCGGGGATGGACGGGGAGGCCCAGCCCAGCTGCCATCCCCGGGCACCGCGCCCCATGTCCCGGGCACGGCGGGGGACGTGTCCCGCTCCTGCCCAGGTGAGGCCTCCGGCGCCGCCGTCCCCCCCGGAGCCCCACGGGAGGAGGAGCGCCCGCTGACGTGGATTCACACGGAAACGGCCTATTTTGGTGGCGCAATCAGGCTGACAATGGAGCTACAAGGCTACGAGGCCATGCAGCCGGGAGCTGAATTTACACTGTTTACAATATCTCCTGCAAAACAACAACCACCCTGTTCCCAAAATCCAGGCTGGACGCTGATATGATTGAAAAGAGCCCGACCCACCCCCACAATGCCGCTTCCTGACACTGTTCTGGCAGCCGGGGGCTATTTTGGGCCACGAGGCTCTGCCACGCTCGGCCCCATGGCACCCCGTGGGGTGGGCAGGGGAAGAGCCTGGCCCTGTGCCGGGGCAGGTCCCCTCGGCCCCGCGGGAGGGATTTTGGCCAGAGCCGGGTAGCACAGCCACACACGGGAAGCAGGGGAAGGCACCCAGGTCTCGTGTGGCGCTCTGGGTTTTGGCCACATTGCAAAATTTTCTCTCCCATTTTTACACCAGTTTGGGATCTTAAGTCAGCCCGGGACATGAATGGAAAACAACTGAGCTCTTGGCAAGGCTTGCACGGTGGCAGAGGCTGCCCCAGCCCTGCTAATCCAGCCCTTAGCCCCAGTTAGTGTTCGGGGGGATTTGTGAGAGGGGGTGGCCCGGCTCGGGGGGGATCAGCTCCACGTCCCCCGGCACGCTCAGGGGCTGCCGGCAGCAGAAGCGGCTCCGGAGGAGGCTCGGGGGTGTCCCCCAGCCCGGCCAGCCCTGCCCCGCTGCCTGGTGCTAATAGGCACCCACCTGACAGCATCGATTTTCCTCCTAAAGGCGGAGGAGAGAATTGTCTCAACTATAATTCCTCAATGTTACATTTTTCAATTATATCTAGAGCTTGACACCGCAGTCACTCTGCCGGCGATTGCTTCCACACCTGCCCCCGCCGTGATGAATCTGAAACCATTAGCCCCGCGGCGACAGCGGGAATCGCTCCGGCGATGCAGCCGGGCCTGGTGCCCCCAGCCCTGACACACGGGGAGCCGGGAGCAGGATGGGGACGCACCAGCAGACCTGCAGCCCAGGGCTTGTGCCCACCGGCGTTGCCCCGTCCTCACGGTACCTCAGCCCCAGCCCTGCCTGCCTCTCATCGCCCGTCCAGCGCAGCATCCTCCCCCCTGCCCAGCTCCTACCTCCAGCTCCTTGAAGAAGATGCAGCTCCGTGCCCACTCTACGATGGCGAAGAGGGTCTGGTCGGCCATCTTGCACATGAGGCCGAAGGTGCTGAGCTTCTCATGCCGGCCTTTGCCTTGCTCTTGCTGCAGGCAGGCCAGTATCCGCGCCTTCACCTGGGCCTCGTCGGGCTCCAGCTGCAGCAGCTTCAGGATGACCTCGGGGATGTCGGGAGGGGAGCTGCTGGGGTACGTCTCTGGGTACACGTAGGCAGACATGGACTCGTGCGCGTTTGTGTAGTGGTCCGGGTACTCAGACTTGATGGTGCGGTTGGGGAAGGAGGGGTAGTGGTAGCTGGCGAGCGGCGTGTGGCTGGGCACAGTCATTCCCAGGGAGGGTGTCCCGTAGGGGCTGCGCTCGTAGTCGACGGGCGTCAGGGCGGCTGGGTTGGGCGGCAAGGTCTTGGACATGGCATGGATGCTGTGGATGGTGGAGGACAGGCTGTAGTCGTTCTGCACCGGGGACGTGATCTGAGGCACTGTCTCCAGCTTGAAGCCGTTGGCACGGATCAGAGCTTTCTTCTGCTGCTTTAAGGCACGGTCCCGCTTGTACATGGGTCCAAACTTGTTCCTCCCTCCACGCATCCGATCTGCACGCACAGCTGGGGGCAGAGAGAGGGCAGAGGCTGCGGTGAACCTGCCCCAGAAGGAGACCGGCGCTTCCACGCCACATGGAGAAGATAATGGGGGGAGGATTTAGTGGCCAAACAGGGCTGGGGGGCAGCAGGGAGACCTTCCCCAGAAAGCTGCCGTCAGGCTGTGCCCCTGCCAGCCCAGCCGCGGACGTGGCTTGGCAGGTTCCGCTGCCTGGCCCTGGCTCTGGCCTTGCTGCTCTCGCCTCAGAGCCTCGGGAATTGCAGGAAAGGAAGAGACATTTGGGGGCTGGGGGATAAAGCACCTTGCATCCCTCACAGGTTGAGGGGGCAGCCTGTGAAGCTCAGGTAGACAAGGGGGCTCAACACCCACTTTCATTTTTACGACCCCTGACTCTGGACCAGCCCTGGGATTTCCTTCTTTCTCGAGCCTGGGACCCCACGGCCCCCTCAGGACCCTGGTTCACCCTCATCCAGGCTGCACGTGCTTCTTTCCCGCAAACCTCTGCCCCTCTGGCGGGCAGCACGGCCGGCAGGTCCCGCCGGGCACACTGCACCCCGAAGTCCCTGCCGGGTGTCACCTCGGCCGAGGGGCTCTGCGGAGCGTCCCACCGCCGCAGTCACTCGGGCGGCCCCACTGCGATCTCCTGGCTGAGAGAAGCAGATGTTCCCTCCGAACCCTGAAGAAACCCAAGAATGTGTCAGCGCGCGAGGGAGCAGGTGCTTCTCTGCAGCAGGAGCTCGTCCCCCCGCACCACCCCGCTGCGCTCCCGGGGCTGCTGCCCCCGGCCCACCCTTGGAAGAGCCTCGGCTCGCTGGAAGCTGGGAGCTGGAGGGCGGTGCAGGGGGATGGAGGGGAGCACGCCAGCGAGCACAGCCCGCGGACCGAGCATCAAAAGGGAAAAAACCCTCCGCTAGTTTGCGTCCCTGCTGACAGCAGGCGGGTCTTGCTTTTTTGTCTCCGCTGTTCCCTCTGCCTCTCTTTCCCCTACTTATCCTGGGGGCCGCTGGAAGCGCAGCCAGCCCCCCCCCCC